>NC_072802.1:16176531-16479561 GCF_028583425.1 Eublepharis macularius
AATACACAAAATCAATTATTCAATTACGATCAAAACTATCTAATAACATGATGACATGGAGATGGATTTAATGTTTTAAAGGTCAAAGGATGTGGTTGAGTATACATTTACAAATAACTTCATACCTCTACCATGTTAATCAAATGTGTTCTTTTGTTTTAAACGTAAGACAACACTAAGTAATGTTCAACAATAACTGAAAACTTTGGAACTGCATATTGTACAGCAAACCCCAAGGTTGGACAAATACAATTAAGTTGTTTTGTGCAATTTCTGGCTTGAAATGAGTCATTTGTGCAATGATCAACCTACAGCTGCCTCTCGAATCAAATGTTTAGTAATGTTTTTCCATTAGAAGTACTGAAAGCAAAAATGAACAGGCATTTATACCATTTGCTGAAAACCTCTACAGAAAAGAAACAAGGAGTGGAGGGCATGTCCTGGAGAGTGAAATATGCAGAGCTCCAACCATTAAGGGTTTTAAAAAACAACACTGACATCTTGAATTGGGTCTGAAAACTAGCAGGAAGCTAGTGCAATGTGTGGGACGTTTATTTGTTTGTATTTGTCTGGGGAAGAATTATTAATAACAACAACAACAACATTTGATTTATATACTGCCCTTCAGGACAACTTAACACCCACTCAGAGTGGTTATCAATGGCACTTTTGCAGCTGTCTACACAGAATTTAAAAAACAAACAAACATTGGTGTCAGAGACTGCCAGCTTAGACCTCAAATAACTTCACTGCATGAGGCCAAAGATGCATAAATTAAAGCTTTTAATAACCCAAGAGTTCAATACAGAAAGACTTTCTTGATAGGAATGGCTGTCCCCTCCCTCTGTTAAGCCTCAAGTTCTTCAGGCACTGCCCACCCCTTCAAGCGCTACCCTCTTTACTACTGCCCACACTACTCCCCCTGAAACTAAGCTCTAAGTTCATTCTTAATAAGCTGCAGAAAGAAAAAGAAAAGTAAACGAAGTTGTATCCTCTTTGTCTCCTTAGCAACAGAGATAACTGTCCTGGTAACGGCCTTCTCTGCATTCCAGAGCTTCTCCCAAAGTATGCCAAAGATCCTAATAATACTCCTAAAGAAGCCCAAAGAGGATCAGGCCAGCAGCACACCAGTGAATCCCAAACTAAAGATGGGCTCGAACAGCAATACGAACAAAAAAAAGCCACGAACAGCCCAATCTGCTGTTCGCGAACAATCTGTTCATGAGGCCCCATTCTAAATGAACAGGTGGTCGTTGCAAGCCTCCTTTGTTGCTGTTCATTTTTGTTCGTCAAGCCAGACAGCCTGGCACCTGCAATCAATTCCCTTGTCAACGTAGGCAGGGATTGTCTGAACTCTGGCTGAACTCCTGCTGCTGCCCTGGAAACCCCAATCTAAGCCCAATTTAGCTTGATAGGCAGGTCTTCCTTCCAAGTGTGGAGCTCCAAATTTGTTACAAGGAAGCAAAGATCATGGGGTAGGGGGGCTCCCAGCTCTGGCTAGTCTTTGCAGACAGAGGAGAGGGAGAAACAGCTGCTGTTGGCATTTTGATAGAGAGACAGGGAGGGTGCATTGGAGTTTGAATTTTCTTTGTGTGTGGTGGGATATGGATCTACCCCTTCAAGTTCCAGGGCTGCTGCCAGGCTCTGGGGCCAAGCTATTTATTATTGGTACCTTTCCTGTTGCCTGCTCAGGTAGGGTTTCTGGGAGTGGTACAGTAGGGATCTTCCCACCCTCAGGTTCCAGGGCTGCTGCCAGGCTCTGGGGTCAAGCTATTATTTATTATTGGTACCTTTCCTGGTGCCTGCTCAGGTCAGATTTCTGGGAGTGGTGCAGTAGGGATCTGGCCCCTATGAACAGCCAACCACGAACATGTTCGTGAACAGGGTCATGTTCGTGGTTGTTCGTGAGTCCCTATTCGTGGATGGCAGCGAACGAACATCATGTTCGGGTTTTTTCCTGTTTGTGCCCATCTCTAGCCCAAACTCCCAGAGTATGGCAGGGGCCAGGACCCTGACAATTGGTCATTATTAGCTGCATAATTTGCTGAACGGCAATTGCAACTCACACATGTTCACAAGCCGTCTTAAGTGAGATTCTCCACATTTCCCATCAGTGTGCAATTTATTTTCAGAATGTTTCTTGTGTGCTGGCACTGAGAAAGGAAATCAATACAGAGCTGCCGTCCGCTATCCTTTGCTCAGACTGTTTTCAGTATAGACAATGGGAATGAAGACAGGTTGCCCTACTTACTCCCTATAATTTATGTCTTATTTGTAGACCATCATGGGGAGGGCAGGAGATGATTAGAAGTCTAGTAAAAAAATAAAACAGTGGAACTCGAGGGACTCGTTTTATCGAAAGTGAACTAATTTTTCAGTTCTCTGAAGCTGCCTACATCTCAAACCACAACCTGACAATACCCTTGGTAGGTATTAGTGTGGGCATCAGATTCAACCTTTTCTAAACTGAGGGTCTCGATGCAAGATGCAATGACGCGAGTAATGAAACACATGTTAAAACAAAATCCCAGGTAATGGTGTTATGATACTCTCAGGGCTGGGGATTTGTGTGTGGCACTGATTTGTAATTGTCACTGAGGCTTGATATTTCCCAGACTAGAATATAATTACCTTTACTTCAGATTTATTAAGGGTTGCCATCAGTTCTCCACCTTTTTTCTGCCTGAATATGCATACGGTCTAAAAATATTAAATAGCAAGAACTGATGAAATGTTGAATTCATTTTGCTTATCCCGTTGCAATGCTATCCTAGGTATGCTTACAAAGAAGCAGGGCTTTTTTTCTGGGGAAAGAGGTGGTGGAACTCAGTGGGTTGCCCTCGGCAAAAATGGTCACATGGCTGGTGGCCCTGCCCCCTGATCTCCAGACAGTGGGGAGTTTAGATTGCCCTCCGCGCCACTTGGAGCGGAGGGCAATCTAAACTCCCCACTGTCTGGAGATCAGGGGACGGGGCCACCAGCCATGTGACCATTTTCAAGAGGTTCCGAAACTCCATTCCACCGCGTTCCCGCTGAAAAAAAGCCCTGCCAAGAAGTAAATTTGTTTATTTGATAGTCCGCCTTTCTCATTGAGACGCCAAAGACTAAAAACAGTGCAGTGAGAACAGTAAATGTCTACAGCCAACAGAATTAGAGAACAATACACTAAAACACAGTATAATGCAAACAAAAAACTGGGGTTACAAAATTGGAGAACAATGCAGTGAAAAATGTTACATTACATATCATAAACAAGGTAATAAGGCTGTGTTTTAAAATTAGAGAACAATGCAATAAAAACAGTATAATATGCACAATGAATACTGCCTTAAATTCTACAGGAACTAACGACAACCTTATGCACTTCATAAAAAAATGCCCTCCTGAACAATTCCATGTTACGCTTTATGTGGAACAATTCCATGGAATGATTCCATTGAATTAAGCAGAACTTATGTCTGCCTAAGCCATTGGGAAGTATTCTGTTTATGTTTTCTTTTATAGGTTCCCCATGTTGTAGTAGATTAAAACCCAGGATGATCTTTCCCCCCAACAACACTAACAAAATTTGAAAGCGACATTGTCATTAAAAGGTATCCTGCTTCAGTGCTGATTGCGTATAAATGGTGTAAGCATTAAATTGAAATGGCATGTAATGGTGTCAACATTTTGACTAGTCTATTGATGTTTTTGTTTTAGATGGGTGGTATTTTATTGGATTGTATCCCAACAATCCTTTTTGCTAAGTGAGAATCTTTTTTTCTGTGGAGGAAGATTCTTACTTAGAACAAGCGTCTTTGGATCCACCCCACTGATTTTATTTATTGTTGAAAATGACCTGGGACATTTTTATGGAGAAAAATATTTTAAATAAACTACATAAAAAGTAGTGTGAGACCCTGTTTGATGTAGCAGTTAGAATGTTAGAGTACGATCTGGTATAACAGAGTGTTAGAATACGATCTAGAAGATCCAGGTTGGAATATCCTTTCTGCCATGGAACCTTGCTGGGTAACCTTGGGCCAACTGCTTACTCTCAGCCTAACCTACCTGACAGGGTTGTTGTACAGATAAAATGAAAGGGAGGAGAATGATGTAAGCTGCTTTGGGTCTCCACTGGGGAGAAAGGCAGGGTATAAATGGATAAAACAAATAAATAGTAATTAAAATAAATAGTCTTGCAGGTAATCATTGAAAATTTCACCTGAATTTAAAAGAACAGATGAGTGAGCAAATGCTGCTAGCACCAGAAAAAAAATATGGAAGTACCTGAAGAGGGTTAAAATAACGAAACCTCCATTTTTCTCCGTATAGGGCTTGCTACTATAGATTTCTTTCAAGAAGCATTTTCTCCTGGAAGGAACTTTGTCACTGTAGCCTGAAATTCCATTAAGAACTTTTTTGCCAAATGGTTCCTAAATGGAGATAAAATTGATATGTATCCTTTTCCTCATTGATCGCTAATCTCAGGTCATCCAGGCTGTATCGTGTGAGACCCGAGGATTCTGAAAACGTTGTGGCTGATAAGTTCTTCTTTAAGGGAAGAGGCCTTTTTTTCCTTCAAGAGGGATAGATGAAAATGCAAAAGAAGGCGAATGCTCTATGCACCAAAGTCGGATGCAGAAGTCCCCATCCCACCCCTTTTTGTCCTATAAACACAATAATAGGTTCTTCTCATCACTTTGCTGTTAATGAACTCCATGGTGTCTCTAACTGTGCTGGATGAGCCAGAATTTCTCTTGACAGCCAGTGCAAAAGGTTTTATATTGAAAAACAATTACCAGACTTAATATTTTAGCAAATGTTGATTATTCATCATCTCCTGAAGATGATGATTATGTGTGTTAATGAGCATGCTCAAAGATGGATGCGTTTTTATGCTCTAATTGATTATATTCATTGGGATTCCCATTGATGGAGAAACTCCGCAGGTACTGGCCATTATTATACATAACGTAACTCGATTTTGTAGCCATTTTTATCTAGGCAAATACATCGGAATCCCTTTTGATTTGTTCTCTAAGTTTGAAAAGAGTGCTCTTGTTTTGTGAGTCCTCCTTTCTAGAACAGTGGTCAGTTCAGGGGCAATTTCTTCTGGAGGAGAAATTATTAAGTTGAGCTACTATTATGGGTGTGCAGTAATCTGCATGTTAATTTGGAGACTAGTGTTAATGTGCATTTTTGTTAATTCATGTCACAGCAGGGACCTTTTCCTTATACATGTATGTGTTTATCCAGAGGGGCAATATGCCATAAGCAAAAAGCAGGAGCAAATAAAGTGTGTACAAATCTCACAACTGTGACTGAGAAAAGCATGGCCCACAAAGGCAAGTTAAATGTCACACATTTCTCGCTTTTAGAAGGCCTTCCACAAAACATTTGTCTCAATTTACAGCCATGGTATGCTGAGGTACAGCAATCAGCAACTAGTCCAAGGCTTCTCAGTAAAACTGTACACCCATGCAAACAACCTCCTCTTTATATAGTTCTCGCTCTCCTTTTCCCATTTGCAATGCAGGTTTCCGCCTTAAAAAAAAAAACACTTTAAGTCATTCTCAGGTTTTCTGTAGATTTCTGATTCACTGCAGTTCACTGTTTGAAATGTCTGCTGTGCATACACAAGGACTACTTTTTTAATTTCCCGTACATTTCCAGCATATCCCCCCCCCCGCCCCCATCATCCTTTTTGGAACGGATTTTCACTATAGCACTATAGTGCAGCGAACAGCAGTATTATGCATACGATATGTTATTGTCATATTAGTGCATTGATGCTATAGCATTAAAAGAAAACTAGAAAAGGAAGTGTTGTTTGAAATGGCCAGAGTGATTCACACACATTTACATACATTTCATAAATGGATGTAAATGCTGTTTGAAACTGTCATTCCCACGTTACTTTGCACAGAGTTTGGGAAGCAATGAATAACAAGGGTGTTGCAGCTGAAATATAAAAAGGCCCAGGACTGTCATGTGCATATACAGATTTCATTTGTCCCGTTTTTTTAAAATGGGAAATACCAACATTCAGAAATCAGTGGTTGTTCCAAGAGCCGTCATTTTGTTTTCCAAGAGCAGTTCTTAAATACAAAGTCAGCTCCTCATACATCAAACTTATTCCCATTTTACAGATAGAGCTCACAGATAAAATGAAATGTATAAGTACAAGCAGAAGTCACCCTTTTTCAGCATGAATCTTGTGCTGGTTCCCAATAACTCAATGAATAATAATTAAGTGCTGTCAAGGCATAACTGACACATATGGAGATCCTTCACGGGGTTTTCAAGGCAGGTGCTAAGCAGAGATGGTTTGGCATTATCTTCTTCTGCATAGTAACCCTGGTCTTCCTTAGTGGTCTTCCATCCATGTACTAACTACGGCCAGGACTTTTTTTCTGGGGAAAGAGGTGGTGGAACTCAGAGGGTTGCCCTCGGAGAAACTGATCACATGGCTGGTGGCCACGCCCCCTGATCTCCAGACAGAGGGGGGTTGAGATTGCCCTCCGCGCTGCAAAGTTAGGATGGAAAAAAGGAGGGGGGGATTAACGAATGGGGACTGGAGGTAGAGAAGAAAGCATGGACAGGGAGAAACTGCAAGGGGGGAGGAATGGAGAGCTGGAGGGAAAGTAGCAGGTGAGATGAGGAAATTGAGAACAGTAAGGAAGGAGGTAAAGGGCAAAAGGTGTGGGGACTGTGAGTGGTTGGGAAGGCGGAGATAGCATGGGGAGGACCAGTATGGGGATGAGATTCCCCCACCTCCAACTCAAGTCCTCACAGGTCCCCCGCTTGTGGTTATTACCTTTATTAACTTGAATCACATGCAGGGCTTTTTTTTCTGGAGAAAGAGGTGGTGGAACTCAGTGGGTTGCCCTCGGAGAAAATGGTCACATGGCTGGTGGCCCCGCCCCCTGATCTCCAGACAGAGGGGAGTTTAGATTGCCCTACTCGCCGCTCCAGAGGCGCGGAGGGCAATCTAAACTCCCCTCTGTCTGGAGATCAGGGGGCGCGGCCACCAGCCATGTGACCATTTTCAAGAAGTTCCAGAACTCCGTTCCACCACGTTCCCCCTGAACAAAAGCCCTGACTACGGCCATCTCTATACAGCTTCTGAGCTCTGACAAGCTTGCACTAGTGTTGGTTTAAATAACTGCTAGAAGAAAATGCTGCTGAATTGCAACTGACTCAGGGTGACCTCATCCACGGGGCATCCAAGAGAGGAACAGAAGTGGTTTGTCGGGTAGCAGGTCTCCTATCCAAGAACTGACCCTGCCCAACCTTGGTTAGCTCCAAGGTTCTGATGAACTCAACCCAGACCTGGCTAAATGGGCAGTTAACAACTCAATAGCCAAGAGGACATATCCCTAATACAAGTATTCAGTGTCTGCTTTTCACACAATAACTTGCTGGGTCCAGCCCATGGATACCACCGCCATTTTAAATCAATTTAAAATGCCACAAAAACCTGATCTAGCAGGCCCGATCAGGTCCAGGCCCTAGCTGCATTTCTAAATCACTCTAAAATGGCATTCATGAGTAATACACCATCACATCAATTCTAGCCCTCATTTTGTAAATCTAACAGTACAATCCTATGCAGAGTTATTCTGGTAAGACTGGAGTAACTTTGCATAGAATCACACTGTCCAGGAAGTGACGTCATCACAACGGCCATGGGCATGCTCCCACGCTTCACGTAGGGCTAATTCTGTCCGGGTTGGAACCAAAATTGGCCTCAGTGAAGTACAGCAGCACACCTGAGGCTGGCACACTCTGTCCGGAGCAATGCCAGGAGCGTGCCAGGGGTGCGCTTTCTTGGATTGCCTGCCACCTCCTGCTGATTGGCAGCAATCGGTGGGCAACCAGGCAAACCCCCAGGAGATTGCCTGCAACTGGCAGGCAACTGGTAAGCCTTAAGCAAGGTTCATCGAGCCCCAGCCAGCTCTTCTTACTGCCATTCATCTGAGCAGAGGGAGAAAAATGAAAAGGAAATGGCAAAGTGTGTGTGTGGGGGGGGGGGGATATGTCCAGCATCCTGATGAACTGGAATAACTTCCAGTGCAACCATTTCAGGTGACTTCATTTTCAGTGACATCACAGGAGCAGGCCGATTTGGGCCTCAAACGGGCCCAATTTGGCACATTTGGGGCCCAAATCGTCCTGCAGCACAGCACAGGAGTGGTCTCAAGTGGTGCGATGATGTCAGAGATGTCGTTGCGCTGCCCTGGAGCTTGCCTGGGACTCCTCTTCCGATGCCTTCCTCCCCTGCTGGCCAAGTAAGTGGAGGTGGGGGAGTGGACGGTGAAAGCGGTGAATCCCCGCCCCCACTGGGGGAATGGGGTCCCAATTCATGGAATGTACTCCACAGTATTAAACCCCGCTGAGCTCCCTCTCTTCCTAAATTCTTCCCCAGGCTCCGATCCAGGCCTCTGGATCTCTCCCCAGGCTCAGACATTTATTACAGTCATTGACCAGCAACATTAAACATACATTAATAGGAGAATTTTAAAAGTGTGTTGTTCTGTACTGGCTTAGCTTCTGTCTGCGCCTAGGCTCCTGAAGTCCCCCTTGCTATTGGCTGTTTTCCTGCTGGCTGCATCCAATCCGCATTGTACCATAAAGTCCAATCACAGCACTGTAAATAAGTTACTATGTATATCGTTAATGCGAAATAAGGATTCTAGCTTCATGTGCCTGTTGGTTGTTGGTTGACACCAGGGCGGGGTTTATGTGTATGTATTTGCTCCTGTTGAGCCTGTGCTGTCTGTCTGCTTCTGGTCTTCAATAAAGATGTTTTTATGAGCTGAAATTCCTTTTTCGCTGAAATCACTATGAGCAGAAATCACAGTACTTAATATGTATGTTCGATGGAAAACACAATAAAAATAGAAAAAAAGAAAAATAACTCATTAACTCAGCATTGTACCTCGGTAGACTCTGGCAGCTGCACAGAATCTTATAACTGTACCCAGGGCTTTTTTCTGGGAAAAGAGGTGGTGGAACTCAGCGGGTTGCCCTCGGATAAAATGGTCACATGGCTGGTGGCCCCACCCCCTGAACTCCAGACAGAGGGGAGTTGAGATTGCCCTCCGTGCTGCGGCACAGAGGGCAATCTAAACCCCCCTCTGTCTGGAGATCAGGGGGCGGGGCCACCAGCCATGTGACCATTTTCAAGAGGTTTTGGAACTCCGTTCCACCACGTTCCCATTGGAAAAAAAGCCCTGACTGTACCCGAGGTTCTAGGTTCAAGGTCAGCTAGAAAAAACGAGGTATACCATTCCGCTGATATTCCTACACCCCCAAATCCCCAGGAATGTTTCAACCGGAGTTGGGAACTGTAAGCAGAAAAGGTAGAATATAGGATGACAGAGATGTATTTCCGTGCCTTAGTGAAGCAGTGCCTTTAATAAAAGTCCAGTAGAAAGCCACCTTTTGCAAGAGGAAAGGAAATTAAAAACCTTAGGAGGAAAGAAATTAAAAACCTTGGAAGCAAGGTTTGAAAATTCATCCTTTACCTACCTTCACTAATGCTCACCTTGCCCGACCTGTTTCCTTCACCGTCACACTAACAGAAAAACAGATAAAGTTGAAAGTAATTCATCCCCACATTAATGAGAACATGCTAAAGTGAAAATTGAGCACATTCAGAAAAGGAATGACTGCATATTAAATTTTTTAAAAGCTTATTCACCGAAAAGAAATAAAGGTCTTTTGAAAAAAATGTTATGTTTCAAGTTTCCCAGGTCCAAGTATAAAGCTGTGTTGTAATAATGGCTCCAGCATTCTGGCTCTGCTAAATAATATCAATTGGAATGCATTAGGTATAATGATTACATAAATTGCTTTTACTGTTTACCATGTACACTTGAGCAAATGGCTGGGATGTTGATAAAGCACAATACTGAAACATACAGATTCTTTCCAGGCTCATTTTTTAAATGCAGGCCTTATCAGATTCAGCCCCATAAAAGGGACTTTAAATATTGCACTGAAAATATATTTAAAATGGACCTTTTGTACTTATAGGACTGAGGAAGATCACAAATGAATCAAACAGAATGGAAGCAACTTAAAATCTAGCTTTTACCAGCAGCAGTTGCCATGCATGAGTGCATTAGAGGCCGTAGCAATTTCCCGTTGTTGAGGTAGGGAATAATTGTGTTTGGCACAAGAATGCTGATATGATGGGCAACCATATTGTCTAATGATCTTGAAAAATCTAAAGCATGAGCTTCTAGTTCTCAGATTTGAGGAGGTGGTAGTCTGCATTAGATCAGGTCAGCCACATGAGTTGATCCAATGCAGCCTAAGGATTTTACAAGTCCAGCATCCTGTTTTCAGCAGTTGCCCGAACCGTACCCCAGAAGGCCAACAAGAGAATGTCCAAGACTCTTGTTGTCCCCCGCCCCCACCCCGCCAGCAACGTGCAGTCAGATATATACTGCCTCTGAGCCTGGATAGCCTCTTTTAGCTATCATCGCTGACAGCCATCCATCCAGCCCAAACAGCTGTCTGCCAATGACAATGGAGTCACAATTCAAACAGCTCTTCCACTCATTATCCTAATGGGTCTAGAACACCACGTTCAGGATGTGATCTAGTATATATGTCAAGCTCAGTATCATTTGAGGCAGACCCTCAAAGTTGTCATGGAAATCTGGGAATTTAAAACAGAGAATTTTAGCACCTGGCCTCTAATGTTACTTGATCAGTAATTATTACTTTTTTATGTTCCGTTGTTACAAAGCTCAGATTCAACTTTATTCTTCAGGTTGATAATTAGGACATATTTATTTATCAAACCTTATGTCCTACATTTTCTGTTTCGATAAGCTCTGTTAATGCTATGTCAGGCTGCCCTTAGTTCACAAACAGATGCCATTCAGTTCCCTTTTTTAAAAACTCTGTTTACATTTAAATGATTTTATTGGACGTGCGTAGATTAATTATAATGCTTAATTGGAATATAACCCAGAGAACCATAAGAAAAACAAGTTTTTCAACAACCTATTAATATTCAAAATCATTGCTTCAACATCTGACAAAAAGATACGTAAATCAAATGAGAAAGCAAGTCTTACTGTTTCTCCATTTCTAATGTACCAGTGAGACATAGATGGAGATAAAATATTCTTCCGTTGCATGGTCTGATATAATAGTTAACTGACTTACGTTACGATGAGCTGTCATTTGGCCATATTTAAAACATAAAATTCTATAATGCTTTTGGAATTTTAATTTCCTATGGTCTGAACCCAATCAATAGATGAAACTTAATAATACTATCATCAAGTTACCATGAAAAATGCTCTGTATTATGCATCTGTTGACCTAGATGCACATCAGTAAACAATTGCACATAAAGAATCATGAAACAATGAAAGGTATATTCATATGAAGATCACTTCTTTGTAATGTTTTAACTCATCTGAAGATCACTTCTTTGCAATGTTTTAACAATTCACATTGATAGGCTTGCCAGGTGCCCACCCATAGCAGAAGAACTTTCACCACTGCTTTCCATTGCCTGCAGTCAATTTGGTGAGCAGCAGGAGAAAAATTGAGGTTGATGTCACTGATGCTGTGATATCACTTCTGGGTGAACACCTGGAAGTGACATCCTAACCCCACGATACTCTGGGAATTGACCCAATCTCTCTGCTATTTACTAAAGTGGTGGGAGGGCTTTAGTAAATAGGTAATCACTTCCAGGTGATTACCTGATGTCACAGAGCAATACTTCCCCAACCAGGCTCTACTCACAACAGCATGGGGATTGTAGGCTTGGGCATGGCAACCTTAAGAGGGGATAATGTGTATGTGTGCATAGATAAAATACCATAAAGGAAGTGGATGAACAGAAAACTACTCCATTTCCAGGGTTTTTTAAAATCTTCAAATTAAAAAGTAATTTAAATGGCATAGAACTTCTGAAACAGTGAATGTGACATACTGGCACCATTCAGGTGTAACCGACCCTGGTCTCTCACTAAATAAATGAGTCTTCCTCTTGCAAATGAAACAGCTAATCAATCGTTTCCCCTTTCACTGCAAACCATAGTTTGTTGTCACATCACAAACTGCAGTTTCTGGTTCCATTCTAATGACAAAATTATGGGTCGGCATAAGCTCAGAAAAGCAGCTTAAAATGGGGATCTTGATACAATTGTATCAGATTGCTTTTTTACTCTGTTCTATCAATCCTTTTTTTTAAAAAAGAAAGAACTCCAAATATAATTAATTGTCAGACCACTCAAGTTCTGCCTGGGACAAGATTAAAAAGAGGAGCATTTTATGAATACCCATCAAAGTTGGAGCCTTGCTAAATATTCTGGAAGACAATTTCATAACACTGGGCTATAATGGAACAAGCGTAGGAGCAGATAGACAGAACATGCCATGCATGTGGAAGGGACTGAATGCAGGAATTGCTACAAGAACACCAAATTGGCTCATTGGTTGGAATTGGGAGAAGTGGAGAAATCCTGTCTTCTTTTTACACGTGACGTGAATGATGCCATTGTCTGGAAAGATTTTCATTGCTTTCTTGATATTGACTTTTACAAGGGAGGGGTTTCCACCTGTAGCTCAAGTTACATGCCGTTCTTCATGATTTCTTGCCCATTATTTAACCAGCATGAGCACCTCATCTGCAAAGCTGATAATGGAAATCAAGACCTTTTGATTTACAAATCACTATTTTAAATATTAGATTTAGCTAAAACATTCAATTGCTTGTAAAGTCTGGTTCTGCTCTCACTTCTGCCCTGTATTATCTTAGCTGCATAATTTAAATGAGAGTCCCATTACATTGCACTGTTATTGAAGCTGTGTGAAATCTGTACAAATCAAGTCTTCGAAGCCCAGCATTTATAATAAGGTTCATATTTTAGCACCGAGCTCCTATTCATAAATTCTGATCAGGTTCTTATTTTTTTGTTCCTATCTGGCCAGCTCTTCCTTTATGTTCAAATGAAAAGCTGCAGGAAGGGTTATGCCACTTGCATTTTGCAGCAAATTGAATGGCTCTCGTATAATCACGCTTGTTCATGGATTGGTAATAAATGTCCCCGAATCAGACGGTAGCGTAATGTAGCAGGCGAATGAGTTTGGTTTGAGAGGTGGATTGCACCTTCATTTCGCTCTCTCAGAAAGAACAAACAATAGCTTGGGCAAAGAAATATTTTGGAGGAAGGTGATCAGGAAGGAAAAAGAGCTTTCAGTGTAGCTTTAAAGTGTTTCTGTCTCTGTCAAAAAATAATTAGAGAATGAAAGTGTTTTTCAAAGGGATTTTGCCATTGTCATCTCTGCCAATTTGACCATGAAACAAGTACCTTTTTTCATAGGGAACAAAATCACAAATTTTATCTAACGACTCGATATTAAGTTCCTATGCAATACATTGTCAGATAACTGTTTGTATGTTAGACATTATCCTTCCTGCATCATCGTTTACATCTCTAAGGAGCTGTTTGTCCCTGTATCCAAGTGAGAGTTTTCCAAGGAGCAACTGTGCCTATAAAGACCTTCTATGCTAGAAGGGTCATATCTCCAAAAGACCATCCGGTAGCAAGGAAAGTACACTCTGGATCCTCTGGAAACTAATTTGATTCAGCCCAAAGGATAATAGCCAATCCTTCAACCTCAAAGAGGTCACATGTCCTTGCTATTTGTGCCTTAACCATGTGGCACACACATGTGTACAAGGCAGTACATAGACAGAGATGTGGGATCAAGCACTCTGGCCACACCTCTCACCTTGGTGGAAAGTAGGCTCTGGGAGGCGTGGCAGGTGGGCACATAGGGAGTGCTGCCGGTGAGTGGCCAAACTCCCCAACCCCTAGAGGGGAGGTGGCCCGCCTCTGAGTCCACCGCTTGTACATGGGGCCAAAGTCAACTGGTGGCTCCATTTGTGTCGAATGGGAGTTTCCTGGGGAGCGTCAGATTTGGAAATGTATAACTCCAAGATCCGTATTGCAATCTTGACCAATCTTGGGTGATGGCTGGAGGAGAGCCTGCTGAACACTCCCTGTGAATATGGGCTCTCTAAGTCCAATGGGGGGCATTCTGGCCCCCATGAACAATGTACACTGAACATGTTCTTTAACGGGACATGTTCGTTACTGTTCATCAGTTCGTGTTCGTTGTTGGCAACGAACAACGAACAGCGTGTTCATTTTTTTCCCCCGTTTGTGCCCATGTCTACTTCTGACAGGAGGAAGACTTACATCTCATCCCACACATTTCCCTGTACACATAAGTTTTGTGTGCAGGGTTCATGAAAGAGGTGCCAGCCTGATCTTAATGTTGTATGAATATGTATTTTGTCATAAATTTTAATGTTCATCTGCAGATGGGAAGACCATCTTTATCCTACCTGTACTGTGTGGCTAATTTCCCATTTTTGTTTATTTTTGTCATGATTTTATAGCATTCTAATGACATCTTAAGTTTGCCATTTATATTCCATATGTATTTAGTGCAAAACCAGGTTTCGATTGTTACGGTTATATTCCTATCAAATTTCATTAGGAAAGTAAGATTGACTGAAGTTTTGGCCCAAGTGTGGAGAAAGAAAAAGAAAGAAAGAAAGAAAGAAAGAAAGAAAGAAAGAAAGAAAGAAAGAAATTTCAACTTGAACCAGTTTTTTCACAAAATTTGGGAACCTCTCTGCCAGACAACAAAAGATTTCACATATACATGTCTGATAAATTTCTATACTACCTTTCTGGAGAACCTGCCCAACTCAGCATACGAAATAAAACGTAATAAAAACAGAAAACACCATAAAATTTATTGAAAACCACAGCAGAACATAAAACAACATAAAACACAAAGCAACTTAAAATGGGTCTTAAACATTTCCCAGGCTAAAATCAGGACATAAAATGATGTTTAAAAGATCAGCTCTAAGCTTGGGTAAACAGAAATGTTTTAGCCTGTTGTCTAAAAGACAGTAGTGTACATGCCAGGCTGGCTTCAAGGGGAAGGGCATATACCATAGGCAAGGCATGCCACCCCTAATTCCCCCAACATACATATGGCTTGAATCAAGATCTGAGCAAAACAATACATCCAAACCACATTATGTATGCGACTTAAGAAATTAATACATTAAGAAAGCAAACATAACTGTCACTGGTGTTCTGAGATGACTTCACATTCCTAGCAATAATAAGGAAGGTCCCAGGGCTATCTGTCTAAAGACCTCAAGTTCAGGGCCAATTCCACACAGCTTACCTTCCCTCGGAACGACCTGGAACATCACGCAAAAAACACAGAAGATTGCATTTTCTCACGCGAGATTTGCACGACGTCGTGCAAATCTCACGTGAGAAAATGTGATCTTCCACATTTTTTGTGTGATATTCCAGGTTGTTCCAAGGGAAGGTAAGCCATGTGGAAATGCCCCCGGTCTAGGGGAGACCTTGCTATATATTTCATCTGTTCCGTATTGAGCTGAGACTATAGGAGGATTTTCTCTGTGGCTGTGTCAAACCTTTTGGAGCTTCTTCCTAAGAAATTCCACGTGTCAATCTTGTCACTAGGCTTAGGAGGCAAAATAAGACACACACCACTGGGGGAAAAAATCTATGGCACAGGTTATATAATCACATTTCAATTGTATTTTTGCTCACATTCCAGTTATTTGGGGGGGGGGGGTTGAGCAATTATATTCAGTTTTTATTTTAATGTTTTACTACAAAGTTGTATTGATAGTTGAATTGAATATTTTTTTAAAGGTCGGTAATAAATCTTACTGTAAATAGGTAATAGAGGTGTTAGAGCTCTGGAAGGCAGTGTTGATTGCATGTCAATCCAAAATTGAAAGAAGGCAATCCATCCTCTTCAATGTTGATTGCTCTGAAAGGAATTAATTCCTGATTGAAGAGTTCCCAGTTTTAAATTCTGATGATCTACATTCTGAAAAAAAGCAGACACTCAGCAAGGCGATGCATCTGACAAGGAGAGCTGTGGTTCTCAAAAGCTTATGTTACAATAAAGGTAGTTAGTAGAGATGGGCAGGAAATGAACCATGGAACAAAATCCTGTATAGAATGGCTGGTTCGTTTGCACCGAAACACGAGTTATGTGGGAACGCGTGTTTACGGAACAAACGAATTTTTCCAGCCATTCCATGGCCGGTTTGGAGTTTTACAGGCCCCACACCAGTTTCAGCCCATCAGCTGAACCCAGCACGGGGTCTGTGAAACTGACATCCCCTGTGCAGGAGAAAAGGGCTGTCAGTTTCACAGACCCCGCGCTGGGTTCAGCTGATAGACTGAAACCAGCGCGGGGTGTGTGAAACTGACAGCCTCTTTTCTTGCTGCCCAGGCTGTCAGTTTCACACACCCCATGCTGGAACAGTGCAGGGTCTGTAAAACTGACAGCCCGGGCAGCAGGAAAAGAGGCTGTCAGTTTCACAGACCCCACGCTGATTCCAACATGGGGTCTGTGAAACTGACAGCCTCTTTCTCCTGCTGCCAGAGCGGCAGGAGAAAGGGGCTGTCAGTTTCACAGACCCTGCACGGGTTCCAGCCCGGGGTCTGTGAAATGACAAGCCTCACAAACCACAAACCAGGAAAAAGTCAGAAGTTCATGGTTCGTGGAATGCTACAAACCACAAATCACGTGGTTCGGTTTTTATTTTTGGTTCGTGCCCATGTCTAGTGGTTAGTCTTAAAAGTGCTACTGGACTCTTTACTATATATTATATGCATCTACACACCAGTCTTTTCTCCTATCCTCACTGTTCAAAAGAACGTCATGTTTTCCATATGCAACAAGTTTTCATTATTTTTGTTTAGATTTTGTTTCTTGGGGAGATTTTTTTGGTGTTTAAATTCAGTATTGTACAATTCTGTGTCTTCTGTTTGCTCTCCCCCTGCCCTGCAGCCCACCTCTCCTCTCCCAGGCCATTTCTTGTTATGTTATTTAAAACTGAAAGAGGACAGGCTGGTGCAGGTTTTTTGCCTTTTCAAAATGAATGTGTCGCATTTTACGAAAGGTGTGAGCTGCTTTGGGGTCTCTCAGCAGGATACAAATTGAATGACTGAAGGTAAGGTTATGTATGGGAAGAATGTGGAATATGTTACAGCGCTAGCTGCTGTTACTGTCATTAATCTGAGAAACGGAGGGACAAATTTGCAGGTGGAAACAGATAGGTCAGTTCCTGAACACAAAAATAAATGCAGTCAGTGAGAGCCAATGAACAAGATTTAATGAAAATAATTCTCCTACGAAGTTTGCTTGGCCAGGAGTGGCTTGAGGATAAGACCCGTCCAGTGCCAACCTAAGTTGGTCTAATCAGAATCTGACTCAAGGCTATTCAGTGGGCCTTGTTTCTAGGATGATAATAATAATAATAATAGCCACAACAACATTTGGTTTATATACCACCCTTCAGGGCAACTCAGAGTGGTTTACAAAGTATGTTGTTGTTTTTTTGTTTTTTTTTAATTTTTATTGGATTAGAAATCAATATAATACTCATTACAATCAATTCCCTTTAAATATTCCAGTTCTAACCCCCTCCCTTCCCCCCCCTTTTGTTGACTTCCAACAGTTTTCCAACCCCTTGTCCATTTTTTCCCTTACTCATTTCAGGCTTACTCTATTCTATTAAGCATATACTTTCATTCTCTTCTGGTTTACAAAGTATGTTGTTATTACGCCCACAACAACAATCATCCTGTGAGGCGGGTGGGGCTGAGAGAGCTCCTAGAAGCTGTGACTGAGCCAAGGTCACCCAGCTGGCTTCAAGCGGAGGAGTGGGGAATCAAACCCGGCTCTCCAGATTAGAGTCCTGCCGCTCTTAACCACTACACCGAACTGGCATTGGGTGGCATTGTCATAACACAAAGCTTGGGTGGACATGTTCTTGGTGTTGGGTAAGAAAACGTAAGGAGATATGTGGTGGTGGAAAGTGCTGTCAAGTCTGAATGAAAGCAACCTCTGCTGGGGTTTCAAGGCAAGAGACTAACAGAGGTGGTTGGCAGCTCTGGTCTTCCTTGGAGGGAGGGTTGCCAACCTCCAAGTGCTGGCTGGAGATCTCCCGGAATTACAGCTGATCTCCAGCTGACAGAGATCAGTCTCCCCTGGAGAAAATAGCTGTTTTGGAGGGTGGACTCTATGGCATTGTACCTTGATGAGGCCCCTCCCCTCCCAAACCCCACCCACTCTAAGCTCCACCTCCAAAATCTCCAGGAATTTTCCAACCTGGAGTTGGCAACCCTACTTGGAAGTTCAATTACTAACCAAGGCCTACCCCGCTTAGCTTCCGAGATCTGAAGAGATCAAGCTTGCCTGGGCTATCCAGGTCAGGGCATAAGGAGGTATATGGGTGCCTATAAGCTACCTCCTTTCTTATATTACCTTTTCATTAAAGGCCTAATTTTCCCTCTCACAGTTCCCCTTGCCTGATAGTTTTACTTGAAGGTGACTGGTATGTATTGAAAGTGATGTCAAGTAGTAGGGGAAGGGAGTTCTGAGGAGAATAAAAAATGATGCCTTTTTTAAAATTATGTCTTTTATACCTCCCCTTTTCCCCAGTGGATACCCAAAATGACTTACATCATTTTCCTCTCCTCGGTTTTATCCTCACAACAACCCTGCTGCCTCCTGGGGCTCACTCACCAGGCCAATGGGGGGTACCAGGGGGGAGAAGCATACACATGCCCTTCCACACTCCCACCCCCCCACCCCCTGCACCAGAAAACGATAGCTGTGTGTTATGAATTGGTTGAGCTTCTATCACAAACAAGGCTCCTGAAGTCTGCATTGTCAATAGTTGTTAGTGCCAGCAGCAGCCAATCATAACAGCACAATAAAGACCAATCGCTATGCTGTAAATAAGATACAATCAGGGCATTTTTTTCATCAGGAACGTGGTGGAATGGAGTTCTGAAACCTCTTGAAAATGGTCACATGGCTGGTGGCCCCGCCCCCTGATCTCCAGACAGAGGGGAGTTTAGATGGCCCTCCGCGCGCGGAGGGCCATCTAAACTCCCCTCTGTCTGGAGATCAGGGGGCGGGGCCACCAGCCATGTGACCATTTTCTCCGAGGGCAACCCACTGAGTTCCACCACCTCTTTTCCCAGAAAAAAAGCCCTGGATACAATGAATATAGTTGATGCAAACAAGGGCTTCTAGTTAGGCGATTCTTATTGGGTGTTAACAAAGCTGGGGCGTGGTTTGGGGGTTGAAGTTGTGTATAAATATCTGCAGCTTGCTGCTTGTGTTTCAGAGATGTTCCTGCTGAATAAAGAGCTTGTTGAAATCACTTCAGAGTCTGAACCCACTACTTAACACTGTGGGTCCCACTGAAGTCCTGATACCTTAAAAACTGCTGTTTGGAGGCAACTTTTAATTAATTGGCCTTCTGTACTACTCACAGCTCCCCCACTGCGCCAGAAAATGAGAGCATTTTCCGATGTGATGAGGGAGCATAGAAGATGAGTACACTGCCCCCTCCCTGCCCTTCAGCCTCCTACACCCCACTTTGGCCCCTGAGGGACCTGGTAACCCTATCCAGATGCAAGTCCGACAATCTAACTACTATACCAAACGCTCACGCTGTTATCTTTGTATGGAAAGGTGGCATAAAAGACAAAGAAGTCTAAATTAAGCATGCAAATTGTTGTCTTTCTTCCTGAAGTGGCCTCCCTGCTCTTTTTTGAGATATAATTTTAATCTATGTTATGGATTATGGATGCCATAAAAACTAGGGAGTCAACTTTGTGCCTCCAAATAAACAGTCTTGCAGTGCCTTAAAAGTTTTCATTCCAGCATAAGCTTTGCTTGCAGTGAGTTCTCACTAAACAGACATATACATTATGGAGTTATGAAAAACATGCAAGCCCCTAAGGGGGCTATAGTCTGTAAAAGCTAATGGTAGAATAAAAAATTGTCAGTCTTTAAGGTATCACAAGATTCTTGGTTTTTTTTGCTATGGTAGACTAATGCAACTACCCTTCAGGAATTTTGTGGCCTGATGTTCAAGGTTATCAGTCCAGGCTAGTTTATCTTCAGTGCTTGTCTTCTTGTGAATAGTCCAATCCTTAGCTCTGTTTCCTGCCTTTGCAAAACCATCCAAATGCCTAAATCACCTTCCTGGACAGTCACCATCACCTCCCTGTCTCATCTACGTATTTTTTAAAAAGTTTTCTTCTTCTTTACTGCTTGACCAGGACCTTCATGAGAATGGCTGTGCAAGACAGGGCTGTACCGGGTAAACCAATCAATAGCTTTGTGCCTTGCTCCACTAAAATTATCTTGATAGACATCAGAATGAGGGTGTCTTTATCTATTTCTCAAATGGTCTAGAAATCTCATTATAAACATAGATAACATACCTATTGGCATCCACGTTTCTTTCCTTGCATGCACTTTGAAACTTCTCCAAAAAGTGTTGTGGTGCAGTCCTATGCAGCATTGCTCCTATTTAAGCTTATCGATTTCAGTGGGCTTTGACTGAAAAGATTCTACATAGGATTTCAGTGCAAGACTCTTTGACTTCTAATGCTACATAAAACATCACCGGTATTAAGTCCATTTAACTTAGAAGCATAGAATAACAGAGTTGGAAGGGGCCATACAGACCATCTAGTCCAACCCCCTGCCCAGTGCAGGATCAGCCTAAAGCATCTCTGACAAGTATTCATCCAGCCTCTTCTTGAAAACTGCCAGTGAGGGGGAGCTCACCACCTCCCTAAGCAGCTGATTCCACTTTTGAACTACTCTGACCATGAAAAAGTTCTTCCTAAAATCCAACCTTTGTGCATGTAATTTAAGCCCATTGTTTCAGGTCCTACCCTCTGCTGCCAACTGGAACAGTTCCCTGCCCTCCTCCAAATGACAGCCTTTCAAATACTGAAAGAGACCAATCATGTCCCCCCTCAGTCTCCTCTTCTCCAAACTAAACATTCCCAAGGCCCTCAGCCTTTCCTCGTAGGGCTCAGTCTCCAGACCCCTGATCATCCTCGTCACTCTCCTCTGCACCCTCTCGATTTTGGCCACATCCTTTTTGAAGTGAGGCCTCCAAAATTGCACACAATACTCCAGGTGCAGCCTGACCAAGGCAGTATAGAGAGGGGCTATGACCTCCTGCGATATCGACGCTATGGCCCCTTTGATACAACCCAGGATTGAATTGGCTTTTTTTGCCACTGCATCACACTGACTGCTCATATTTAGTTTACAGTCCACTCTTACCCCAAGATCTCTTTCACCAGAAGTGTATCCCCCATCCAGTATTTGTGCTTCCCATTTTTGTGGCCCAGATGTAATATTGTGCACTTGTCTTTGTTGAATTGCATCCTATTCACAGCTGCCCACTTCTCCAGAGCATTCAGGTCTTGTTGAATTTTAATTCTATCTTCTTGGGTGTTTGCTACTCCTCCCAATTTGGTATCATCAGCAAATTTAATGAGCAGCCCTTCCACTCGTTCATCCAGATCATTGATAAAAATATTGAAAAGTACCGGGCCCAAAACCGAGCCCTGCGGCACCCCACTGGACACCTCCCTCCAATCTGATGAAACGCTGTTGACCACCATTTTGGGGGTGTGGTCCTCTAACCAGTTCCCTATCCACTGAACTGTCCTATAGTCCAGTCTGCGATCTTCCAGTTTGCCCATCAGAATGTCATGGGGGACCTTATCAAAAACTTTACTGAAACTTCATCCATAGCTCCAGTGTGTGTATGAGTGTGCATGCATATGCTTGACTTCTGAACTCTAAATGGCTTGTGACCAGGTATTGGATGATATTTTCTTCCATATGAATTTATTTTATATATTTATTTAAAAATATTTATATTCTGCCTTTTCACAATGCCTAGGGTTCCCAGGTTCCTGCCACCAGCTGCCAAACTCCTGGTGATTGGTGGGAGGTAGTAAGACCCCCAGAAGTGGCTTGCCTTCAGCAGGCACCCTGGGAACATGCGTAGCATGCACGCTCCTGGAGGGCTGCGACGACATCACTTCCTGAAGTGACATCATCATGCTGGCCACAGGCATACTCTCGTGGTTTGCTGGGCCAATTTAGGCCCCTAATGAGCCAGAATTAGCCCTATCTGAAGCACAGGGGCATGTCTGCAGCTGGCGTGATGACATCACTTCCCAGATGTGATGTCATGCAAGCGCAAATATGGACATACCAAATGCATGAGGTAAGTGCCTGGACCACCCTCTCGCCATAGGGGTAAGGGGTCTAGCAACCCTAACAACGCCCAAGGGGCATGTTAAGCTTCTCAGTCTCTAAGATTTGCTTCTGCACCTTCAGAAATGTGGTAGGAGCAGCCCAAAGAGAGGACATTTTCAGCTTTGGAGTCCCTTTTATGAAGTACCACTCACTCCCCAGTGAGATTCACAAAACATCAAATGCTAAGGCCAGGCTTTTATTTTAGTCACTCCTGCAGACTTTTAATGGATGGCTTAAGCTGGCATTGCCAGTTAAAGATCAAGTGATAGGCCAATGTTCCCTCTAAGATTTGCAGTGCTGTGAGCCAAAAATCTATTTTGCGAGCCGAAACAACAACATGCATTAAAGTTTTGAGCATGCCTTCTTTAAAAAAATATATATTTCAGTCTACAAGCATACAAAATGCAAACAAACTACAAACTACTTTAATTTGTATTGCTTCTCACTTAGAAACAACAATGCAAGCAGTCATTCATACATGTTTCTAAATATCAAACTAAATTACTCTGCAGGTACATTTATTAATACTTCTCTTTCCCAACTGTTTAATATACAAATATAAATATATCTGAGAACATGTGCTAGGGTCTGTATCCTATCCCGGGCACATGTTAGCCTTCTCTATTCCAACAAGATTGCAGCAGATAGAGATTTACAGTATTTGCCCCATGACAGAATTCATCCTTGATCTTAATCCCCACCCCGCCCAACCTGCCCCATAAGAAGGATCCTAAGTTTGATTTCCGCATTTGAAGAAATAAGCAGTGACTCACAAAAGCTCGTACTCAAATAAAAGTTAGTATTTAAAGCTCCACTGGACTTTTGTTTTGCATTCATGCTGACTGGCTTTCTTGTGGTTCAGGTGCGACGTTGACTGTGGATTTCTGAGCTCAGGCAGTTACCCATTACCCTATACAAGCACCTGGAAATCTAACACCGTACAACAGTTGGAACAATTGTGCTTTAGGCAATTACAAAACACATAAAAGCTGTCCAAATGCAGTATCTCTGTCATAGACTTCTACTCTTCTCCATGTCACAAAGCAAATGTGGCCCTTTCAGTTTACATAGAAGCTCAGGAATGGCAAACCTGGTGCCTTCGTAACATTGTGCATGCCACTTCAATAGCCTGAAGTCCATTTGTCAGTTTTCTGAGGCAAATAAACAACATCTGCACAGTGTTGCAGCTCAGAGGGATAGGATGTGCAAATACAGAATCGTAAGTTGATTTTTCTTTAGAATATTTATGTACCAACCGTACAGGGAGCTGCTTCAGGAGGCTCACAAAAAACGACAACATAATTTTTAAGAAGTTGGACGACAGGAGGAATCATTTCCAGAATGCTGTGATATATCATCATGAGGATACCCTAAAACTAGGCCCATCAGCAGGTTGCAAGCCAACTAGCATGAACAGGATCAAAACCTAAACCTTTAGAATTGGTCAGTAACCACTGATTTTGGAAGCGAAAGAGGAGACTTTGTGGCACTGAAAGAGTTTGTTTAGTAGCTGTCTTGGTCTGTAGTAGAACAGCAGGACTGCAGTCCAGTAGCACCTTAGAGACCAGCAAGATTTTCAAGGTATAAGCTTTTGAGAATTAAAAGCCCCACCCAGCTCACAGGGTGATTGTTGTTGTAGGGATAATAATAACATACTTTGTAAGCCACTCTGAGTGGGCATCAAGTTGTCCTGAAGGGCAGTATATAAATCGAATGTTGTTGTCATATGTAAATAAGTGTTATGTGGTCAATTTTATGGCATTACTACTTTGACAGGAATATTATGGCTGTGAATTCTTGTTGGCTGTTTTCTTTTAGAGCATTACAGTGGCAGACAAAAGATACTATACTAGTATGTGTGTCCTACCCCCCCATCCCCCCCCCCCCAATAATGAGCAGAAGACTAGGTTTATATTCTTGGTCTTTGATGGAATGATTTAATATTGGTAAGAGTCAATATCACAATAAATATTTTACAATATGCTGTACTGAAATTCATGTTTTGCAACTTGTTTCTTACAAACTTTCTCTGGTTGACCCCATTGTCTGATTTTTATGCTAGCATAAAAAATAAACTACTTAACAGATGCAGCACGGCTAATCTCCTGGCTTTATTACTTCAATACTTTTTTTATTTAGGACATTAATTTTCCAAAAAAAAAAAAAATTCAGCCTGGAGATTTTAAAGTCTCCTTTTTTTGTAAATGAGTAGCTATTAGATGTCCCTTAGAAATCTGATCTTAATGGATATTTTTTAATTGAATTTATACCATCGAGAAAATGCAAAGTAACATGTGCCTGGTGAAGAGATGCCTGTGCTCTGGAGTGGGGTACCTCATAAGATTAGACGTCTAAAAAACTGTACTGGAATTTTTCGTTACCTAAGAAATGCTGCATTCTTGAATTAGGATTTGGAGGTGGGGAATATTAAATAAGGGACCGATGGTATTTTTACAGAGTCAGCATGATACATGTCAGACTCAGAGCTGGGAGACTAGGCTGCAGATCTCCATATGGCCATGAATTTCACTGGAGGACAGTAACTCTCAGACTAACCTAGAGCACAAGGTTGATAAAATGGGTAAAGTGGGATGAAGATGTACTAGAGAGACTACTTTTTAATTGTCTACTTTGGCACTGCTTTAGCAGACGCATTCCCAGAGCAGGGCCGATTCCGCACAGCTTACCTGAAGCCGGAACATTGCAGGACGTTGCAGAACATGCCGGCAAAAATGCGAAAGATCGCGTTTTCTCATGCAAGTTTTGCGCGATGTTGCGCAAAACTCGTGCGAGAAAACGCGATCTTTCGCATTTTTGCTGGCATGTTCCGCAACCTCCCGGCTTCAGGTAAGCTGTGCGGAATTGGCCCAGGTTCCTGGAAATACATAAAAAGTTACCACAAAACTGCGTGTTCTTAGTCATGCTAAGTCAGTTAACATTTTAAGTACTAAATCTCTCTAGTTTGGATAGATTCTAGTTATGAATCTTATGGAACACAAGAGGTAGTTCTTTGGGGCCGTTTTCTTCATCTCACGAAGACCTTAGCTACCATCTCTCAGATAGTTAGGCACAGCTTTTGCTGTGTTGACCTTTTATGATCCCACCCACACATAAAGGGAACCAAAGAAGGCTCACAATAAAAACAGCAATGACCAAGGCCAAAATCAGTTCAAAGCAACCAATAAGGCTTCCATACAAAAGGACGGTTGATGATTGAAAATAGAAGACCCTCCTAAAAGAACAGTTGTGGCAGGATTTTCTGTCAGAATAGTCAAGCCTTAACTTCTCTCAGAAGGCCAGTCCATAGATCTGGGGCCACTACTGAAAAGGCCTAGGAGCAGACGGTATCCAAGTTCAGATATGAAATCTGAGCCAGAGAATAACTCAGGGCTGTAATGTTTGATGGCAAGCATTTATGAGCCACAAAACTTTTATCCTGTGCCTCAGAAGCATGAACTTTGGTAGCGTCAAGGCTGCCATCTGTCAGCAGCTGTCAACATTTGACAGGCTCAGACCTCCAGTAATCCATATTTGATTGGACAGCCGACAAGCAAAAGCAATTTGCATCTAATAGCTGGCTTGTAGAAAAGGCTAGAGAAATGTTACTAACTTCATTCATCCAGAAGAATCTGAATTTGGATGTCATCTTCCAAATCTAAAATTCAAACAAGGGATTTCAGAAATGGGCCAGATTATGAAATATGGTGGAATTTTTATTTTAGCTCTCCTTCAGGATTTGTACTTGGAACAGGCATGTAGCAGCAACTGCTTTCTAAAAAGCTGGCTCAGAGTAACATCTGAGGTATGTGTGCACCTGGGCATTATAACAGAGCTGCTACAGCATTTTTCCAATTAATGCAGTATCTGCTTGTGCAGCTGAGATCTCAAGGACCTCTTTCTTGCTGCAGGATTAAGATGAAACATCCAAATTTTTGTCTCCTCAACTGCCTTTCTTGAGAAACTGGCATGTGGTACTGTGACATGACATACTTTGTGCATCGGGCAAACACTGTTCTCTCCATTAAGTAGGTCTGTTGCTGATTTAAAATTCACTTTGCTTTTTCCCTCCTTGCTGAGACGCAGCCAAGTAATTTTGCAGCATTGCAGCTGCTCTGTTCATCGGACGTGTTGCTTTAAAAAAATGTTAATAATTGCAATACCTTTGATTGAGCGTAGTGCATATATAGGATACACTGTTTTAAAATCATCAGCATTCTGTTGTCTCCTCTCTTCCTCTGGGCTGACTATCATTACTACTTTAATTCATTCAGAAGAAATGGTTGGAAGCAACAAGTTGTGAGTAGCAAAATCCACAAGGCCTGTTCTCTGCAGGGGATGCTGATGGTGGATATGGGAGTGGCATTAAGAAGTCAGCTTGCTTCTCAAAAGCCAGAGTTTTAAAAACATTTTTTAAATATTATACATCTCTCTTACCGCAAAATGTAAGTGGCCTTGTTAGCCTCTTGCCATCTTCAGCAATGATAACAAGAGAACCCCCACAATAAATGCTTCATAGGAAATAGCAGTTTCACTTCAGCAACACTTAAAGAGCCATTAAAGGTAGAAGTACACCTCAATAACATTTTAGGTCTGTTATGGGCTATAGTACACAAGTAAAAACAGAGGTCCCCAACCTGTGGCCCACAGGCTACATGTGCCCCCCAAACTCTTTCTGTGCCGCCCTCTAACCTGCTTATTTTCTGCTATCACCCTCAAGGCATTTTCCCTCAGACCCATACTACTCTTCCTGCTTCAAGATGCACCACATATTGCTGTTCTTCCTTTCTCTTTCTTGCCAAAAACATAATAGCAACCTTGTTTCTTCTGGTCTCCATGGTTCCTTCTGCCATCCCCCTCTTGGTCTTATCCTCCATACTAGCATTTTGGCCATTTTGGGTGCTTTGCTGGCTACCCGTCCTGCTCAGCTTTTGCACTGCCCCTCTCCATGCCTTACCATGTTGAAGGCTATATATGTGTATAAATAAGCTGTGTGAAAGGGTACAGGAGATGATTTTTGCAAAAAAAAGGGGGGAAAGGACAGTAAAAGAGATGGTATTTTGTAAAAAAAAAAAGGATACAAAGTGTTTTTCATACTGAACATTTCTAGAGGCTCCACCCATCAAGGCTCTTCCAAGTGGCTTCCAAGGTTACTGGTGAGGTTGCTGCTGCAAGCAAAAGCATTCTTCCTTCTTCAACAAGAGCTGGTTGCTCTGACTTTTTGCCTTGCTTGCTTCTGCCTCTCTTCCCCTACCCACTCCAGCTAGGAGTCTTCTCTTGCATCTGTGATTGCAAGAGCCAGTGAGCGGCTCCTTGGGTTGAGTGGGGAGGAGTACTCCCTTAACAGGGAAGCTTATGGGATCCCCCGTCCCACATCATCCTCCAGCCAAGTTCCCCTTCACCCGGGTGCCATTTTGCTTCTCATGATTGAGGCTTGGCTGGCAGGCAGTGATGTTTACGTGCATTCCACATATAATTTGAAGCCAATTTAATGACATATCTTCTGCTCCACGTGGGAGGCTGCCCTTTCATTCGCTCTTTCTCTCTATCTAGCCTTTTTGGAGGACCCCCAAAGTATTAGCATGTATAGATTTAAACCTCAAAGCAATGTGATTATTAAGAAATAACTCTCATAGTATTCAATGTACTTAGGATTGCAACTCAGCTATCTGGTAGATCAGATTCATAATCCATTTTTAAAAAATTCTTCCTGGCCTGTGCATATGACCCAATGATCCTGAGAACCCTATAATTCTATGCTTCTCTTTGCCATGGTCAAAATGAAAACCCCCAGTTAATAGCAGCTGGAGTACAGTGAGTTTGATGGGAAAGGGAAGAGTTAGACCCCTAAAACTATAATTTTTCATATTTTTATTTATTCAAGGATAATATTGAAAGACTACAACTGCTGCTCTGCTAAAAATTCTGTAAGATGTCTGCAAAAGAAAGTGATGTTTCAAAGAAACAAAAAATTGCAGATGAGCACCGTGTCTTTAATGACAAATGGACTACTGAGTTCTTTGTTTTAAACAAGGGAAAAGCACTTTGCCTGATAAAAATAATAGTAAAGGAGTACAATGTTGAATCCTGTCATAAGAGCTACTCAATATATCAAGGAGAAGTGCAAGTGAACAAGATCAGTTCTCTTAAAAAAATCAATGTTTTTGCAGCAAAATAGTTTTAGAAAGCACATTGAGGAGAACCTGTCTGTGAGGGCCAACTATCATGTTGCTAAATATATTGCTGAGAGTGATAGGCCATTCACAAGTGGTGGTGAATTTGTTAAAAAGTGCATGGTTAAAGTAATGGAGGAAATGTGCCCTGATAAGGTATCTTGTGTTAGTTGTGTCAGTTTATCTGCATTTACGATCACCAGGTGTGTTGAAGAACTAGGAGTAGAGCTGTATGTCACTGATTGCCAAGGCAAAAAGTTTTTGATTTTTTCCCCTTTGGCATTAGAAGAGAGTAATGACATTGTAGACACTACTCAACTACTAATATTTATCGGGGGATAGATTTCATATTCAGAATTATTGCAGAGTTTGAAAGGCACTATAACTGCAGAAAACATATTCTTGAAGGTGTGTGAATCAGTAGAAAATCTTGGTCTGAGTTGGGATAAATTGAAAAGCATCACAGTTGATGGTACAAGAAGTATGGTGGGAAGTAAAACTGGTGTAGATGCAAGAATAAATGAAGAGATATTGAAATTAAACAGTATACTTCACATGCAATTTCACTACATCATCCATCAGTAAGCCTTCTGTCGTAAGATTCTTCAGAGGGAAAATGTGATGCATACTGTTGTATCCAGCATAAATTACACCAGGCATCATGACCTTATTCATAATCAGTTTCAAAATTTTCTCTCAGAGATAGATGCATAATATGGAGACATATTGTACCATGCAGAAGTTAGGTGGCTTAGCAGAGGCAAAGTCCTCAAGTGTCTTTTCAGTCTTTGTCATGAAGTTGATGTCAAGTGAGAAGGTCAAAAAGCACTTTCTGACCCTGGATGGATTTTTAATTTGGCTTTCTTAAGTGATATCAGAAAGCATCTGAACACATTGAACCTAAGGTTGCAGGGGAAAGGATGCATATTAGCAGTAGATCCTTGCAAACATCTGAAAAAAGTGGTGATTCTGTAGGAACCTGCGAGCCATCTGAGAGTCGCAAGCCACAGGTTGAAAGCCGCTGGTATCATATATAAAGCAGACATATATGATATAATGGTATAAATCTGGACTTCAAAAAATGTTTTGTACATGAGTTTATACATATAAACTCTCCTTGAAATCAACAGGCTTAACTGGAATAACTTTGCTTAGCATTGCATTGTGAAAGGTCTCAGGGAGAGAAAGGGTTTGCCAAGCAAACCCACCAGCCTTGTTCGGTGGTCTTAAAGATTTGTGGTAACCATCCTGTTTTTGCAGTCACTGAACAAGCAACAAAATAAAACATTTAATTTTACATGCTGCCCCTGCACAGTTGATAGTTTGCATTAACACAACGTTCTCCTCTCCCCCATTTTATCCTCACAACAGATTTGGGAGGTGGATTAGGCTGAGGGGGTGAGACTCATCAAGGTCACCCAGCGAGCTTCCATAGCAGAGTGGAGATTTGCACCAGGGCATCCTAGATCCCAGTCTGACACACAAATCACTATACCACACTGGTTCTCAAAAGGGCAGTACAAATATATTGTATGGAAACCTGGCAGCTGGAATCAGTGTGTTATTGATTACCCAGCTAGAAGTTGTGAGAGGTGTGGAGAGGACTGAGTAATAATATGCAAGAAGAATCTCACCTGGAAAAATGAGAATTTGAAATGGAGAATTTTGAACTTGCCGACTGATCCTAGCATTCCATGATAAAAAAAATAAAGGGAGCAACTATTCAGACAATGATTAATATTTATTATTCATACTTCACATCATTAACAGTTATAATCATTCATTAATTTTTTTAAAAAATTACTCTACTTGTTTAACAATAAAAGCTAGCCAATTCATTTTTACAATTAGCATAATTCTTACTAAAAGCATTCCTTTTTAGAACAATAAAAAGCTATCTTAATAATTCATCAATATTTCACTCTATGCATGTTTACTCTGAAGAAAGCCCTACTGAGTTAATTGTGATTTACAGTGCAGTCTTAAGCTGAGTTGCACCCTTCCAAATCCATTGACATCCATTGACATCCATTGACATCAATCTATTTAGAAGCCTGCACCCCTCCTCAAGAATGTAGTGTTAGAAAAGAAGCACACATAGGACTGCAGATCAAATCTTTTGATTGCTCAGATGGCCAGCTAGATAGACAGATACGCACATTGAGAAGCCACATTTAGTATACTGATTACAGTCTGAGTCACCCACATCAAAAGGAAATTGCAGCACTGGGAAAGGAAGAAAAAAGAGCTACTAAAAGGATTGGAGAATGTTCCCTAAAAGGACAGATTAAAATGCTTTTTGGTATAGGGGAGAAAAGACAGTTGAGAGAGGAAGATTATAGATATTTGTAAAATTAAACATTGTCATATTATTAAAAGTTGGGATAACCAAAGAAATTGATGGTTAGTAGGTATCAGGAGTCAGACTAATAGGACCGTACTTCTTCACCCAATGTGTAATTAAATGATGGAACTCTGCACCTCATGATATAGTTAGTGACCATTAGCTTACATGCCTTTAGAAGGGGATTAGACATATTCATAGATAATAAATCTATCAGCAGCTATAAGCTACAGAAACCTGTCTGGAAACTCCATTGTCAGTGACAATGTGTCAGTTGTTCAGGTTAATCTCACAAATAATGCACTCTTTGTGAGCATCCAAAAGTATCAGCTGCCATTGCTGGAAATATCAGGACATTGATACATTGATTATGGGTGCCGCTTTGAGTGCTACCAGAAAAGTGATAAACTTTTAACATAAATAACATAATCACTTTTGGGGGGGGCAATTTGTGAACTAGATGCAAAGCCTACCTAAAAGTAATTTAGGGATGTGTGGTATATGTGTATCTGTTTCTTTTTTTAATGCAAGTATCATCTCAGCTCTTGCTAAGTTTTGGGAAGTGGGGTCAAAATTCCAAGGGGATATTGTAGCAGAATAGCCTACTCTGCAATCTAGTGTGTGAGATATAAAATCAATTTCTGAGATGCTTTGGGGTTTTCCCTAGCTTGTACTGAGGCCAATCCTTAAAAACAACCCCGTCAAGTTAGCATACTCTAAAGGAACCGATTTCAGGGCTTTCTCATTTCCACAGATTTAACATCTGTGGAAATGAGCAAGTTGCAATTAGATGGGTTCCCCCTGTGTTAGTAATGCAACTGAGGGAACACGTTGAAGATCAGACAATGTATCAATGCATATTGGTAGATAAACAACATAAATACTCTTTCTGTAGAATGTAATTATCTGTAAAACAGCTGCAATATATACATGTAGCCACCCACCTGTTTTCATTGAAGAGTACAGTAAAATGCATTTACTTGCCATAGTAATTATTGTGTTTTCTGCTCCAGTAATATTTTGTCTCAAATGCAACTTTGGGAAGGGGAAACATTTGAAATACTTTTAACATACATATTTTAGCCAGCAGGTGAAATGATGGTTGAGCACTTCCCTAACTGCTGTTGAGCTTCAAGCTGCACTTGGCATTAGTCCAAGTGCACTCTAGCAATATTTCACCTCCTGGATTGTCTTTTGCACGTAAGAAAACCCAGTTGCAATGGCTTGCAGTAGCACACCATCCCGCATTATGTGGATACAACTTTAGGAGCAGCAGTACTGGAATTGGTTCCTTTTAGGGGTGTGCAGCAGGGAAAATATTTGGTTTTCCCGCTTCAGACTTACCCAAAGCAAGAAAATGATCCGGAATAACCCAAAACCCGAAGCAGCAAGCCACTTTGGGTTTGGGTTTCAGAAATCGCTTTGGTATGCTTCGAAATTATTCGGAGCATACCGAAGAGAGATTCCCACCTCCCCCTGAGCCCCCCTTTCCCCAACCCCACTTACCTTGAAGGCCGGAGCAGGCCTTCTGCTGCTGTTGCAGGGCAGCGGGGAAGGCTGCAGCCGGCGCCAGCACCACCTGCGCCACTACTTCGGCCTCTGTGGCAGCAAATGCTGGCAGTGGCGCTGCCACCACCCGTGCCGCCACTTCTGCCTCTGCGGCAAAGCAGCAGCAAATGCCACCGCCACCCACGCCGCCACAGAGGCCGAAGCGGTGGCTGGTAGGGCGGCAGTGAACATCGTGGCTGGTGGCGCTGCTGCCTGTGCCGGCGCCGAGGCCAAAGCAGCAGCCGGCAGGGCAGCAGTGAGCACCACTGCTGCCACCATCCACACTGTTGCCAGAAGACTGCCCTAGGTAAGTGGGGTGGTGGTGGGAGGCCAGGAGGACAAGCACCCTTTAAGGCCTTGAAGCTTCCCAAAGCAATCTTAATTGCTTCGGGAAGCTTTGATTTGGTATTTCCAAATCAGGGCCATCATACTGGCCCTGATTCGGAAATACCAAACCTTTACAAATCAGGCCCAGTTCGGGTTTTTTTTATGAACTGGGAACCCAAAGCACACACCCCTAGTTCCTTTTCAATGAGGCAAAGAACTGGACACTATTGGTGCCTGTCATACTTGCTGTATTTTCAAGTACAGAACATCAGTGTAAGGGAAGAGTGGATCTACACTTCAAGGCAATGAATCCAGAGAATCAAGTCATTGATTTAGTGCATTTTTATCCTTCCCTTCCTCCAAAGAGCTGAGGAGGACCACGGAGATCATTGTCCCCTACTCCAGTTTATCCTCACAATGACCCTGCAAATTGGGATTGGCCTGTGAGAGAAAGAGACTCGTCCCAACTGCTCAGCTTCAAGACAGAATGGAGATTTGAACCCAGATCTTCCAGATCATAGGCCACTAGACTATCATGTTCCATCATATAGGCATTATAGAGCCTTTTCTGTGACAGCCTTCATGGTAGAGACTGGCCTTCCTGAACATGTCGTGAGGATAAAATAACACACTTTGTAAACTGCTCTAAGTGGGTGTTAAGTTGTCCTGAAGAGTGAAATATAAATCAAATGTTGTTGTTATTATTATTAAGAAGAAGAAGAAGAAGAAGAAGAAGAAGAAGAAGAAGAAGAAGAAGAAGAAGAAGAAGAAGAAGAAGAAGCATGGGTTGTGATAGTTTCGGGTGGTACACACAGTCAGATTGTTTAGATAGGCTTTCTCTACTGATGAGTAGCTAGTGAATGTTGGCAGAGTTCAGGAAATAATCTAATTCTAGTGTTGGAATTTCCTTTCAATTAATTTACTGCAACAGGATTTTTGCAAAAGACAATAACCGACTGCAGGCCATTAATGCAACAGAGAGGCCTTCAGAGCACATGTGCTAACACATGCTAACACAGAACCGAGGGAGAGAAACAAAAAGGGGTAGGTTGAACTGCAAGAGAAAACACCCCAAACACTGGAGAATGCTCCTCAGCTCCCCCTAGAGCACAAGTTGATTAAACTACTTTGTCCGCCGTATTAATAGTGTCTAGGCTCTTAGCAGGCGGTCGTTTCTCCAACGGTGTAAAGGCTGGTGTTGTATTACAGGGGCATGAGTTGGATCCTGCTGTTTCATTGATATTCCTTTGCGGGGATTTATTAGTACTGACCTTGAAGAATTGTATGTTCTTAAGTATCACTGCAACCCATTTTGAGTCCATCAGAGAAGAGAAGTTAAAAATGCCTTAACAACTAAATCAGACGCAGAGAGAGGTCCGATCCAAGAGGTCACTATTCAGATATGATTTCTGCTATTAAAGTCACTCTGTGATCCTTAGGCAAGCCCCTGTTACACAGCCTCAGTCCTCACTTGCACCAGGGGGCACGATAATGCTAGCCTTACTTAGGGGGTTGCCTCAAGATCATTTAAGTGAAGTACACTGGAGGCATTTTTGCTGCTGCTGCTAATTATTGTAATTTGTTGCACCAGCTCTCTCTTTCTGTTTCCAAACTCAAGCTGTAATTTACTGTTTTAGCTGCTTTATTTATACCCTGCCCTTCACTCCAGTGGGGACCCAGCACAGCTAACATAATGTTGCTGTCCTCCATTTTATCCTCACAACAACCCTGTGAGGTAGGTTAAGCTGAGAGAGTGTGGCTGGCCCAAGGTCCTCCAGATGAGCTTCCATGGCAGAGTGGGCATTCAGTCCTGGGTCTCCCAGATGCTAGTCTGGCACTCTAATCCTGACACTACAGCACAGGGGGCAACTTCTAGTAGGAGGTGGTGCCCCTGGTACCACATGCATGCATGCAAAGCGCGTGCATGCTCCCAGGACCACACAATGATGTCACTTTGGGTCAGCTGGAACAGGGGGGGGGGTTAAAGTTTAAATCGCCCTTGGTGAAAATGGTCACATGGCCGTTGGCCCCACCCCCTGATCTCCAGACAGGGGGGAGTTTAGATTACCCTCTGCACCACTGGCAGCTCAGAGGGCAATCTAAACTCCTCTCTGTCTGGAGATCAGGAGGCGGGGCCACCAGCCATGTGACCATTTTCAACAGGTGCTAGAACTCCATTCCACCGTGTTCCAGCTGAAAAAAAAGCCCTGCTTAGCAGCCTGAACTAGGACTCAAACTACTTAACACTAAAAATAGTGATAAAATCTTGCTGCAAATATTCATGGAGAGTTGGATCTCAAAGATCCAGTCTGTGAATGATGGTGCCAGGGAATACATTGGACTAGAGGAAGGCACCATGGAACAGATCCAAGTCAGTGTTTTTTCAACAGAAAGAAACCTGTAGATGGGCATGGGTTCTGTTTTAATGTGAGTTTGATAAGTTCTATCTCTCACACACATAATAGGCATCTGATGTATTTGGTCAGCTTGTCCTGCCATAATGCTCCACAGAACGAGAGTCACCAGGTGGCCCAGCTCTTGGTCTTCCGCTTCTTAGATATTTCTTAAGTGTTCCTTGAAGAAAGGAATCCAGATACTTGCCCTGACAATTCTTTGATGGGCAAAAGGGACAGAAGATGAAGAAGAGATGAGGACTGTACAGCTTTTGAAGTGCCTCTCCAAAACCACCTGACTCCTCTATGCCACCACATGCCAAGATGCTGTCAATGAAAGCCGAAGCATTCTGAAGAGAGAGCAAAACGTGGCGACCAGGGAGGGAGAAGAAGACAGAGCAGGCACTTCAAAAACAATATTGATCAGTCAGAGTGGCTTTTCACAACGGCCCATGTTCCCAGAAATAACCAGCGGAAGCTCAGCAAGCTGGACTATTCTTTCCCTCACACACAAGGTGTTCCACTTTGAAAGGTGATTCTGCTTTAATTCCTTCCAAGTTTGAAAAGCAGCAATCTTCATCCATCCCATTCATTGCTTTAATCTAACTGCCTTATTCTCAAAAGTTTCTGTTTGTAGCCTGGTGTTCCATGATGTTTTTTAAAAAAAGATAACCTTTTTATTACAAGGCAGACTTCTTGAAGCAAGAAACAGCTTAACAGCAATTTCCTGTAGGGCTGATGCCATGCAGGTCCTTACTCAGGCTAGAACAATGGGTTGGCACTAGCCTTTTAGTCCCTTGGCCTTAGAGAGAGAGGGGGGGGGAGAGAGAGAGAGAGAGAGGAGAGAGAGAGAGAGAGAAAGAAAGGAAGAAAGAAAGAAAGAAAGAAAGAAAGAAAGAAAGAAAGAAAGAAAGAAAGAAAGAAAGAAAGAAAGAAAGAAAGAAAGAAAGAAAGAAAGAAAGAAAGAAAGAAAGAAAGAAAGAAAGAAAGAAAGAAAACCTTCTCAGGTGTAGAATTGCTAACTCTGGACTGGAACATTTCTGGAGATTTGGGGAGTGGAGCCTGGGAACAGAAGGGTTTGGGGAGGAGGGAACTCAGCAGAGTATACTGCCATAAGGTCCACCCTCCTACGCAGCCATTTTTCCAGGGATATTAAGCTCTGTCATCTGGAGATCACTTGTAATTTTGGAAGATATCCAGCCCCCACCTGAAGGTTGACAACGCTACCCAGCTGGGTGACCTTCGCTCAGGCACAGCTTCTTGGAGCTTTCTCAGCCCCACAAACCTCACAGGGTGATTGTTGCGAAGATAATAATAACACATTTTGTAAACTGCTCTGAGTAGGCATTAAATTGTTCTGAAGGGCGGTATATAAATCAAATGTTGTTGTTGTTACTCCTCCTCCTCCTCCTCAGGTGAATGTAGGCAGTATGGTATAGAGGTTAGAGGGCCACACTGAGGAAATGTGGGTTCTAATCCCTACTCAGCCATTACACTTTTGGATAGTTCCTCTCTCTGAGCCTAATCTACCTCACAGCATTGTTGAGAACACAAAATGAAATAGGGGAGAACCAGTCATGTCTTCACAATAGGGCTGCAAACCCCCAGGTGGGGCTGGAGATCTCCACATTATAGAGATCAGTTCCCATGGAGAAAGTGGCTGCTTTGGAAGTAGACTCTCTGGCATGATACCCTGCGGAGGCCCCTCCCCTCCCCAAACCCCACCCTCTCCAAGTCTTACCCCCAAATCTCCAGGAATTTCCCAAACAATAGTTCGTAACCTTACTTCATACCTCTGGGAAATGACAAAGGAAAATGCTCAGTTTAACACTTGGCATTACAAGAACACATTTTAATTGATATTTTAAAAGATGCTGTTTATAGCCAATGTGTAGAAACAAGCATACAACTACTTAGTTTTAAAGAATTGTTGAATTTGGAACATTTGAAAAAGTCAGGGATGAAGCAGAGCTTCTGAAACATGAAAGAATTCCGGAAGAACGTGCAATGTGCAGTTTCATGCATTCCTAATGCTAATCTGAGTTCCTGGCAGGAAGAGATGTGAAGTCTTGTTTCATTTTTCCTCCCTCCCTCTGAGCAGGCACAGCGAAGCTGATTCTGACACGGAACTGCCTCAGACTGGAAAATCCTCTCCTTTGCCTTGAACACTTTGTATTTAACTTTAATGGTCCTTTGGATTAGGTTTTGATTCCTATGAGCCACTTTGGAAATCATTTTTTTTTGGCTGAAAAGCCAGATAAAAATATCAACAAATTCTGGAGCTCTCCAGTTTCCTCCTTTTACAGTTTTCCTTACACAATTAAAAAAAAGAGGGGCATGAATTTCTTGAGTCACTGTGGTGTAGTTACGGTTGTCAATTACCAGTTAGCAGTGGGCAATTGTCTGCCACCGCAACCCATTGCCCACTGCTGGTAAATTCGACCATGGGATGGAAAGGAAGGGGAGAGCAGGCACCGCACAAGCTGCAATGTCATTACTGACCCCAAACCAGAAGCGAAGTCACCTTGTCAGGATGATACTCTAAAAATCCCGTTTGTCTATGGTGGGATTCCAATTTTCAGCCAGAAATGATGTCTCAGGAGGATTGCATGACACCACTGCCATCTCGGTACCCCCAAAACCCTTCTGACACACCAGTTAGCTTCCCACTGGTTACTATCTTAGGTGTAGTGGTTATAATCTCAGACTAAGATTGAGGAGGACTAGGTTCAAAACTTTACTCAGCTATGGATAGGATTGCCAGTCTCCAGATGAGGCCTAAAAATCTTCCAGAATTACAATTGATCTCCAGGCAGCAGAGATAAGTTCCCCTGGAGAAAACGGCTGCTTTGAACGGTGGACTTTATGGACTCATACTCTGCTGAACTCCCTCTCCTCTCCAAACCCCGCCTTCTTCAGGGTCCTCCCCCCACCAGCACCCAAAAGTCTCCAAACATTTCCCAATTTAGTGTTGGCTACCCTGTCTGGAAAATACACATTTCCCTAATCGCAAAAAATGACAAAGTCCTCTTTTTAATTGTGACCTATGCATGTGTGTATAGCTTTAAGATGGCCCTCACGGATTTGCTTCTGTTTCCTTCTCAAGGCCTGTACAGGAGGAACTCTACAGTTGTTGTTGAGGTTGTAGCTACTCATTGTTTATCAGTAAGTGGTCTCTCCTAGTTGGAAGCAATAAGGAGACCAGTTGTGTGTGGCCTACTGAGGAAGATTGAGGGGCAAACTGCAAACAGGTAAAGTACATTTCAAGGTAGCCATGTTGGTCTGTAGTGGAAGAGCAAGATTTGGTCCTAGTAGCACCTTGAAGGCCAACTAGATTTCCACAGTATGAGCTTTCAAAAGTGAAAGCTCCTTTTGTCGGGATAGGTAAGCTCAGCCCTACCTACCACAGCTCAGAAGATCCTAAACCAATGTGTGAGTTAGCAGGACCAAAATCATAATCATTGTAAAGGGCTTTGATGAGTTTGTGTTCCAGCAGTTGGTTGACAAGCCACACCTCCTACCATTTTAATAATAACTACTTGCTTCAGAGACGTCTGTAGGCCTACTCATTCTCAAGAAAACTGACTTCTTCCGGTCTGTTTCTTGGTTCAATTCAGGCTTTGGGTCTGATAGAAGCCTGTAAAGTCATCATGATTCTGGAGTTTCAGAGGTGGGGTTGATCTGCACAGGTGCAATGAGATTATAACTACATTTCATCATTCTAGCAAATAGGGTTGCTAGTCTCCAGGTGGTGGAACAAACCGAGAGGCATTTCCCAAAATAGAATGGAACATATACTAGACAACACTTGGGAAAGCAAAATAAATCATACAGTGAAATACAAAATGTAGAAATACAAACTTTTCTTCTATATTGAAGTGCTCAGTGCAAAACTGACAATATCTTACAAACAACAATGAACTCACAATAAATACTATAGAGAGTCTCTCAATAGTAGCCTTGAAAATCTTATCAGAGTGTATATTCCTTGTTCTTATTTTGCATTGGAAACTCCCAAACAACTGGCAAGTTGGAGGAATGGATGCCCACAACCTGAACAGTCTATTGTGAGGGTGAAGTTGAAGGAAGAAAATCTGACTGTTTCAAAAACTACTCTGAACGGACGGTAAGTAACGTACTTGCAGAGAATCAAAATGAACTTACGGTGATGCTTCTTTGTAGGTGGATATCAAGGCAGAAGAGGGAGCCCTGAAGGACCCCGTTGGCCCTACAAGCTGCCGGCTGGGTAGTTCAGCTTGTTTCATCCAATATCAACTTCCTCAGGGGCCAGTATGTTTCCACCAACATGAATTTCTAAAAATACATTTTTTGTCAGCACCCATTAAAGTCTCAACAATTACCCATCCTTATTAGGGTGGGTATAAAGTAAACTTACTCCAGTAAACCAAGGCAAAATCTCACATGCAGTACATTCCAAGCACTTAAGGGCGGCCGTAACATGAGTTCACCCCCCCCCAAGGGTTTAAATACAAGACACGCAACAATTTTACTAAGAGCCAAAACACACGTTAAGAAAAACCTAGGTTCAGCACGTGTTCTCTTACCTCAAGGTTTGCTGGGATCTGTAGGCGTCCTGGAAGCTTAAAGTTTAGCATTTACAGAGCAGCAAAAAGGGAAAGGGAAATACAGGTGCCTGTATTTTAAGCTTTAAGCTTCCAGGACGCCTTTAAGCTTCCAGGACGCTTACAGATCCTTTAAGCTTCCAGGACTTTAAGCTTCCAGGACCCCTACAGATCTTTAAGCTTCCAGGACGCCTACTTTAAGCTTCCAGGACTCCTACAGATCCCGGCAAACCTTGAGGTAAGAGAACACGTGCTGAACCTAGGTTTTTCTTAACGTGTGTTTTGGCTCTAAGAATTAAAGAGACGGTACGTTCCATGAAATTACATTCACAAAAAGCAAATCACAACTTTACGGCAAGCAGCTTTAAGGACAAGCAGAGCAACCTGGTGTTACAGTCATAAGAAACAAGAAAGATTGTTTTCAAAATTTAGTACCTTGCGTTGCAAAGTATCTAGCTCATGTATCAACTGAGCTTCCCATCTTAACAAGTCTTTTTGAATGTTGTGCTGGCCCCTTTTAGAGGAAGCGTAAAGAATTGTAAACTTAAATTCCATCTCATTAGCATGATATTTGCTAAAATGTTCAACCAGTGGTGCCTCCAAAACGTGATTCCTAATCCTAGATAAATGTTCTGAGATCCGGGTGCGCACAGAACATGTTGTGCTTCCCACATAAAGTTTATTGCACTTGCAAATGATCAGATACACTACAGCTTCCATTTAGCATGTCAAAAAATGTATGATGGTAAAATCCAACATTCTACCCGCTATTTGAATCTTACTGCCTGAAAGGGCTAAAGAGCAAACTTGACAGTGGCCGCAAGGAAAGTGTCCCTTTGGTTGTCTGTTGTTGTCCGCTCGTGTTGGAAAGTCAGAATGGACAAGGATGTACCTATCCCTAATACTCCTAGTGCACCTAAAACCAACTCTCGGGGTTCTACTGCCGCCTGCTTACCTGGATTGATGGCAGCCCAGGTTTTCTGTCTCTGGATTTTGAGAGTTTGGAACCTTATTTGGACTTTTTTGGTTTAGCTGGGAGATTGAAAGTCTATTTAAGTGTGTTAGGTTAGTTATCTTGTGTCTATTGCTGTATTCTATGTTGCACAGTTATATCTGTATCCGGATGGGTAGCTGTGTTAGTATGTCTAGCAACAGAAAAGAGGTAGAGTCCAGTAGCCCCTATAAGACTAACAAAATTTGTGGAAGGGTATGAGCTTTTGTGAGTCAGGTTGAGAAATTCTTGGAGATTTGGGGGGTTGAGCCTGGAGAGGGTGGGATTTGGGGAGGTGAGAGGCCTCAGAGGGGTATAATGCCATAGAGTTCACTCTTCAGAGCAGCCATTTTCTCCAGGGGAACTAGTCTCTGTTCCCTAGAGATAAAGTTTAATTCCAAAAGATCTCCAGCTACTACCTGGAGGCTGGTATCCCTATTCAGATACTTGAAATGAGCTGTGACTCACAGAAGCTCATACTCTACCACAAATTTTGTTAGTCTTATAGTTGCTAGTGGATTCTTGCACTTATATCTGTATCCGCCTGCATTTCTGTTAATAAACTCTTTGGTGTATAATCTTGGATGATCTTTGGGAATTTACAAGCTTCATTCTGAATCCAGTACTTTGGCCCATTTTGATCTCCAACTAACTAGTGGAACTCAATCTACAAAGTGGTCTGTCTTGCAGGGTTGGTTTCTGTTTAAAACCTGGTTTGGCTTGGCACATGCTTCTCTGTTCCACAGCTGAGAGGCTAGTGGCTGCTTGTTACTAGACATGGGCATGAACTAAAAAAATTTAATGAACCAGCGGTTCGTGGTTCGGTGCTACCGATGAACCCGAACTAGCGAACCAAAATGAACTTTTCCAGTTGATGAACTGGTTCAAGGTTCGTGGTTCGCAGGCGTCGGAACGGCCCCCGTTGGACTTAGAAGGCCCATATTCCCAGGGAGTGTTTAACAGGCTCTCCTCCAGTGAGCACCCAAGTTTGGTCAAGATTGCAATAGGGATCTTAGAGTTATACCCTCTCCAATCTGAGCCCCCAGGAAACTCCCATTCGATACAATTAGAGCCACCAGTTGACGTTGGCCCAGTGTACAAGGGGTTGGCCATCAGAACTGCCTATCAGGGTTTGCAGGGATGAGATTGTAGTGCCCATGGCTACAGAACACCCCCTCCCTCCCCCCAGGTGTCTTCTCCCATGTAACCAATTATAACCAATTTGCAGCTCCATGGTTGGAAGGAAGACCTGCCGATCAAGGTAAGTTGGGCTTCGATTCGGGTTTCTGGGAACTGATTGATGGTGCCTGACTGTCTGACTTCACAAACTGCAGGCAAACACAATGAACTGGGCTTCTAACGAACACTGGTTCATTGGCCATGGACCCTCATGAACCGCCGGTTCATGAACAGATGATCAGGTGGTTCGTGGGGTTTTTTGGTTTGTAATGTAGTTCGTGCCCATGTCTACTCGTTACCCTGGAAGTGAGAACACACTCCTAGTTTTGAGTGTTTTACTCTTGACCTCCCAGTCAGGGTAGTTGATACTAAGGGGCAAGCCCTCCTGTGACAATACTTCAAACAACCAGTAATAAATTAGTAATAAATCAGTATTGCAAAAGGTTACAAAGATTATTAATTTCTATTCCATAAAGTGCAAGGAGTCAAACAAATTCAAATTCACTTAAAGTGGTTGTGTGCCACAAATACATACATACGACTGTCCCACCATCATCTTATACACGTAAATCAATAAATATGTATGTAACCATGCAGTCAACATCCATAAACAATGGTGGCCACATGACCCAATTAGCAAGATACTCCTTTTTCTTTTGCAGGAACCACAAGGATCCCCTGCTTGAAGGCTATGTTCCTACTTATCCAAAAATAAGGTAAGTTCCACAATTGATTGTCCAAGTAATAATTAATGAGTTCTTGCCATTTAATTCACAGATCTGCGGCAATATTACTAATTTATTACTGGTTATTTGAAATATTGTCACAGGAGGGCTTGGCCCTTGGTATCATCTACTATTGTACCTGTGATGCTTCCTCTTAGGTGTAGAATACTCCCACTCAGGGTGGCTTGTGAATACAGCGGTCTGTGAAACTCTTGAAGAAGAAATTGCAGTTATAAGAAAACTTCTGCTCTCCTTATTCTGGGTACTACCCCTTTCCAAAAGAGTTCTGTCCTCCACAGCTCTTGAAAGCCAATTGGTCGGCTTTCAGCAGTTTGCATGATACAGGATGAAACCACATAACCGTATTTCCCTGACTTTGCTGTTTGCAAAGTGACTGGGGACTGTATCATTAGACTCACCTGCATTGTGCCTTCCTCAGCTCCCACCCAAGAGAGCTTGCTGTTCAAAGCAGCTGCTAAAGGAGGGTGCCAAGAGGCCATTTGGCACCGGGGCAGCAGCTGCTTGGCTCAACTTCGGTATTTTGTGTTATGTAGAAACCTTTTCAAGTATTTGCACTTGGACAGCGTGCTTATAGCTTCCAGGTGCTGCGAGGCACCAAAGGCCCTTCCTAAGATTACAGAATGCAGGTGGCTGCGTAAAGTCCTTATCCCAAACGTCTGTTCCTTGGATAAGGCCAGTTATGTTCTGCTAATGGGTTCACAACATGCAAGGGGAAGAATATATTGCCAAGAAGCAGGATCAGTGTTGGAGTATCTCTTGGGCCTTTGTAAGTTTTAAAATAGGGTTCTAGAAAGAAAAATGGACCACACAAGCCCAGCGTCTTTCATGCCTGGTTCTTTGGGAGTTGTGAAGAAAATTCAGATTTGCCTTTAAAGCTAGGATGACCGCTCTCCACCCTCATTGCCAGTCTAGACAGAGTTTTTATGCTTGTAACAATTGTGCAAAAAAGAAGAAACCTACTACTACTACTACTACTACTACTAAGTTTAATTGTATATGGCCAAAGGCCATCACAATACAAAGTTAAAATCAGTAAAAATAGAAATCTATCTTACAAGCATAAAATACGGTTATTAAAATAATAAAAATAAAATACAATTAAAATGGGACCTTAATAAATACCAGATAGTTATGAAAAAAGTTAGGTTTCTGAGGAAACAATCTTGGCCCTAATCTTTTTTGCAGCTAAGGCAAACAGGGATACTCTGCTAGTGACTCATGAATCTGTATCTGATAAGAAAAGAACTAATTTGTCAATATCAGAGGTAAAGTTATGCCTCACTAACAAGTTAGCAAGAAATACATGGGACAAAATAAGGTGTGATGTAGAAGATCCTTAGGAACTGAGGCACCGCATATGCAGAGACGGAGAGCCATTGGGGTTTGATGGTATCTTCCTGTAAGTAAAGCTGTTGGCATTGTTTGAAAGCGCAGGGAGGTAAATGATTGAGAAGAAACCTACTGAAATTCTGCTTCAGCTGTGAAAGGTGTAGACACCGTATCATTGGTCAGGCACAGTCGATAATATATGAAAAGTTCGGAGGGTTCACTTTCAGTTTGAGCATCCCGATTGCTAGCCTCTGAGAAGCTTACTGTCTATCCACAACACTTGATAGTCAGAGGTCGAGTGGCTCTGCAAAAAGAGGTTTTTCCGTCATGGCTAAGATTCAACAGTTGGCCTACCTTTCATAAACGAGTCTGTTCCTTTCGAAAGGGGCTGGGGCCAAACTACATTTTCCATTTTGTAATGAGTTGGGTTGTGGTTCCTTAGACCCAACTCACTTTCCCAGCAGCTCTGTTTCAAAATGAAACAGGACAGAATTCTTGTGTTAGGACTGAAGAAAGGGTAATATCTTTTTCCAGAGTTTTTTTTCTGGGAAAAGAGGTGGTGGAACTCAGTGGTGGAACTCAGGACCGCACAAAGACATCACTTTGGGTTAGCTGGAACAAGGGATTCAGGATTAACAGGTACTAATTTCTTCCTTATATTTATAGATAAAAAATAAAAATAGCCACTTTGATAGTAACAAGAGGAAAAACACCAGCTAATAAAATTTTAATACATTTCTCATCTGGTTTTTAAATGTCGTTTTATGATGTATAATTTGTTAGCTGCCTTGGTGGCCTTTGTGATGGCAGAAAGTTGGGATATAAATTTTTTAAAATAAAGTAAAAAGAATACTTAGCAGCAAGGCTTTTTTCCTGGGAAAAGCGGGTGGTGGAACTCAGTGGGTTGCCAGGACAGGGGGTGACTCCTAGAGGGAGGTGGTGCCCCTGGTACCACATGCGGACATGCAAAGTGTGTGCATGCTCCCAGAACCACATAATGATATCACTTTGGGTCAGCTGGAACAAGGGGGGAGTTTTTTTAAAGTTAAAATCACCCTTGGTGAAAATGGTCACATGGCCGGTGGCCCCTCCCCCTGATCTCCAGACAGAGGGGAGTTTAGATTACCCTCTGCACCACTGGCAGCTCAGAGGGCAATCTAAACTCCCCTCTGTCTGGAGATCAGGGGGCGGGGCCACCAGCCATGTGACCATTTTCAAGAGGTGCCGGAACTCCGTTCCACCACGTTCCCACTGAAAAAAAGCCCTGTCTTTTTCTGTTTCAGTCTCTAGCTAGCAGCTCCCTCCTTTGGGGAGGCAATGAGTGATGGGAGAGAGGGCTGGTTGGTTCATATGCCTCAAGGCATTGGATGTTGTGACCCCTTTGGCTTGCAAATCACCGTCTCTCTGCACATTACGAAGTATTTAGGGAAACTCAAGTTAACCTCATTTCACGTGTCCCCCCCTCCAACTTTCCATGCACTCCCTTGCACAGTCATACTTCAATTTGTTCTCCATGAGTACAGCTCCTCTTCAATTGCTAAAAGTATCCCTGTTTCCCCTACTTCCCACATCCATTCATTGAAATACAGATCTTGACACTTCCTCACATCTTCAATAAATGCAAATTGGCAAGTCAAAGTTGCCTCGCAGCACAACCAGAGCTGGATTCCCTTGAAGATGCAATCACCTAAAGAGAGCTCCCATGAAAGCAGCACATGCATGTGCACCAAGCAAGGGCAGCCTAGACATGAATTCGGGACCACACATAAAATCCTGCACTTGAGTGTCCCCAGGTAAGTCGCAATGTCTAGAAATACTGCCTTGAATATGGCACTCACTCAGGTTCCTACTCCTTGGTTCACCCAGCAGAGATGAGTGCGTTCAAAAAAACATCCATTTATTAGCAAGAAGATACAGGGATGGGAGCAGCTGGTTTCAGGACAAAATAGCTTATGCAGTCTTCAGTTAACTAATAAACAGAACTAAGGAGCCGGGATTGCACCCCGAGAGAGTAAACCCAACATACACTAATATCCAGGGCTTTTTTTCTGGGAAAAGTGGTGGTGGGACTCAGTGGGTTGCCCTAGGAGAAAATGGTCACATGGCTGGTGGCCCCGCCCCCTGATCTCCAGACAGAGGGGAGTTTAGATTGCCCTCTGTCTGGAGATCAGGGGGCGGGGCCACCAGCCATGTGACCATTTTCAAGAGGTTCCAGAACTCCGTTCCACTGCGTTCCAGCTGAAAAAAAGTCCTGCCAATATCAGAGATTGGGGGGCGGGGGGCAGATTGTTCCATTGGAGTGTATACAAAAAATACACCACAGATGTGATGTTACAGATGTGTGCAGGGAGAGTGAATTTGTCACATGATGCTGTTGTTGGCATCCTCCCATCAAATTTAAATTCATGGCTGGGGCACACTATTGGTGTTCAGGGTCTACACACACACACAACTTTTCCTTCTAAGAGAGAAGTTCTGTATGGTAAAAAGTGGCTTTAGCATCCTGTCGCCTTCAATTTTCAGACCAACTGAAGCTCTTCTCATGTATGTAATCAGAAGTTTCACAGCATTTAATTCTGCAAACAGAAAGCTGTAATTCACAAATTCTTGCAAAGCCCTTAAAGTCAACAGTGAAACAGCTCAATGATTGGTTTGGGTTTTTTTTTTCTATTTGTGGAGGGCTAGGTTTGAAAATGTGCACTATTCCATTCTGGTATTCAGTTAAAGATTTTGCTAATTAATTCCTTCATTGAATGGCTGCTGAAAAGTTAGCTGGCCTGTAAAAGGATTGAAGAGTTTTAATTATGTTGAAATTAAAAGCAAATAATGTAAACTTAGGCATTTTGCGGAAACAAGACATAAAATAAAACTTGGCTTCTTGAAGAAAGGGTTACTTGCAATGCAGTTTCATTTGGCAGTTCGCTTAGCTTTGATTACCCCTTGAGTGGTTTCCAAGTTTAATCTTCTATGGTAAATTCAGGGTAGGGAGAAGGGAGGCTTCGTGGTGAATTTATAGCAAATTATGGCTGCAGTCCTATACACACTTATGTGTCAGTCCAATTGGATTCCGCAAGCCTTACCTAGGGTTGCCAGCCTCCAGGTGGTAGGTGAAGCTCTCCCGAAATTACAACTGATCTCTAGGTGACAGAAATCAGGGCCGTTTCCACACGGCTTACCTTCTTCCGGAAAACAGTGTCTTCGCATGCAAAATCATGCTCGGAAGACGCTGTTATTGCGCGAGAAGACACTGTCTTCCGCGATAACAGCATCTTCTTGCACGATTTTGCGTGTAAAGACACTGTTTTCCGGAAGAAGGTAATCCATGTAGAAACGGCCCAGTTCCCCTGGAGAAAATGGCTGTTTAGAGGGTGGACTCTATGGCATTATAACCTGCTGAGCTCTATGCCCACCCAAATTCTGCCCTCTCCAGGCTCCCCCCCCCCGCACCAAATCTCTGGGAATTTCGAAATCCAGAGTTGGCAACCCTACTTACTTCTGAGGGCCAAACTAGACTTTACATTCTACATGAGTTTACTGCCTCAGCAGCTTGCTGTGCAGAAGCACTGCAGGGGCCCAGTTCAAGGCTACAGCCAAGGGGAGGAAGGGCTCCTGCCTCCTTGGTGCGATTTTCTCAACATGAAACGGTGCTGAGGATGTTACTTGCACTGTTATGATGGGTGGCAGTGCCCCCAACACTATTTGGGTTTGGAAAACTGCACGAGAGGGATAGAAACAAGAGTCCCTCCTCCCCTGCCCCATAGCAGTGATCTAAATTGGGCCCCTTCAGTGCTTCTAAATAGAGTCGTCACTGGGAAATCATAGCCGCAGTATGGCTGCAAGTCCCTGTGGCAAACCTGTGTAAAATGTAATGTCTACTTTGGTCCTATGGAAGCATGTGAAGAATTGGGCTGTAGGTGTAGAAAGTAAGCTCCTTATTTCTTCTCTTGTAAATATTCTTAGTAGGCTCTTAAGTGCCCCTTGGGATTGAGTAAAATACTGTAATGCACTTTACTAGAAGCAGAAGTTCACTCATGCATCGTTGAATGCATGAGAAAGTATACAGGATTATACCCATTGCCCCTTCCCATATCCTCTGTGCTATAGGGATGCTTTTCAAAACCAGAATATCCAATTGTGTGTGCAAAACTTCTGCTCCTATGGTTCTGTACTAGAGTTTCCAGCTTCAGATAGAGAAATTCCTGGAGATTTGGGGGCAGAGCCTGGGAAGAACGGGGTTTAGGGAGGGAGGTGCCTCAGCAGGAAGCCATGTCATAGAGTCTACCCTCTGGAGCAGCCATTTCCTCCAGTGAAATCTCTGTACACAAGAACATCTTATGTCCAGGCACCACCTGGAGGTTGGCAAGCCCAGTCTGTTCAGATGTTCCACTGTATAGGTGAAGGTCAACAAGAGGGCCAGCAATAATAATCTTGCTTCCCTTTATATTTATTCAGCATATGCACAGTTGAATGTTCAGAAGATTATAGACTTTAATAACAATAAAATTTGATTTATATACTGCCATTCAGGACAACTTAACACCCACTCAGAGTGGTTCACAAAGTATGTTATTATTATCCCCATAACAATAATCACCCTGTGAGGTGGGTGGGGCTGAAAGAGCTCCTAGAAGCTGTGACTGACTCAAGGTCCCCCAGCTGGCTTCAAGTGGAGGAGTGACCCACTGCTCTTAACCACTATACCAAACTGGCTCTCTAGGTCCATTGATGATTAACACACAACTTATTAGAGGAAGGACCAAGTCAGCAGGGCAGGTGGCTCTTTTTTGGCCCCAATAATACAACAAACCAGAAACTATGATATTCCAACCTTGTAGCGCTAATGCTTCCCTAACCTGAACAGCCCAGGAGAGCCTGGACTTGTCAGATCTCAAAAGCTAAGCAGGGCCGTTCTTGGTTAGTAATTGGATGGGAGACCTCCAACAAAGACCAGGGTTGCAGAGGCAGGCCATGGCAAAACACCTCTGTTAGTCTCTTGCCACGAAAACTCCACCAAGGGGTCAACATAAGTCAACTCTGACTTGAGGGCAGGATTTCATTTCCGTTCTAATGCCACCAGGAGAGGTTGCTCCACGTTGTATGCACCCACGGCTAAAGGGCCTGCACTCTACCTAAGTTCAAGGATGAATCGAAAAATGGAGAGCAAAAGCTGGAGCACGGCGTGAACTGGAGAGTGCAGGGCAGTGGTGCATGGAGCACCCCTCCTTCAGTGACGCAGCAGTTCTTGAGATGAAGCCAGTGGCAGAGCTTCTAGTCTGCATGCAGAAGGTCCCAGGTTCAGTCCCTACCTGGCAACTCCAGTTCAAAGAGTCAGGCAGCAGGTGATGTGAAAAAACTGAGCCCCCCCCCCAACAGCCACTGTCAGTCAGAGTAGATGGTATGGACCTTGATAGACCAAGGACATGACTCAGAAGAATGGAGATTCAGGAAGTGAATGAAAAGCCACCAGAAAATGGCTGCCATGGATGTAAGACCAGCTCTTTGAGTTCTGATAAAGAAGCTTTTGAAAACTGGAAGCAAAAAGAAATGGGAAGGGTTTGCTCCTTGCATAGCAAATGGGACAGATCTCCGGAGACCTAAGAATGTATGTGCCAGCAGCTAAGCCCTCAATGGTGCACAGCTGCGATTGGTGTGCCTGCCTGGGATAAGCTCGGCACTTTGCCGGTCAGACAGCTGGTAGGGAACAATCCATTCTTCCTGTTCGCTTTGGACATCATCCTCCACGGCAGATGCTGCTCTTCCCCAGGTGCTGCAGTGAGGTTCCCATCTCTAGAGTATGGTGGGCCTGGCTTTTTTTCTGGGAAAAGAGGTGGTGGAACTCAGTGGTGGAACTCAGGACCGCACAATGACGTCACTTTGGGTCAGCTGGAACAAGGGGGGAGTTTTTTAAAGTTTAAATCACCTTCGGCGAAAATAGTCACATTGCCGGTGGCCCCGCCCCCTGATCTCCAGACAGAGGGGAGTTTAGATTGCCCTCCAACCTGCTGAGTGGTGTGGAGGGCCATCTAAACTCCCCTCTGTCTGGAGATCAGGGAGCGGGGCCACCAGCCATGTGACCATTTTCAAGAGGTGCCAGAACTCCATTCCACAGTATTCCCGCTGAAAAAAAGCCCCGATGGTGGGTAAGTGCCGACTTAACTTAGCAGCACATTTCATGAAAGGTCAAAATTTCCTTGCACGATATAAATCTCTCAGGGAGGAGATAATATTTAACTCTTAATGTACATGAAGATTACAACAAAGTACAGCAAATCTGTATTTGAAATCGAGCAATTGCAAAATTCATCGACATTTTTACTACTTCTGCTGCCGCTGCAGCAGCTACTACTAATATGCATTTATAGAATGATCTGGGTTGAATATGTTTTACATGTATTCTCGTAGTAAGGTTGACAGTTGTTGGGTTTTATAACAGACAATTCCGGGAATATTAAATTATCAATTCTTTATATTCAGTGCAAAGGTGCAAAGTGCAAAGTGCAATTATATAAATATACAAATTGATAAATATACAATAAATACAATCTGATTTCTCTGTCCCAACGTGAAATAAATATGATAAAAAATTTTATCATATTTATTGCATGTTGGGACAGAGAAATCAGATATTTAATATTCCCGGAATTGTCTGTTATAGTTCATTACTATCCGGGTGGATTCCCTTGGTTTGCCTAGTTGTTGGGTTTTAGCAAGTGTTTCCGTTTCAGTCATGAAAGAGTTAAATTATTTGTGTTATTTACTTAATTAGTAAACTTACTTTGCCTTACTAGGGCCTTGAGCAAGGATTCCTGCCATAGAAAAGGAGTCTCTAAGCATAATGAAGTAGAATTAGGATTTTGTATTGGACAACTTGTTTAGGGGGGGGGGCAATTAAGTGATGCTATGTACTGACGTTTTATTGCCCTTTGTTCAGTCTTTAGTTGTTGTTCAGTTCTTGTTGTTCTCTCTCTCTCAGTTACTTTTCTACCAAGATGTAGCCTATTTAGCAATTTATTATTTTCTTCCAAAGTAACCCTATTTTTATCCTTTTAGTAAAGTATTCTTACAGAGCTACACTGGAGTGTGTGTCTATTCTCATTACTTCCAACGCACAATCTCAAAATAACTGCTGATTTCCTAAAACAGGCCTGTAAGGGAAGCCGCTATGATCCCATACTGCAGACAACGGACTAAAGTTTTCAAAGAGTGACTTTGAAGGGCATCTAGTGAGGTTTTCATCTAAACCAAATTCTTTCTTAAGTGTGTGTTTACATTTGATGCTAGCCCATCTCCAAAGAATGAGTTTTTCACCCTAAATAATTGTCTGGCGTTATTACATTACAGAAACTTAAATATATCTTTATCTTTCCATATGCTGTTCATCAAATTGGAAAAAGTATCAAGAACCTAATTTTGTTTCAGACTGGCTATAGTGTGTAGTACAGTGTGATCCCTTTTTCTCCCCTTAGGCATCTCATCTAGCTTTTGTGTTTGTGCGGAATAATGAAAAGGGATTGAAATTTATACAGTCGCTGCAATAATTTGCTAGGCAGTAACTTGGCCCCAAATTACTTGTAGCCAGCCAGTAAAAATTCACCTGACATAGTGGTTTGATACAATTGTTGCACAAAAAAGCATGCCACATTAAAATAAATGCCTTTCCCATCGTAACAGGAATCTAGTTTTTAAGCTAATGAAGATGTTACCCATAAAACACATTTCATCCTTCAGACAATGCTGTTATTACCAGGTACACAAGCAAAACCAGGGCTTTATTACAGTAGAGGCCTTTGAAATTAGAAGGTCTATTATTAAAAAAAATACTGTAATGGGGAAGTTCCTCCATAAAATTTAACAAGTTGTGTTTCATAAATCAAAGGCTTGTTGATGGAAGATTTTGCTATAACTTTGTGAGCTAACTCAGGTGTTTTATGAGAAAAGGGAGTCATTTTTCAATGCTGTTTTATTAAAGTTTAACACTGAGTTGCTTTCATTTCCTTGCCTCTAAGGATAAAACCCCTTTTGCAGTGCTTTCCTAAGCGGAGTGACCCTCTTCTAAGTACTCTGAAATCAGTGGGCTTTAGGGGGGAGGGCGGTGTCAGAATGGTGCTGCTGGTTTCATATACTAACACAGCAGATTCTCCCTAAAACTTAAAGAGCTACCCTGAAAACACTGCTGGAGACCCAGGTTCAAATCCCCACTCTGCAGTGGAAGTTTGCTGGGTGACCTTAGGTCAGTCATATGCTCTGAGCCTAACCTACTCTGACAGACTGCACTTGAAAGCAGGTTTTCTAAGTGCGACAATCAGAGACCTGGGAGGGAAAGAGTTAACTCTTGCTTGGAATGAGGAGCTTGAGTAACAAACTACTCCCTCCTCTCTGATTGGTCTGTTAGAACCTGGCTCGAGTTGGTTTCTGACAGAATAGTTCCGAGTTTGTGAGTGAGTCTGACAAGGAAGGTCAGACAGGTTCCCCTCTGGCATGAAGAAAGAGGAAACTTTTGCCTTAACTGTAACATCACTGCCCTGAAGAATAGTAAAAAGTCCAGTAGCACCTTTAAGACAACTTTATTGAGGGATAAGCTTTCGAGAACTACAGCTCTCTTTATCAGATGCATGGAGATGCATGCATCTGATGAAGAGAGCTGTGGTTCTCGAAAGCTTATGCCTCAATAAAGTTGGTTAGTCTTAAAGGTGCTACTGGACTTTTTATTATTTTGCAACTTTTTATTATTTTTGCAACTATTATTTTGCAACTACAGACTAACACAGCTAACTCCTCTGGATCTATGTCTTGAGGAAGAATTCTATTTAAGAATTCTTGGTATAAGTGTCAGCAGAAGCTGAAGCCCGCCTGACACAGACTCCATAGAACTGGAGTATGTTTTGGCAAGAGTGATTTGGTAGGATGTTAGACTCCCTTTCAAGCCAAAAGCAGAAAATTAATTCCTGCCCAGTTTCTAAAGGGGGGGTTGGCTCTGAGGAGAACCCCTGGATCTTTTGTGAATGGAAAACAGTTTTAAACTAATTCCTGGAAACCTGAGCTGTTCTTAGAAAACTCTGTGAAGAAACATTGTTGCTGTAACTAAAGTCTTAAGTAAAACACTTCTCACTGCTAAGAATGACGAATATAAGAAACTAAGCTTCAAGGAAACTGCTTTTTCTGTTACTCAAAGTGTGTTTGGTGCTACCAACAGAAGTATACCTCAGCACGTTCGTTCTTATTCAATCTCTGTCTGTTAAACAAAGTTGTTACTTCTTTTTGAACATAGCCTCCGGTGCCATTTCCCACAAAAAGGAAGTGAGCTCCTGCTTCTCCCCATCAAGTTCCTGGGCTGGGCTAAAAGGCCAAAATTATATCTGACTGTCAGGATGGGACAAAACAGACTTTCAAACCATAAAGATTAACACGCTACTTGGGGCTGCTCAGCCAAAGCAGGAAGACTGAATTTTGGTGGGAACATCTGCCTCGCTGCCAGGGAGTGAAGAGTGAGTTATCATACCCACCTCACAGGGTTGTTGTCAGGATTAGATGGAGGAGAGGAGAATGATGTAAGCCACCTTGGGTGGCTTACAGGCAACAGGCAACAGGTAAGGTATAAATAAAGCAAAATAAAAATAAATAAACAGAATGTAGTAGGCTACTCCTTGCTAGGGTCAAATTAGATTAAGGCTAAGAGAACGTTCCTTATTTTGTTCCTTTTAACGTTCCTTATTTTGTTCCCAAAGTCATCTCACATCTTGATATGATCGCTGTAATCTGCTCTATAGACGGAGATAGGTGAATGTATAATGTGCTGCTATGTTTTTATTTTTGATAGCTAAATTTACATGGTGCTAATATATGTTTTAAATGAATGATATGTATTATTTATATTTTTAATGGCTACTGCTGGTGATTGTGTAGTGTGTTTTAAATTGTTGTGGTCTGCCCTGAGCCCACTTGGTTGGGGAGGGCGGACTATAAATTTAAGTAAATAAAATAAATAAAATTTATATATATTTTTAGTTCCTTGCCTTTTTAAAAATGTCCATTGTGTAGATTTGTTTGCTTTGTATATGCACACTGTACAGTGTCAACACAGCATTAACATGGCATGTACATACAAACCTCTTGAGCTATCTATACATTTTTAAACCGCCCTTCTATCCTTCACTCAGTGCAGGCAAAATACACAGCCAACCAATTTGGTGTCATAGTGATTAGAGTGTTAGGCTAGGATCTGGAAGACCCAGGTTCGAATCCCTGTTCTGCTATGGCAGTTCACTGGGTGACTCAACCAGTCACATACTCTCTCCCTAACCTATCTCACAGTGTTGTTGCGATGATAAAATGGAGGAGTGACTGATGTAAGCTGCTTTTGGCCCCCACTGGGGAGAAAGGCAGGTATAAAGAAAATATTCATGAAGTAAATAAAGAATTTTTATCCATACACCAGCCCTGTAAGGGTGTGTCAGGCTGAGTGACAATAAGTGGCTCAAGCTCTTTCAATTGATTTCAAGGCTGAGAAGGGACTGGGACTCCCAGATCCTAAATGTACATGATTTAAACATATCATATGAACCATGATATATATTGCTGAGTTATTGGTTTGCAAGTAACACTGAAAATGCATACATTTAACCGAAGGAATTTGTTGTAAGGTAACAGAAAAAAGAGGCAAAATAAGGAATCAAAGGTTTGATTTGAACAAGGTACAAGCAAAGTCGGAATGTGGATTTTCATAACAGGGGTGAGAAAATCAGGCTCATCCTTTGCTCTGTTTAAAGACAACATTTGTGCACCGTCTGAACATTTGGTGATTGACTATTGGTTTTCCTCCTTGGCTTCCCCAAAGAGGTGGAAGTCTCTCCTGCCAGAGATTTGTCAAAGCCTGAGCATCTTTCAAATGTATTTTTCTATTGATTTTAATATTGTATTGCTTATCTATTTTGTAAACTGCCTCAAGCCCTAAACATGGTGGAGAAGTGGTATAGCAGTTAAATAAATATTTCTTTTTTCTTGAAGTGGGGGTTAAACTGGAAGAATGGCTGCATTTTGTCAGATGGTTTACTTGGGTGTAATGAGATATTTTGAATTTCCCTTTTCCTATTACCCATCCCACACCTTTGGAATACATTAACACATTTGGACAAATAAATGTACATTTAACAATGCTCCTCGATTCTCCAATTAGGAAGGGATCTCATGTTGTGTAGTCTAATCTTGGAAGATTCTTTATCTAAATGAACACATGAAGCTGTTTTATACTGAATCAGGCAATTGGTCCATCAAAGTCTGTATTGTCTACTCAAACTGGCAGTGTCTCTCCAGGTTCTCAGGCACAGGTCCTTCACATCTGCCTGCTCCTTTTAACTGGAGATGATGAGGATTGAACCCAGGACTTTTGGTAAGCCAAGCAGAAGATCAACCACTAAGACACATAGTCCCCTCCCCTTATCACAGCCAATCCTGTGGATGTTCACTCAGAAGTAAGTCCCATTGAACTTATCAGCTTGTTCCCTAGGCTTGCAGTCATAGGCTGCAAATCCACGCACAGTTCCTTGGAAGTAGATCTACACAGTATAGTTGAACACAGTTCAAATGAATCTACATAGCCAACAGTTCTCATGATGTAGCAATCAGAGGCAAACTACAAGTGATGCTGGACAAGTGTTTTTTAATGTGTCGGGGATGCAATGTTACCTGGGAACTGTAGTTAAAAACAGCGTTGTGTTCCTAACACAGGGAGGCTGAGGAGGGGAAGAACTTTTCAAAGACAGTTTGCAAAGACTTGGGATTGCTGGGGGAGAGGAACTTTGCAATTGTTTTCTTGCAATCTCAATGGAAAGAGGAATACAGGACCCTGTTCCTAGCGTGGGAAGGCGGGGGAGGGAGACCTGCTAGTTCATCTCTCTTTGAGAATGCAAGAAACCAATTGCAAAGTTCCTCTCCCTCAGCAAACTCATGGGGAGGAGGAATACAGGACCCTGTCCCAGAAAGGGCAGCCGCTGGCTCACCGACCAAAGCTGGTAAAAGTCTCCACAGGCCACCACTGGACCTGTTTATCCAATAGGAGGCCCAGGTCTGGCAGTACCCCAACCTATAAACCTGTTCCTTTAGGGCAGTACAACCCCATCCAGAATAGGAGATATCCCCATTCCTGGGTCAAATCTTTCTCTCATCTGCATATCGATGTGACAACTCATCCCAATATTGTTTTTGACTTTCTCAACCGTGGGTTAGAGAGCCAGTTTGGTGTAGTGGTTAAGAGTGGCAGGACTCTAATCTGGAGAGCCGGGTTTGATTCCTCACTCCTCCACTTGAAGCCAGCTGGGTGACCTTGGGCTAGTCACAGTTCTCCGGAGCTCTCTCAGCCCCACCCACCTCACAGGGTGTTTGTTGTGAGGATAATAATGGCATACTTTGTAAACCGCTCTGAGTGGGCGTTAAGTTGTCCTGAAGGCCGGTATATAAATCGAATGTTATTACTATATTATTATTAAGGCTGCTGTCTCCCCTTTTGTTTAGAAAGAGACTTGCTCTGTTTATAGCTATCACTTGGTTCCTGAATCTTTGTTCTCTCACTGACACAAGTTTTCATTCAAACCATAAAAAATAAGACACTGAGCCAGCTCATTATAACTGTGAGCAAGAGCGCTGTTGTGATTGACTCGGAGCTGTTAAAATGCTCAGGATCGCCAGGAGATAACCCACTGAATCAATTTTTGAGACACGCAAAATTGAAAGTTTAATGAGACAAGCTTTCACCAGATCACAATCCCCACCTCCTCATTAGGAGATACATTTAAGGAGCTCTAAATCTTGTTTGATTGCCCTTTCATGAAACATTGAATTGACCTGAATCTAACCATTCTTCATTCAGTCTAGAAGGGAGATGGCTTAGACAAGAATAGCTCTTAGTTATCCAAAGGCTAAGCCACATCTATTCTTCTCTGTGTGTGATTTTTATATATCTTTTAACACCAATTAAGTTGTGAATTATATGAAGCTGTCTTAAAGAACAGGGAAGACAAAAATTGTGAATATCTCTCAGCAGTCTGCCATGGGTAAGTTGCTTGTATGTGCCTCTGTGATTCGTACTGGCACCTGTGTGGGAAAGGGAAAGAGGCCTGAACCTGAGCCAGTTTGGTGTCGTGGTTAAGAGCGGCAGGACTCTAATCTGGAGAACCAGGTTTGATTCCTGACTCTTCCGCTTGAAGCCAGCTGGGGGACCTTGGGTCAGTCACAGCTCTCTCAGAGCTCTCTCAGCCCCATCCACCTCACAGGGTGATTTTCATGAGGATAATAGTAACACACTTTGACCATTTTCACACGTCTTTAAAATAGTGTGATATTCACGGAAGGCTGACGGCTTCCTCGTGCGGTTTTTGACACCATCCGTTTACAAATCGGAGGCAGGAAGCCATGACAGCACTATTGTCAAGGATGGCATCAAAAATCACACGAGGAAGCAGGCAGCCTTTCTTCCGTGAGTATTGCGCTATTTTAAAGAAATGTGAAAATGGCCTTTGTAAACCACTCTAAGTGTGCATTAAGTTGTCCTGAAGGGTGGCATATAAATCAAATGTTGTTGTTGTTTCAATCCTCTCTCAGTTTGAACCAAACTCCTCATGCTTATTTATATTTTAAAGAAGAAATGATGCACCATTTAAAAAATCGCCTTCATTATTATTGTATTATTTCATTTCTATTCCGCTTTTCTTGTCAAGTTGGGTCTTTAAAATGCTAATAAAGGAGCCCAATTAATGAAACCTAGTAAGGGTTAAAGTCTTAAATCTCTGCTTCCCTTCTCACAGAGCCCTGTTCTAACTCAGGGCTGTGCATGCAATTCATCGTTTAGAGGTGGACTTTTCCCCATGTGGGGCTCTCCTATCTTACACCAGTATGAGATGGATCAATACCTCGGGGTGAAGTTTTTACTAGGGGTGTGCAAGGAAAAAACTTTCGGCTTTCTTGTTTCGGGATTACCCGAAACAAGATTCTCTACCGTTAAAGCCGAAAGCCGAAACAAGAATCTCTTTCGGGATTCGGGATTCGGGATTCTTTCGGCATTCTTTCGGCATTCTTTCGGGGGTTTTTTTTGGGAAAATGCCTCCGTCTTTCAGGACGCCTGGAGGAGGCACTTTCCCACCTAATAAGCCCAAAATTGGTGGGGACCTTCCTCTAACCCTTCTCTAACAACCACCCAAGTTTCAGACAGATTGGACTTTGGGGGGCCATGTTATGGCCCCCCAAAGCAGGTCCCCCCATCCTCCCATAAGAAAGCGAAGGAGCAGCATAGTGTTAGCATGCTGCTGCTGATCTTTCTTCATTATTTCCTATGGGGAAAAAATGAAGAGGCAGGCTTCCTTTGCCAGGGGTGGCATTTTGCATGCAAAATGCCCTCCTACCCTCAGGGGCCCTTCTCCCACCCCTCCTCCCACCCCCCACCAAGGCTCAGCCTGCTCCCACTTGGGGGGGCCATTTCATGGCCTCCCCAAGTAGGTGCTCTAATCTCTACCACTGACAGCTGGGGGAGGCTTGTGTTGCCAGGGGTGGCATTTTGCATGCAAAATGCCCCCCAACCCTCTGGGGCCCTTCTCCCACCCCTCCTCCCACCCCCCACCAAGGCTCAGCCTGCTCCCACTTGGGGGGGCATTTCATGGCCTCCCCAAGTAGATGCTCTGCTCTCATCTCTACCACTGACAGCTGGGGGAGGCTTGTGTTGCCAGGGGTGGCATTTTGCATGCAAAATGCCCCCCAGCCCTCTGGGGCCCTTCTCCCACCCTTCCTCCCACCCCCCACCAAGGCTCAGACTGCTCCCACTTGGGGGGGCCATTTCATGGCCTCCCCAAGTAGGTCCTCTCAGCCCCTAGTCCACCCCTTACAGCCCCACACAAACCCAATTCCCCCCCAGCTGCCACACACAGACCCAAATCCCCACATTAGCCCCTCACAGACCCAAATCCACCCCCACCTGCCCTACACCCATAACCCCAGGAACAGGCTGGCAAAGGCCAGCCCTCTCCCTTTGTTCCCTATGCTGGGAACTTCTAAACTCTCTTTCCCTGGGCAATTCTGCACAGCCCAGGGGTGCCACAATGGTGGGCACACTTCTGAGTGCCAGCTGGTCCCTGTGAAAGAGCACCTGAACCACAGACACCCTCCCTCAAATTCCCCCACCACCTACAGAGATGGCTGGCCAGCCAGCCCCATTGTTCCCTATGATGGGAACCAACTGCACAACAAAGAATAAAACAAGAACAACACAAAATAAAGTTTTAAAAAAATTATATTCTCCCTTCCAAAGTACAAGTAGGCAAAGCATTATGACACATTACACCAGCAGTCCCCCACACAGAAAAATTAAAACAAAACTCACTTAACATCAGAGAATCACAAAGCATGATTCCTGTCAAAAACACTTTATTTCTTGAACAGCTTTAGGTTACACAGCAGGGGGAACACCAAAGGGCATGGCAGCACTATCTTACACAAAAATAACACAACTCGCTTCACATTAAAGAATCACCCCAAAAAATTGCTGTCAAAAGCACTTTATTTCTGTAACTGCTTTAGGAAGGCACCACAGAGCAGGAAAGCAGTGTACTACACAAAAATAACACAACTCACTTCACATCAGAGAATCACACAAACACAATTGCTGTCAAAAACGGTGAAGTGGGTTGTATTATTTTTTGCAGTACATTGCTATCATGCCCTGTTTTGCCCTCCTACTGTGTAACCTAAAGCTGTTCAAGAAATAAAGTGTTTTTGCCAGGAATTGTGTTTTTGTGATTCTCTGATGTTAAGTGAGTTGTGTTATTTTTGTGTAAGATAGTGCTGCCATGCCCTTTGGTGTTCCCCCCTGCTGTGTAACCTAAAGCTGTTCAAGAAATAAAGTGTTTTTAACAGGAATTGTGCTTTGTGATTCTCTGATGTGAAGTGAGTTTTGTTTTAATTTTTCTGTGTGGGGGACTGCTGGTGTAATGTGTCATAATGCTTTGCCTACTTGTACTTTGGAAGGGAGAATATAATTTTTTTAAAACTTTATTTTGTGTTGTTCTTGTTTTATTCTTTGTTGTGCAGTTGGTTCCCATCATAGGGAACAATGGGGCTGGCTGGCCAGCCATCTCTGTAGGTGGTGGGGGAATTTGAGGGAGGGTGTCTGTGGTTCAGGTGCTCTTTCACAGGGACCAGCTGGCACTCAGAAGTGTGCCCACTAGGGATGTGCGTTTCGGCATTCAGAATGCCGAAAGAATGCCGAAACAAAAGTGTTTCGGCTTCTTTCGGGGAATGCCGAAACGTTTCGGGGAATGCCGAAACGTTTCGGGTAGCCGAAAGAAAAAAGCCGAAACGTTTCGGGATTCTTTCGGCTTTCTTTCGGCTTTTCAATGGGAAAATGCCTCCGTCTTCCCGGACGTCTGGGGGAGGCATTTTCCCACCGAATAAGCCCAAAATTGGTGGGGACCTTCCTCCAACCCTTCTCTAACAACCACCCAAGTTTCAGACAGATTGGACTTTGGGGGGCCATGTTATGGCCCCCCAAAGCAGGTCCCCCCATCCTCCCATAAGAAAGCGAAGGAGCAGCATATTGTTAGCATGCTGCTGCTAATCTTTCTTCATTATTTCCTATGGGGAAAAAATGAAGAGGCAGGCTTCCTTTGCCAGGGGTGGCATTTTGCATGCAAAATGCCCCCTTACCCTCAGGGGCCCTTCTCCCACCCCTCCTCCCACCCCCCACCAAGGCTCAGCCTGCTCCCACTTGGGGGGGCCATTTCATGGCCTCCCCAAGTAGGTGCTCTAATCTCTACCACTGACAGCTGGGGGAGGCTTGTGTTGCCAGGGGTGGCATTTTGCATGCAAAATGCCCCCCAACCCTCTGGGGCCCTTCTCCCACCCCTCCTCCCACCCCCACCAAGGCTCAGCCTGCTCCCACTTGGGGGGGCATTTCATGGCCTCCCCAAGTAGGTGCTCTGCTCTCATCTCTACCACTGACAGCTGGGGGAGGCTTGTGTTGCCAGGGGTGGCATTTTGCATGCAAAATGCCCCCCAGCCCTCTGGGGCCCTTCTCCCACCCTTCCTCCCACCCCCCACCAAGGCTCAGACTGCTCCTACTTGGGGGGGCATTTCATGGCCTCCCCAAGTAGGTCCTCTCAGCCCCTAAAGTCCACCCCTTACAGCCCCACACAAACCCAATTCCCCCCCAGCTGCCACACACACCCAAATCCCCACATTAGCCCCTCACAGACCCAAATCCACCCCCACCTGCCCCACACCCATAACCCCAGGAACAGGCTGGCAAAGGCCAGCCCTCTCCCTTTGTTCCCTTTGCTGGGAACTTCTAAACTCTTTCCCTGGGCAATTCTGCACAGCCCAGGGGTGCCACAATGGTGGGCACACTTCTGAGTGCCAGCTGGTCCCTGTGAAAGAGCACCTGAACCACAGACACCCTCCCTCAAATTCCCCCACCACCTACAGAGATGGCTGGCCAGCCAGCCCCATTGTTCCCTATGATGGGAACCAACTGCACAACAAAGAATAAAACAAGAACAACACAAAATAAAGTTTTAAATTTTTTTTTCTCCCTTCCAAGGTACAAGTAGGCAAAGCATTATGACACATTACACCAGCAGTCCCGCACACAGAAAAATAACACAACTCACTTAACATCAGAGAATCACAAAGCATGATTCCTGTCAAAAACACTTTATTTCTTGAACAGCTTTAGGTTACACAGCAGGGGGGAACACCAAAGGGCATTGCAGCACTATCTTACACAAAAATAACACAACTCACTTAACATCAGAGAATCACAAAAACACAATTCCTGTCAAAAACACTTTATTTCTTGAACAGCTTTAGGTTACACAGTAGGAGGGCACAACAGGGCATGATAGCAATGTACTACAAAAAATGATACAACCCACTTCACCGTTTTTGACAGCAATTGTGTTTGTGTGATTCTCTGATGTGAAGTGAGTTGTGTTATTTTTGTGTAGTACACTGCTTTCCTGCTCTGTGGTGCCTTCCTACTGTGTAACCTAAAGCAGTTACAGAAATAAAGTGCTTTTGACAGCAATTTTTTGGGGTGATTCTTTAATGTGAAGTGAGTTGTGTTATTTTTGTGTAAGATACTGCTTCCATGCCCTTTGGTGTTCCCCCCTGCTGTGTAGCCTAAAGCTGTTCAAGAAATAAAGTGTTTTTGACAAGAATTGTGCTTTTGTGATTCTCTGATGTTAAGTGAGTTGTTTTATTTTTGTGTAAGATAGTGCTGCCATGCCCTTTGGTGTTCCCCCCTGCTGTGTAACCTAAAGCTGTTCAAGAAATAAACTGTTTTTGACAGGAATTGTGCTTTGTGATTCTCTGATGTTAAGTGAGTTTTGTTTTAATTTTTCTGTGTGGGGGACTGCTGGTGTAATGTGTCATAATGCTTTGCCTACTTGTACTTTGGAAGGGAGAAAAAAATTTAAAACTTTATTTTGTGTTGTTCTTGTTTTATTCTTTGTTGTGCAGTTGGTTCCCATCATAGGGAACAATGGGGCTGGCTGGCCAGCCATCTCTGTAGGTGGTGGGGGAATTTGAGGGAGGGTGTCTGTGGTTCAGGTGCTCTTTCACAGGGACCAGCTGGCACTCAGAAGTGTGCCCACCATTGTGGCACCCCTGGGCTGTGCAGAATTGCCCAGGGAAAGAGAGTTTAGAAGTTCCCAGCAAAGGGAACAAAGGGAGAGGGCTGGCCTTTGCCAGCCTGTTCCTGGGGTTATGGGTGTGGGGCAGGTGGGGGTGGATTTGGGTCTGTGAGGGGCTAATGTGGGGATTTGGGTCTGTGTGTGGCAGCTGGGGGGAATTGGGTTTGTGTGGGGCTGTAAGGGGTGGACTTTAGGGGCTGAGAGGACCTACTTGGGGAGGCCATGAAATGGCCCCCCCCAAGTGGGAGCAGTCTGAGCCTTGGTGGGGGGTGGGAGGAAGGGTGGGAGAAGGGCCCCAGAGGGCTGGGGGGCATTTTGCATGCAAAATGCCACCCCTGGCAACACAAGCCTCCCCCAGCTGTCAGTGGTAGAGATGAGAGCAGAGCACCTACTTGGGGAGGCCATGAAATGCCCCCCCAAGTGGGAGCAGGCTGAGCCTTGGTGGGGGGTGGGAGGAGGGGTGGGAGAAGGGCCCCAGAGGGATGGGGGCATTTTGCATGCAAAATGCCACCCCTGGCAACACAAGCCTCCCCCAGCTGTCAGTGGTAGAGATTAGAGCACCTACTTGGGGAGGCCATGAAATGGCCCCCCCAAGTGGGAGCAGGCTGAGCCTTGGTGGGGGGTGGGAGGAGGGGTGGGAGAAGGGCCCCTGAGGGTAAGGGGGCATTTTTCATGCAAAATGCCACCCCTGGCAAAGGAAGCCTGCCTCTTCATTTTTTCCCCATAGGAAATAATGAAGAAGATGAGTAGCAGCATGCTAACAATATGCTGCTCCTTCGCTTTCTTAAGGGAGGATGGGGGGACCTGCTTTGGGGGGCCATAACATGGCCCCCCAAAGTCCAATCTGTCTGAAACTTGGGTGGTTGTTAGAGAAGGGTTAGAGGAAGGTCCCCACCAATTTTGGGCTTATTCGGTGGGAAAATGCCTCCCCCAGACGTCCGGGAATACGGAGGCATTTTCCCTTAGAAAAAAGCCGAAATAATGCCGAAATAATGCCGAAAGAATCCCGAAAGTCGAAAGCCGAAAGAGATTCTTGTTTCGGCTTTCGGCTTTAACGATAGAGAATCTTCTTTCGGCTTTCTACTTTCGGCTATAGTCGAAAATTTTTGGCTTGCACACCCCTAGTGCCCACCATTGTGGCACCCCTGGGCTGTGCAGAATTGCCCAGGGAAAGAGAGTTTAGAAGTTCCCAGCATAGGGAACAAAGGGAGAGGGCTGGCCTTTGCCAGCCTGTTCCTGGGGTTATGGGTGTAGGGCAGGTGGGGGTGGATTTGGGTCTGTGAGGGGCTAATGTGGGGATTTGGGTCTGTGTGTGGCAGCTGGGGGGGAATTGGGTTTGTGTGGGGCTGTAAGGGGTGGACTTTAGGGGCTGAGAGGACCTACTTGGGGAGGCCATGAAATGGCCCCCCCAAGTGGGAGCAGTCTGAGCCTTGGTGGGGGGTGGGAGGAAGGGTGGGAGAAGGGCCCCAGAGGGCTGGGGGGCATTTTGCATGCAAAATGCCACCCCTGGCAAAGGAAGCCTGCCTCTTCATTTTTCCCCCATAGGAAATAATGAAGAAAGATGAGCAGCAGCATGCTAACAATATGCTGCTCCTTCGCTTTCTTATGGGAGGATGGGGGGACCTGCTTTGGGGGGCCATAACATGGCCCCCCAAAGTCCAATCTGTCTGAAACTTGGGTGGTTGTTAGAGAAGGGTTAGAGGAAGGTCCCCACCAATTTTGGGCTTATTCGGTGGGAAAATGCCTCCTCCAGGCGTCCTGGAAGACGGAGGCATTTTCCCATAGAAAAGCCGAAAGAAAGCCGAAAGAATCCCGAAACGTTTCGGCTTTTTTCTTTCGGCTACCCGAAACGTTTCGGCATTCCCCGAAACGTTTCGGCATTCCCCGAAAGAAGCCGAAACACTTTTGTTTCGGCATTCTTTCGGCATTCTGAATGCCGAAACGCACATCCCTAGTTTTTACCTTCTCGCCTTCTGTGTGTGAATCAACTCTAAGACTCTTGTTATGCCAATAAAGGTATTCTTAAAAACCCTCTAAGACTCTATTGCTAGTTGAATGTGTGTAACAGCCATGGCAACGATAAAGTCTATTCTAGGAAACTAGTTTTCTCTCGCTGGCCTTTGCCTCAGATGCAGGGGGCCCACTTATTTATTTATTGATTGCACCACCTTCTCCCTGCATGGCTCGATTTACATAATAATCCTTTGGTTTATGGGCTGTGAATATGATCGCATTAGCATAATTACCTAATTTATTGTTTTGTCAGTGAGGGTAGACAAGTAATAATGGTCTTTGCTTATTATCACTATTTTCATTCCACACTTTGTAGCAGCAAGAGAAGGAGATGAAGCTCAAGACTTTCAAGATGATGAGTTAGTTGGGAAAGAGGGGGGAAGAATGAAATTATTCACTATCAGCTGCAAAACCAAAGTATACTCTGCATTATGTTAACCATTACTCTATTTTGTTATTTTCCTGTTGTATTCATTGTCCATAACCGGGGAAGCAACAAGAAAAATATTTGTGGTGGTTTAAGGATATGCAGTGATTTTGAACAATCAAAACCCTACATACATGTTGTGATCCTTATAAGGCAGGCCTGTATTCCTACCACCACAGAGCAGATCTGAGGGCAGGCAGGGAAGTGAGGCTGAGATCCTTGGAGCTTGTTGAAGGGTACCTAGCGAGTTCGGGCAGGTAGCAAGATCTGAACCAAAGACTTTCAGATTCAAGCCTTGGTCTCTTAAATAATCCACTTTGCAAGTTACAGAGACATAGAATTATAGGGGATGGAAAGGACCTCCAGGGTCATCTAGTTCAACTCCCTGCACAATGCAGGAAATTCACCTCCCTCCCACACCCCAGGGACCCCTACTCCATTCCCAGAGGATGGCAAAAAACTGCTGACAAAATCAGCTGTGGCTCTCGAAAGCTTATGCTACAATAAAGTTGGTTAGTCTTAAAGGTGCTACTGGACTCTTTGCTATTTTGCTACTGCAGACTAACACAGCTAAATCCTCTGGAAACAACCTCCAGGATCCCTAGCCAAACTGGCCTGAAGAAAATTGCTTCCTGACCCCAAAATGGCGACTGGCGATTACCTTGGGTATGTAAGAAAGGGCCACGAGAACCAAGCGCTGATGTAACTCTTTCTGCCCTCCCTCATGGCCATCACATGGACCTTTACATCAGACATGCAATAGGAGTTTGGGGTCTCCCTCCCCCAATGTGGGCCTGATTCTGATTAAGACTATGGTATGTGTGGGGGAGGAGCTTCAACACCCCCCCCCACACCTCTGTATTGTTATAAGAACTTTTTGAAACCTCCCCAGGGAACCTCAGTTTGCGCTGAGGTTATACATAATTTTTTGCAGTCAAGCAAATAAAAGCTCCATGGGGTTATTTCAGGATGCAAAATGGCATGGAGATGGAAGGGAAGCTGAAGCCCTTGTCCATGTGTGCTGTGGTTGTGATCAGAATGAGGCATAAGACGTGCATATCTTAGGGTTAACCGTTCCAGCTTGGGAAATTCCTGAGATTTGGGAACAGTGCCCAGAGAGAGCAGAGTCTGGGGAGAGAGGAAGTCAGCAGGGGTTTCATGCCATAAAGTCCATCCTCTAAAGCTGTCATGCCCTCAAAATTGCTGAAACTGAGTTTATTTGCAAATTTTGCACAATGCACCCCCCCCCCCGGGTTGAATCAGAAGTTGGGGGACATGCAATTTTGCTCACATTTCAGATGCTGATTTTCTGCACTTCGCACCCCTGCTCTATCAGGCTAATTACAACATGTATTATAGCTAGCTTCCTGACACTCTAATTTACAATACCCCTCCCAACCACATGGTGGCCATCAGGACTTTGTAATGTGATAATTGGCCCTAACTCTAACCCTTAGCTACTATGCTAATGTGTAAAATTTAATGCATTTATAGCTAGGGTTGCCAATAACCTGGAGAACAAATGCTCTGCCCCTTTAACAGAGAGACTCAATGGGCTGTTACTTACCAGGTAATGCCATTTACCTCCACATCATGAAAACTTCAGCTGCCCATTTCCACACCTTAAGCTTTTGTTAAATGGGCAAAACGTTTCATCTCCCGGTGTCGGGTTCTAGATGACAGAATACAGCAGACAAATCCCTGGTTCATTATAGCAAGACACAGGTCCTTGGTTAAATGACTTTTATTCAGAAATCAGTTCTTTCCATATTCAGATCCAAAGGTCTACTTAGGAGTAAGGTGAGCTACTAAGTAGTTCTAGTAGAAATTTGACAAGAATGGCAACATGGGAAAAACACATCCCTTTTCCGCCCGACTTTCCTTCCCCCTCCCAATTCCCAAACAATTCATTGTTGTTCTTTCTGTGTGAGAACATGGTGCATATTTGTGCTATCATGCCACGAAGAGAGAAGACATATCATAGTCCGGAAGAAAGGTTCAAAGTTGTAAACAGACAGCCACCTGGGAACGTGTGAGAACCCACTAGAACAGGAAATGGAGTTATACCAGGCAATTAAGCATATACTTGACAAAAGAAATATTGGCATGGATGAATGGGTACAGTCAAACATGACACCCGGTTGTTGTTAATCCTGTTCATGGTATCATAAGACCTCCTAGACTAGAGCCTACTTTATTAAGACAGAATAATAGACTTTTCTTTCTTTTTCCAAATGCAGCTGCATGTAAGAGGCTGAAATCACTCGGGCATATGCTGAAGGTTGTCTTGAGTAAGCCAAATATAACTTCATTCAGAACAAATACAGGAACCCAACGCCCACCCAGTTCCTTCACTGCAGCTTGCCTAGCCAGCATACCTAGGGCTGTAAGTAAAACACGGGCTGCTGCAGACTCTGGTACCCTGGAATTAATATAAAATATGAAGCAGGCTTCTGGACATTGCACCGCTGTTAGTAACGTCCCACCTCTCTAGGAATTGCTGGAAACTCTATGGTAAAATCATAAGAAGTCCTGGAAATTCCTAGGAAGGTGTGGTGGTTTTCACAGAAGTGACGTCAGACTGACAACTTCCCCCCCCCTCCCACTGCTGATCTGAGCAGCAACTGGAAAAGGGAGCTTGGGGAATTTTCTACTGCAAGGGAGGAGGGCTAGCAAGCCTAATTTTGAGACAAGAGGAATGGTGTGCAGAATAGTGGATTTTTAACCCTTTCCCTGAGCTGTTTTTCCTTTGAAAGTTGCCACTTTAAAGTACTATTACCCTTGCTAGGGAGACTTAGGGTACCCATGAACTCTCCCCAGCAGGATAACAACTAGGGCTGGTATGCTGTTGGTTGCTTCCTCTTGTCAGCCCCAGCAATGCTGGGCATAAGCTACACCCATGGCCTCCTGCTATGCTGGAGAGTTCCCATGGGCTCACCTTGGACCCAACCAACTGATGGTGGTTCTGGCAACCTCCCACCCCTGTGCTCCCATCCTCCATGCTTGCTCAGTGGAACAGTGGGAGAAAAATGGGGGGAGAGATGTTGCAGAGAATGTGACATCAATTCTGGACAAGTTCCTGGAAGTGGCGTCACAGTATCCACAGCATTCTAGGAACTTGCCCAAATCTCTGTAAACTTCACCATCAAAATTGGAGGAATTCCTAGAGAGTTGCAGATGATGTCACATCACTGGCAGGTGCTCGCCTGGAAGTGATGTCATGACGTCTGTGCCATCATCTCCTACCCAGGTTCTATTCTCCCCAATTCTATCAAAGTTGCCATTTTGTTCTGGTCCAGGAGGTGGCAGTGTGCCTATAAGTGCCTATTGTCTCCTTTCATGTCACCACAGACTGGGAACAATCCACATCCCAATGGCATTTCAGTGCCCTATTTAATCACTTGGATCGAGAACTGCCCTTGTTCCAAAAAAGCTAAGAAGTGATGCTTCAGCAAGAAAAAGGCACAGAGGGGAAAGGGTTAAGAAGAGCCCTTTCCCCCTCCGCTTGCCATCCCCCTCTTAAAGTTGCAGTCCCAGTAGCTGCATTTGGGAAAGGAAAGTCTATTAAAATACCCATAGAAGTACATGCAATATGTAGCTGTGCTTGGAGACGCACAAATATGTTAAGTTCAGCAGGGCCAAAAAAAGCCATGGGATGCAAGGGAGAGCCATTCTGGTGCAGGGTTTAGAGTCTTGGACTCAGATCCGGCAAAGTTGTACATAATGAAGCAGACCCAGTCCTTCAGAATGCTCAGAGACATGAAGGAAGTCTCACATGTAACCATATCCAGGAGGAAACAATATAAGAGTGAATTGCTTAAAAGGGTCTTTGAAAATTAAACTGCTGTTGTGCTGACTGTCTGAATCTCTTGTTGCTGGCTTTAATGTTTGTGGTATGATCTGGGCATTTGGACGTATACGATGGAAAACAAGCATACAAAATATTTTAAATTTGGAATTCAAAGCAACTTGGCTCAACTGACCTTGAACCTCTTGAAAATGGACCCATGGCTGGTGGCACCTCCCCCTGATCTCCAGACAGAGGGGGGTTTAGATTGCCCTCCGCGCTGCTCCAGTGGCATGGAGTGCAATCTAAATTCCCCTCTGTCTGGAGATCAAGGGGGCGGGGCCACCAGCCATGTGACCATTTTTGCTGAGGGCGATTTAAACTTTTAAAAACTCCCCCCTTGTTCCAGCTGACCCAAAGTGACATCATTAGCCCTGGGAGTATGCGTGCACTTTGTGCATGCACATGTGGTACCAGGGGCACCACCTCCCACCAAGAGTTACCCCCTGTGCTGGCAACCCACTGAGTTCCACCACCTCTTTTCCCAGAAAAAAAGCCCTGCCTTGGGCCATACTCTATGGTAAAATCATAGCATTTCCAGCCATTCCTAGAGCTACCCTATCTCACTTCTGGGTTTGATGCAGAGAAGTCAGTGATGTTGCTGTTTTTATACGCTGCACTGAGGTCAAATTACATGATAAGCAGATGGAAGACTGTTGGTTTGTCACATCCACGTAACATTGACAGAAAGTACAAACAAGTACAGTTGAAGTACTTCAGACATCTAATCCACAAATGCGTATGTCGTAGAACATTTGTTAGCATTCAAAGTGCTACAAGCCTCTCTGCAGTTTTAGAATGAGAGAATTGCTGTGCAATCTGGAAAGTTAGAGCATCTCTCAGCCTCTGCATTTATTAGGATTGTGCACCATGGGGTGAGTGAAGCGCCGCACTAATCCTTCCATTTCCAAGAGTACTCATCTAATCAGACTTTTAAAGGGTTTTACCACCTGCTGCGATCCTCTGTGGCTGGTGCAAGTTAACCACGCTAGAGAGCTGGGAGATTTCCTTTCCTTTCCCCCTGACTTAGTAGAAGTGGCTTTTCGGGTTTTAAGGTTGCCTCGTATAATTAGTGTAGCTGAATTAGATTGCTAACAGAAGAGACCCCACAGAATTCAATCTGTACTGCTTGTGGGTTTTCCATTGCACATCTGTTGTGCAGAAGGAACAATGATCAGCCCCACAGAAATCAGGGGATACTTTGCCTTGAAGCTGCAGCAGCCTCCCTGGCAGTATTAGGGTTGCCAGCTTTTAAACTGTTCCCTTTAGCTGTCCTTTTAAAATCAGTTTGATGAAGTTATTTATGACCTGAAAAGCTTCCAATGCTCACTTTGACTCATAAAAACTTAGTTAAATGGAAAGGATGTTTTCTCCCAGTTTAGCGAGCAACTCTTTATTGCTGTCAATAATAACATAACATAACAATATGTATGTAGGTATGTGATGCTCTCAAGTCATAGCTGACTTATTGGAACTCCGAGTGGGACCAGTCATGGCAAGAGACTGTATGAGGTGGTTTGTCATTGCCTGCCTCTGCAACCCTGGTCTCCATTGGAGGTCTCCCATCCAATTACTAACCAAGGCCAACCCTGATGAGATCAGGTTCACCTGGGCTATCCAGGTCAGGACAACAATAACAATAATAACATTTAATGTATATACCACCCTTCAGGACAACTTAACACCCACTCAGAGCGGTTTACAAAGTATGTTATTATTATCGCCACAACAATCACCCTGTGAGGTACGCGTGGCTGAAAGAGCACTGGAAGAGTTGTGACTTACCCAAAGTCACCCAGCTGGCTTCAAGTGGAGAAGTGGGGAACCAAACCCAGTTCTCCAGATTAGAGTTCTGCCACTTTTAACCACTAAAGCAAAGTGGCTCAAGTCACAGCCGACTTATGGGGCCCCTGCTGATGTTTTCAAGGCAAGAGATGAACAGAGGTAGTTTGCTCTTGCCTACTTCTGTGTTATGACTCTTAAATGTTCTCCCATTCAAGTAGTAACCAGGACTGACCTGCTGTCGCTTCTAAGATAGGACAAGACTGGGCTAATCTGGGCTCTCCAGATCAGAGGAGGTAAATGTATGTAGCATTAAAGCAAGCAAATTCACCCCATCATCCCACTTCCCTAGAACTTGGGAAGCTGGGGGCTGGCCCCGGAACAGGAGAGCATGGGTGGAAAGGGAGGAGTCAAAGGTAATAAGTAGGGGTGTGCAGTGGGGAAAAGATTCGGTTTTCCCACTTCGGATTTACCTGAAGCGGGGAAACGACCCGGAATAACCCAGGTTTCGGAAATCGCTTTGGTATGCTTTGAAATGATTCGGAGCATACTGAAGAGAGATTCCCACCTCCCCCCTGAGCCCTCCTTCCCCCAACCTCACTTACCTTGAAGGCTGGACCAGGCCTTCTGCCGCTGCCACCACGACCCAAAGGATGGCAGGGAAGGCTGCAGCCAGCGCTGGTGCCACCCATGCTGTTGCTTTGGCCTCTGTGGCAGCAAATGCTAGCAGCGGTGCTGCCACCACCCGCGCCACCACTTTGGCCTCTGCGGCAGCCAGCGGGACAGCAGAAAACGCCGCCGCCACTGCAGAGGCCAAAGTGGTAGCCAGCAGGACTGCAATGAATGTTGCCGCTGCCCACGCCGCCACCAAGGCTGAATTGACAGCCAGCAGGGCAGCAGCGAGGGCCAGCACCGGTGCCACCCACACCACTGCAGAGGCCAAAGTGGTAGTTGGCAGGGTGGTGGTGAATGCCACCTCCACTGGCGCCCACGCCACTGACAAAAAACTGCCTCAAGTAAGTGGGGGGGGGAGGGTGGAAGGCCAGGCACCCTTTAAGGCCCCAAAGCTTCCCGAAGCAATCCAAATTGCTTCAGGAAGCTTTGATTCAGTATTTCCGAATCAGGGCCATCATACTGGCCCCAATTCGGAAATACCGAATCTTTACAAATCGGGCCCGGTTCGGGGTTTTTTTCCCAAACCGGGAACCCGAAGTGCACACCCCTAGTACTAAGCACATGATCTTTAGAGAAACATCACAGCTCACAGCAGGAGAGACCAAGAATCCTCCCCGCTGCTGGCACAGAAAAAAAACCTCAAGGCTTTTCATCAGCAAATGAAACAGGCAGCCATCAGGTGGTTAAGACGGGTCACCAAAGGATTCTTCTTAAATGATTGTTTTGTATTTTATTTCTTTATTGAATTATTTATATTGTTCTGTTCTTGCAAAGGAGGGCATAATGTCACTTGGAAATTAATACATTGTACTGATTTTGTGAGTGCCAATGGGAAGTTTGAATACACATTTAATGAGTGAACAGAAAGAAAAGCGAGGAAGGGGTTTCACAGCAAACCAGAGGGGAATTTTTAAGGACCTTGGTCCAGGGTTGGTGGTTACTCCTGGAAGACTTGAGTCTATTGCTGATAAACAGCAGATACCATGGTTTGCTATCTGTGTAGTATTTCAGACTGCAGGTAGTGTTTATGTGATGTGATGTAAATCCCCTCCTGGTTCTGCAGAAGAGAACCAAACCTGGCAACTGAAATCCAGTGGAGGCTGTTCCATTAGGTTGAATGGGGTAGTGCCCTGCCAAATCAGGCCAGACCTAGCCCTGTTCTTGGTAGGTGGCAGTAGGGTTGCCAGGTATTTGGTCTTCACCTGGACAGTCTGGTATTTGGGGGGACTGTCCAGGGAAACATTCCCAAAATACCAGACACCTGGCCCCTCCCTTTGGCAGCCCTGCTGCCCAGCCTGGGTGTCCAAATTACAGAAAGAACTCCGGTGTGAAGGAACTCAAAGGTCCTACAAATGTACTGTTATAATTTTAAAATATTTATATTTTTTAAAGTGCAAGTGCTAATATGGTGCAAAAATCAACATACAGTATACAATATGGCAACATTTGATAGTATCAATGTTAGGATCATTAAATACTTATCACAGTCCAACTGGTGACTAATGTATTAATCAATATTTCAAGAAGATGTCTCAACAGTGACCTCCAGTTGGCTTCCTGCAGATGTGCAGCCCTGTCACCAGCCCAGGGAAGTGGTCAGCCAGCCTGGGCTGGGCGCTTGGCCACCTGTGCAGAGCCAGCGGGAGTGGGCTGCCCACCCGGTCTCCAGATGCTGAGTGAGTGTCCTGCCAGCCCAGGCACCTGGAGGTTGGCTTGATGACATCACTCCTGGTAGTGACATCATCATGTCAGGGGTGGGAGTGCACACATGCATACGTTAAGAAAAAAGTGAGTGTTGCCCCCCTTCCCCGGGGTCTAGAATTATTCCAGATCCCATCTGGCAATCTTAGGTGGCAGGTTTTCAATTCTGTTAATCATTCTCCTGTTGAACACTGCACTGTAGGCAAAAAAGTCCCTCTTGACAAGGAATGAGCCCTCCCCTTCAATATTAATATAATAATAATAACATTTGATTTATATACCATCCTTTAGGACAACTTAACACCCATTCAGTGCGGTTTATGAAGTATATCATTATTATCCTCACAACAATCAACCTGTGAGGTGGGTGGGGCTGAGAGAGCTCTGAGAAGCTGTGACTGACCTGAGATCACCCAGCTGGCTCCAAGCGGAGGAGTGGGGAATCAAACCCGGTTCTCCAGATTAGAGTCCCCTGCTCTTAACCACTACACCAAACTGGCTCTCAACTGGTCAGGCCCATCCACATTGCTACGTAAGTCCATTGAGAAGGGATAATTATTTTCATGGCTGTCTCTGAGTCCCTGACTGGTCATTGGCATTCTGGGAGGGGCCACGGCTCCTTGGCAGAGCCACTGCTTGGAGGTTCAGTCCTTGGCATCTCCAGTTGAAGGGAGCAGGTGGTAGAGGATGTGAAATGCCTGAGATCCCAGTTTGCTGCTGCCAGTATAAGTGGGCAAGACTGGCTGTGATGGACCAAGGGCTGCAAACGCAACAGTAAAAAGAGCGAGTGCATTTGACTGACACTTGCAGAGCTATCAGTTAGGCATTTACTGCAGTACTTAAGTGGGGTATTTTTAAGCAAGGGAGGAGGAGGAGGACCAAATCAGAATTAGTTGACCTACCACCTACCATTAGTGGCCCCGCCAACCCTGGTGGGCACTGTATGGTCAGTCTGCAAATAAGTTTACCACTTCACCTGTGGTTTATGTGAATGTACCCACTCATGTAGCTGTTGAATGTCTCAGAGTCTGTCTACATGAGATGCCTGGGCGGATGTTCATCAAGAGATACAATATTAGCTGGGAGATGTAGTTTTGAAAGAGCCAGCAGAAATTGCTCTGGAGGACACAGATTCACACACAGCCCTCTGCCACTTCTAGCATCTCCCCTTCTGGACCTTTTATCCTGCCACCCTCACTGCTTAAAACTTTGAATTAACCAAGCCTCAGCAGGGAAAAGGCTCCAGAAGGGAAGACGCCAGAGGCAGCAAAGAGCTGTGTGAGAAGCCGTCCCCTCCAGAGCGATCTCTGCCAGCTCTGACTTTTAAAACTATGTTTCCCAGCTAACATTGAGTCTCCCAACACTTGAAGAACGCATGTCAGATGTCTTGTGTGGAGAGACACTCAGACAGAAAGGTCTTCTGCTGTGTGAGATTCCTTAATTGGAAATGTGGGATGATGATGATGATGATGATGATGATGATGATATTTGTTTAATGATTCTCCTCTCTTCCATGTTATCCTCACAACAACCCTGTGAGGTAGGTTAGGCTGAGAGTGTGTGACTGGCCCTGGGTCACCCAGCAAGCTTTCAGCACAGAGTGGGGATTTGCTACTGAACCTCCCAGATCCTAGTTCGAAACTCTAACTGCTATAACCACACTGGGTCTTGGAACCGAGGGCTTGGATGAATAAGGTCTCAGAGCCATCTGACCATAATGAGGCTTGCATTGGATGCTTGTCCTATTAATATACAAATAAGCAAGAAGAACATTGAGGCAGCAGATCTACTATTCCATGGCAAGTGCCCAGAGAGAGAGAGAGCAAGGAAGGCTGTTTCTACATTGACATTTTTCTCCATCTTTGCTCCCAAACGGGAGTGCTGTTTTTTGGAGCATCCACACAACATTAATTGTCCACTTTCTGAGTTTTCCCCAACTCTTTCTCAAACCCCCTTAGTTATCATCTTTTCAGGAAGAAAGCAGTTCAAATATATTAGTACACTGTCTGAACAGGAAGGTACACGTTTGGAAATGTCCCTTCTACATTGATGCTGTTTTCCTTCCATTAGGGTGCGTCCACCAGCCACCAAAGGTCTTTTTCCCCTCAGAGAGAAAGAAGCCGCATCCTCGGGTATCACCGCCATTTCTGTTTTTCTCTGTGTTCCAGAACTCATAACTGTTGTTTCAGCATGTGCTTGTGCGCGCGCACACACCCCTGCGATTGAGAGAAGGTGACCTTCCTCAAGCTCTGATGCTTGTTTATTTAGTTTCTTCTCCCCTTAAGGAAGCAGCCATAGTCCTTGAGGAACATGCGTATTATTTTGCTCAACCAGGTATGCCACCTTAAGCCCAGGTGACAAGGTAGATCAGTTCATAGTACCAATGCCAAGACAGAATCACTGGCGTGCCTTTTCCTTTAAATTATCATTTCAAGGTACCGGTTGAGAAAGATATGTTTGAATGCTCACCCATGGTTTTATTTTTTTAAAATCTTCCTTGGATATAGAAAATGAACAATTCAGGGAGAATGCTCACCCTCTCTGTCTCCTTGACTTGCTATTTTTCTCTGAACTGGGAGGGGTTTTTTGTCCTGTGTTGAGGCATTTGAACGTGCAAACTTGGTTTCCACACCAATTTGTCATTCTGGAAGCATCCCATGAGCCTTTCCCTCAATGCTCGGCAACCGGAAACAGAATCTCTTCCCTTATACCTGGACTGAGGAAAGATGTTATTTGGAACTTCGAGTAGACTTGAAATCTGAGGTGCCTAATATGCAAAGCACAGGAAAGCAAAATATGTGTGGCAGGAAGGTGGAAATTGGATAGGAGGGAACATATTCCTAAGATATGTGATCAACACCCTGAAATTGTGGCAGCTCTTCAGAGTGCTGTTTAAAAGGATGTCAACAAATGTGCAAACACCAACCATAAATTGAGTAACTCTTCTTCAAAATAAAATTGGTTTTGGTCTATAAACTGACAAGCATTTATAATCTTCCTGTCACTTCAGGTGACAATGTACTTCCTTGCTTTCTATTTCCAGGAATTTAAACAGCTAGATACTAGAACTGTTTTTTTCCTCTCCAATTGCTGGAATGCAGGGGGCCCATAATGTTGTTTCAGACAGTGCCTGTCAGTTATTCTATGCTCTATACGCAGAACAAATAGGAGTATAAAGCTAAGAAAATGAAGGCAATTGAAAATAGCTGATTGTGTTCAATTGGGGGGAAACTGAAACAGAAAATATACCTTTTATTTTAATTGAAGTTTTTGAGATGTAATGTTTTGAACATGTACATTTTAAGGATTTTTAAGCAGAGGTTGCACCATCAGCAATTGTCTTTTTGTTCTTTTTTTCCTGGAGATGGGAGGACCTCTCGCTTACCCATGCTGTTATTTTTGTCATGAGTTTATGTTAAACACAGAATACCTGGTAAATTATGCCCCTTCCATAAGTACCCAGTTTATCTTTCTCTTCATATTCATGCGCTCACTTGCCTGTATTTCTCACTTCCCTCTTTTTTGCCTCTAGTTTTTAAATGTATGTCCCTACCTCTTTCTTGTACATCTGTGGTGGCTTCCACATGGGGATGGGCTTTTGTGGTTTTCCCATTGCTGGTGCAGCTGCAGATAAATGCAATAGCAAGAGGGCTTCCTCTTGGCATGTTTCCCAGACGTTTTCCTGCCCCAATCCCCCAGAAGTGGCCATATCCCCTCCCCTGCATAACCAGGGCTTTTACAGTGTTTTAAAAAATGACACCAGAATATCATTATATCGATGTACAGTTGTAATAATAGGGGTAGCAGTAGCAGGTTCTCCAAATCCCCAGCTTTCATATAATAAAAAAATAAATCTCTAGCCCCTTCCCTGGCAAAGATATATCTTTTTCTTATATCTCCATGAGAGACTAGAGACTTAACTTTTTTTTAAGGAATGTGGAGGATTCAAAGAATTTGCTACACCTATTGTTACATATGTATATCAATATAATGATATTCTAGTGCCGTTTTTTAAAAAAATTAAAAGCCCTCAGTGGTGGAGGGGGGAAAAAGCTGCTGAGGAGACAAGATCAGGGAAAATGGCCATCATGTGTGCCAAAAAAAATCTGAATTTTCCCATCCACACAGCAACCATTCATGCTATACTCCAGTCTTTCCCAAAACTGCAGAACAAAGACAGAACTGAGAAAGACAGAAAACCAGGGAAACCCTGAAAGGTATATGAATGTACCTTGATGCTGTGAGCAGGGGGGAAATCCACTTCCCAAGAGCAATGAACCTGGGGCAGATAACCATGCAGAAATGGCCCATCTCTGTTTCTTACACTTCTCTCATACATAGAAACGCACATTCTAAACAGATAGATTATGGCTTTCATCTACATATGTAATAGAGACATTGGACTTTTATTGCTCCTTTTATTGTCATAGCTTCCCTCCCTTTGTGTTCTTGAGGCTTGCAGGGGGGGGGGGACACCCAGCAGTACCACTTGGCTTAAAGGGAGGAGGATATGTTAGAAATCTTCCCCATCCTCTGATAGAGGAAATGTCTTCTTGACAGCTGCTTTCAGCTGTTGGGTACAAGAATATTGTATATTATTCATATATACATGACATCCATTGTAGATATAAACGGCATATAAAATCCATTCAGCATGCTTCTGTGATATAAACACTTCTATAAAACCAAAGGTAGAAACTCACATCTGGTGACAAAAATACACACCAATCTAAAACAGAATAAAAGACAACAAAATAAAAGACAACAAAATAATGACCCTTCTGCCATCCCTGGTGGAGCTGCTGTTCCTGGAATGCTTTATGCTTTGTTGGCTTCCAATGCCCTTTCTTGAAGTGTGCTGTGGTGTTCTAGCTCTTGGCAGCACAACCAGTTCTTCTGTATGCTCCTGGTGTTTGGGAAGGTGTCTAGCACTTGATGCTGCCAAGAGATGACCTCTGTTGGGCATAAAAGGCAGAGTGTGTTGCGGCGTGCCCTTGGAGCACAGGGAGCCTATGGTAGCTAGAGGTGGGCACGGACAGCAATACAAACAAAAAAAAAGCCACAAACAGCCTGATCAGCTGTTCGCGAGCAAGCTGTTCGTGAGACCCCATTCCCGATGAACTTGTGTTCGTTCCAAGCCCTGTTTGTGGTGTTCATCAGCCATTCGTCAAGCCAGACAGTGTGGCGCCTTTCAATCAATTCCCTTGGCAACAGTAGGCACGGACTTTCTGAACTCTGTCTGAACTCTTGTTGCCCTGGAAACCCCAAACTAAGCCCAGGGGCACTTCAGCCCTGACTCAGCCACTTGCCGGGGAAAACCCCGACAAGGGCTGATTGCAGCCTGCCGGGGTGAAATGCCCTTCTCCCTGCTGCTGCACAGGAGCAGGGAGAGGGGCACTTCACCCCCAGCTCAGCCGCTTGTCAGGGGTTTCCCTGCAGCCTGTTGCGGTTTAAATTTCCCTCTCCTTGCTGCTGCGCAGTGCAGGAAGAGGGACATTTAAATCCCCCACTCCACCGCTTGTCAGGGAAACCCCTGACAAGCGGCTGAGTGCAGCCTGCTGGGGAGAAATGCCCTTCTCCCTGCTGCTGCACAGCAACAAGGAGAGGGGCACTTCATTCCCCACTCAGCCACTTGTCAGGGGTTTCCTGACAAAGTCTCCCCCTCCCCTCCCTCTAGCCAGCTGGAAGGAGGGAGACTTTGAAGGGAAGGTGGTTCCCCACGCCATTTCTTCCCTTCCAAGTCTCCCCCCTCCCTCCCATGAACAGCCAACCACGAACAGGTTCATGAACAGGGCCATGTTCGTGGTTGTTCATGATTCCCTGTTTATGGATGGCAACGAACAACGTTTTCAGGGGTTTTTTTTCCTGTTCGTGCCCACCTCTAATGGTAGCCCACTCCTGCCATGGTCATGGTGCATATTGGAGGTACTGGGTATCTTTTTCTTCTTCTCCTACCCCAGTTGCACAAAAATGTGTCTTCGGAGGTTAACAGCTGTCTCTGTATCGTGCATCTGATGAAGAGAACTGTGGTTCTCGAAAGCTTATGCTACAATAAAATTGGTTAGTCTTAAAGGTGCTACTGGACTCTTTTTGATTTTGCTACCACAGACTAACACGGCTAACTCCTCTGCATCTATAACAGCTTATAGACTCTTCATGTTAAGCAGTGTAAACATTTGCTTGATCTTTGATCCTGCTATAGAATCTAGCAGCATAAATCTCATTCTAATGAAAGAGCTTTAAAACTACTTCCTTTCTGTTTTGTTTTTAATGGATAAATCAATGTCTGTGAATTACATTAAAATGCCTTTTGTATATTTGTACTTCTGATTCCGAAGGTTAGAGTTTTGTTGATGCTTAACGTACAAACTGCTCTTGCTTCAGTCATTCCAGTCCTGAGAATACTTGAATGTTGGCCCTGCAATGAGTGTGTGTTGATGCTTGTAGTTTTTGTCTTTCTTTTGATCACATTGTTGACGTTCACCTTCAGGCACAACTTTAGCTAAATCATCACAGTGGTCATGGACTTCAGGTTTTGGGGTCCTTTCTGTTTCTGGAATGGATCTTGGGGCAAGTGCATATGCCGATTAATGCAGGAACAGCAGTTCTTTTAGGAAAATATCTAGAAGAATCTGTCATGTTCAGGAACCTCACCATTTATACAACACACGTGGTTCCTTTGTGCAGACGTTACTGGAATAGAATGAGGTTGAGGGTGCTATTCAATTTTGTGACAACTCTGGTTTGAGTCTAGGTTTTATGTTTTATGATTTTTCTGCTCTTTGCAGTGGGCCCTTTTCCTGCTTGTGAAGGAAATTCAGTGGTAATATTGCCATTAAAATTGACACCCATTTTTCATGGACTGGGCATAAATAGCATAAACTGCAAAAACAATATTAAAATAGTCAGAGATAAAGAAATAAAAAATGGGAGAATTGGCAAAGAAAATGGTCTTCCCAACCACAGACAAAAGTCAAGTGATGGGGGGAAAAAATACCAAACTGAAAATGGGAACAAGCCTAATGGAAACAAATGATATGCTGGCCTTTTTTATAAATTCTAAGGAATGTGCATGCAGGGGATGAGAACGATGCATATGACTCTCTGTGGTCCTTTTCCGCCATTTAATTTTGGCATGTCACCTATGTATAAAGGGAAAACGCGCTACCCATAACAAGCACATTTTCCAGCTTTCGTACATCCACATGGACCTCTGGATTTTTGAGGACATATGAATCACAGAATCATAGAGTTGGAAGGGGCCATACAGACCATCTAGTCCAACCCCCTGTTCACACCTACCAAAGCTGTGCATGCATGGAAAATACATGTGTTGCCTTTTGTACACACAATGGTAGCTGTGCACATCTAGAAGATGGTGTGTAGCGCATGCTTCCCATTACGTGTGCTGGGTGCATTAAAAGTGAACATCTGAAAAGATCTTATGTGACCAGGAAGCCAAAACATGGGTCCGAGGGAGAGGCTTTTGTGTGGAGTTTGCAGACATGGTCCCATGCTCTCCTTCTGTATGTTCATTAACATTCCCATGGACTGTCTGGAAATGGCTATTGCTCTGTTTAAATGCAGTTTAAACCAAACAAAGGGAAGGAGGAGAGAGGAGTGCTTCTTTCTTGCACGTTCATGTGATTGCAACTGAGGTTTGTTTCGCTGTTGTGTCAAAATGTAGTTAAGGAAAGCTTTGTTATAGTTTGTGTAATGTCTGCATTGATGAACCATCATTTGCAACAGGCCAAAACTATGATCTGGAGTGGGTTTGCAAACTGGGGTGTAGACTAACTATGCCACGGCTTCTTAATTGGCAAACCATATGACCGTTGCTCTACCTCCAGAACTTGCCATGCCAGAGAGTCAAGAAGAGTGACTCCCTGGTGTGAAAATTAAGAATTCGCTTATCATAAGGGAGAAATCAAATCCTATTTATTTATTTAAAACAGTTTGATGCTACCTTTCCACACAGTTCAAGGTTCTTCAGGCAGTAAATACTAAAACATTAAAAGAAAGCATTAAAACATATGAGACATTTAAAAGGAATATAAAATACAAATATATACTACTTAAAACAATTCAGTAAAACAGGGGTCCCCAGCACAGTATCCATGGGCACAATTGTGCCCATCGACAACTTTCTGGTGCCTGCGAAAAGTTTTGAAAAAGTGGGCAGGGCCAGGTGGAATTTTTACAAAGCATGGCTTCTGATTGGCCATTGGAGCATTGATTGGCTGTGCAGAGTTTTAAAAACACTTCATTGGCAGAAACTGCTTCCACAGCACAAGGATCTTCTTCACTGTGTGGTTGAAGGTAAGCAACAATTTTGTGGCTGGCTGCACCTCCCGCAGTAGCTGTTTTATGGCAGCCATATTGTTGCTTCACCCACCACATTATGTCAAAATTCCAAATGTGCCTACAGGTTCAAAACAGTTGGGGACCCCTGCAATACAATATAGTATAAACAGAAAAAATAAACACATAACACACAAACAGGGACAAAGGCTAATAAGCGTTATGGGGGGAATGCCAAACAAAACAAAGAAGCCTCTCTCTACCTGCTGGTAGAGAGAACAACAATAGAGGGAGACTGACAAATATCTCTGGGGAGGGAGTCCAGTGTTTCAGCACAAAAACCAAAAAGGTCCCGTCTAGGCTCAGATGGTGGGGGCACCCAAAGCAGGGCCTCTAAAGAGAACCGGAGTGATTGAATAGGTTCCTATGTGAGTAGACAGTCTTTCAACATCCATCAAAATAAGCAACATCAGACAACGTTTGAAATTTGGTTACAATCATCTTAACTACATTTTATTTGGAAGACCAAACCATGACATACTTTGAAGTTTGGCCATCTCAGACTAGAGCTTGGTCTGATGTCTGGTCTGAGCTATATTTTTTTTTAAAAAAAAATCTATGTCAATATCTCTTGCTGTCTGTCATGATGGGTCATCATGGTTCCTCTAGCAGTTGCAAGAGAACTATCATCGAAAGTTGTTCCGTCTTGATACATAGATGCAGCAGGAATTCAGCTAACATCAGGGCACCTGTATCAAACTTATCTACAATTATGAAACCCGTATTCTCATATGCATTTAATTGCAAAGCTTTGTGTAGAAGGTTTGGAGAGCCGACGGTCACGACAAGGACTTGAAGCACAGTCAGTTGTATAGAAATTGGTATTCATGGCTTCTAGAGAGAATATTAAAATGGGAGTTACATAATTTAGTTTGGAACTTAAGCAATGAAGATTAACTGTTTTGGATTTTTCAAGCGTCTCCTTGCTTGCCTGTGATTCTCCAAGTGGTTGCCAGAGAACATAATAGTGTGGAAAAAATATCGTGTCTTATTTACATTAGCCCATAGGGTAGGGGAAGAGTCTTTGGCAGAATTTTACAAGAAGAAATAATCATTTTGTTGTGTTTTAGGAGGGCATATTTTTGGAACCTCAGGACCTAAGGTCAAAAAGCAAACATTTCTGGCAATCAGAAACATGATGTTGAAGTTTTCTTATATTGTTGAAAATGTTAGTTGGCGCACTGAGGTTGTTTGGTTTAGTTACAAATTTCAAACATGGATTTTCAAAAACCTTGGTTCTTTCCGTTACAAGGAATTCAATATTGACTGCATTATTGCAGTTGTAAACAGAATATGTTGCTATGGCGTTCCCTTGTCTTTAAACAGCAGAAATGGCACCAGAAACTTGTTAAATTCAAAAGTAAGTCAATTACTTTAGAGGGGAAAGGTCAGGTGAAATCAGGGACTGAACATTTCTGAGACAATTCAACATATATATCTCTCTGAGGTAAAATCACTACATGCACAGACTTTAGTTCTTATGCTCTTCACAGATACTTAAAGGCTTATATTTCAAGGCTTTGGCTCCCTTGTTTTCCCCTAAGCACTCTAGTATACTTTCTTTTAGTATTCTCTTTCTCTTTTGAAGTTAGGGATGCTGGTACCCACTTTCTTTTTTTTTTTGAAAAGTTTTTTATTGGGTTAGAACATTATTATTTTTGCATTACAATCAATTTTCCCCTAATTTTCCGTTTCTAACCCCCTCCCTTTCCCCCCCTTTTGTTGACTTCCAACAGCTTTCCCACCCTCTGTCCCTTTTCCCTTACTTCTATTAAATTCCTCTATCTAAAACAGATATACATTCTCCATTATATTAAGCAGTACATCTTTAACTCCCTTACTTATTATACACCCAAACTATACGTCTTTAGATAAACAATTTATCCCATTTTCCAGTTTTGAATATTTCTATATAAACCTATATATCATAAACCATAAAAATTTCCCACATTTAAATCAAACAATTTGATTTGTTCTCTATGTATTACTCATTTCATCTTTTTATGGTAATTCTATATAACTCCTCGGATACTCAATCAATTTAACTCTTCTATACATTCAGTTTGGTGCATATAAATCTTGTCAAAGAAAGAAAATATTGTTAGTTAGTCAATCCTCATGTTTAAACCTTATCATTAATTATTCTCTATCAGTTAACCTATCTATATATATCTCAATCAATTAATCTAACTGCTTATAAATTCACATTTCTCTTCCTCCCCCGGTAAAGTCACCCCTCTCTTTTATACTTTTATTATACTTCAGTAGTTCTCAAACTGCCACAGTTTTCCTCCCACCTCCCATTTCTTCTCCAGATATTGTTTCAGCTTCTCCCAGTCTGTGTTAAACTGCCCTGAGTCCAGATCTCTCAGTTTTCTTGTCATCTTATCCATTTCAGCCATATACAGCAATTTGTAGATCCAATCTTCAATAGTTGGCACTTCTTGTACTTTCCATTTCTGCGCATACAAAAGTCTAGCTGCTGCAGTCATATAAAAAATCAACGTCCTATGATGGGCTGGAATTCCCTCCATTCCCAAGTTTAGCAGCAGGAGTTCTGGGTTCTTATTTATTTGAAACTGTAAAATTTCACTCATTTCTCTTATTATTTCCCCCCAGAACTGCCTAGCTACCTCACACGACCACCACATATGATAGAGGGAGCCCTCATGTTTCTTACATTTCCAGCATTTATTAGAAGTATTCAAGTTCCCTAGCGCAATCTTCTTTGGTGTCATGTACCAACGATAGATCATTTTGAAAATGTTCTCTTTAATATTGATACATGTCGTTGTCTTCATTGTAGTTTTCCACAAGTATTCCCATGCCTCCATTGTTATTTCTTTATTGAAATTTATAGCCCATTTCACCATCTGTGTTTTAACTATCTCATCCTCGGTATACCATTTCAACAGTACTTGGTATACCTTGGATATTCTTTTCTTGTCTTCTTTAAGAAGGGTCTGCTCTAGTTCCGAGTTCTCTGTTCGTATGCCCCCTTTTACAGAGTCCGAATTGTATAAATCTCTAATCTGTCTGTACTGGAACCAATCGTAGTTAGGTGATAGTTCCTCTTGCGTCTTTATTCTAAGTTTAGATACTTCAATTTTAGTTATTTCTTTGTATGTTAAACATTGTTGTTCATTATCAACAGCTCTCGGATCTATCACCTCGTATGGAACCACCCACAAGGGGGTTCCTTCTTGTAAGTAAATTCTGTACTTCTTCCAGATTGTATATAAACTTCTCCTTACAAAATGATGTAGGAACATCGAGTTGACCTTTACTTTGTCGTGCCATAGGTATGCGTGCCATCCAAAAATTTTTTTATATCCCTCTAGGGCTAATAGTTTCTTATTCTTTAACGTCATCCACTCTTTTAACCAAACTAGGCAGATTGCATCATGATAAAGTCTCAAGTTGGGCAGTTGCATTCCGCCTCTTTCCTTTGCATCTTGTAGAACTTTTACTTTCACTCGAGGCTTCTTGCCTGCCCAAACAAAATCTGATATTTTCCTCTGCCATTTTTCAAATTGTTTAGAGTCTCTGATAATTGGTATTGTCTGTAGCAAAAACATTACTCTTGGTAACACATTCATCTTAACTGCTGCAATCCTGCCCAACCATGACAGATTCAGTCTATTCCATTTGATCAAGTCTCTCTCTATCTGAGTCCATAATTTTTCATAATTATTCTTGAACAAGTCTATATTTTTTGCAGTCAGCTCAACTCCCAAATATTTCACCTTACTAGTTACTTCACAGTCCGTTGTTTCCATTAACAATTGTTGTTTCTGCTTAGTCATGTTTTTGCATAATATCTTTGACTTCTTTTTGTTAATGAAGAAACCTGCCAAGTCACCAAACTCCTTGATCTTATCTATCACTTTTGGCATGTTCTCCAATGGATCTTCTATAATTAACATTATGTCATCAGCAAATGCTCTAACCTTGTATGAATAGTCCTTTATTTTCATTCCTCGTATTTCCTCATCTTGTCGTATTTGTATCATCAGAATCTCCAATACTAAAATGAACAACAATGGAGATAACGGGCAACCTTGTCTTGTTCCTTTACTAATCGTCAATTTCTTGGTCAATTCATCATTCACTACAATTGCTGCAGTCTGGTCTCTATAGATTTCTTTAATTGCTCTGATGAATCTTTCTCCCAATTGTAGCTTTTCCATAGTGGCAAACAAAAAGTCCCAGTTTAAATTGTCAAACGCTTTTTCAGCGTCTACAAAGAAGAAACCAACCTCTTTATCACAACGCTTATCATAGTATTCAATAGCATTGATCACTGTCCTTAAATTGTCTCTTATTTGTCTGTCTGGCAAAAAGCCTGCTTGTTCTTCCTCTATGACTTCCGAGAGCCACCCCTTCAGTCTCTCCGCCAATATCTTCGCAAAAATTTTATAATCATTGTTAAGTAGTGATATAGGTCTGTAATTTTTCACGTTAGTCAAATCTTGGCCCTCTTTAGGGATCAATGATATATTCGCTTCACTCCAAGTGTCTGGAATTCTTTGATCCCTAAAAACTCCATTCATCACCTCTTTTAGGAATGGTGCCAGTTCATTGGCCATTGTCTTATAAAATTTAGCCGTAAGTCCATCTGGCCCTGGCGCCTTTCCTAGATTTGCAGATTGTATTGCCTTACTTATTTCCTCATCGGTTACTTCACTATTCAACTTATTTCTCCAAGCTTCCGAGATCTCTGGAAGTTTAGTTTTCTCCAAATATGATGCTATTGATTCTTTGGTTACTTCTTTTTTATTATACAGCTTAGCATAAAATTTATAAAAGGCTCTACTAATGGTAGTCTGTTCCAGATACATTTTGTTTTCTTCACAGATTTTATTTATTATTTTCTTTTCCCTTTTCTTCTTCAATTGCCATGCCAAATATTTCCCAGGTTTATTAGCACCCTCAAAAGCTTTTTGATTCAGTCTTTTAAGGTTCCACTCCAATTCTTTATTACTCATTGCTGTTAACTGTTCTTGAAGAATTTTGATTTCCTGATATATTTTCTTTTTCCCTGGTCTCTTTTTTAACTGTGCTTCTTTGGCCTTTATTTTCTCCTCAATCTCTTGTCTTTTCTCCTCTTTCTTTTTCCTTGCTCTGCCATTTAAGTCCATTAGTATGCCCCTTACAACCGCCTTGTAAGCATCCCAAACTTTATTGGTTGGTACTTCTTTATTCACGTTGTATTGTATAAAAAACTTTGTCTCTCTTCTCAATATTTCCATATTCTTACTTTCCTGTAACAAGTCCTCATTTATTCTCCAGGCTTTCCTTTTCCTCCTTTTTCCAAATTTCCACATAATTGGATTGTGATCTGAGCCTACCATCGGCATTATTTCTACCTCCTTAGTCCATAACGCTAAGTCCTTTGAGGCCCAGATCATATCAATTCTTGATAATGTAAGATGCCTTGCAGAATAAAAAGTAAACTGTTTGGTTTTAGGATATTCTCTCCTCCATACGTCTTCGAGAGTCTCTTGTTGAATCAACTCAAAAAAAAGCTTTGGCAATAGTCCTCTTTTCTTTTGTGCTGTTGTAATCTTTTTGTCTAGTTCCAAATCTGTCACTCCATTGAAATCTCCAGCAAGAATTATCTGGTCATATACAAGACCGTCTAAATGCTTCCTTAAATCCTCAAAGAAGCTTTCCTTTGCACCGTTAGGTGCATAAAGTCCGACTACCAACACTCTCTTTAAATTCCAATTACATTCCACTGCTACAAATCTAGCTTCCACATCTCTCATAACAAATTTTGGCTGCAGCTCCTCTTTTATGTACAACACCACTCCTCTTTTTTTCTTGTTAGAGGCCGCTACAAATTCTTTGCCCAATTTTCCGGATTTTAAATATTTTACATCCTGTTTTCTAATATGGGTCTCCTGCAAACAAACAATATCACATTTTTGTTTTAGTAGCCAATGAAAAATATTTTTCCTCTTATTCGGTGAGTTTAGTCCATTTACATTCCAAGATAATACTTTACACTCCATATTCATGGTTTTGTTGGTAAGTCTTTTTCATTGTCCTTGATAAATCTCTCCATCTCCCGCTCAGATCTGATGCGTTTTTTTGCCCCTCCAAACTCAAAGGACACTCCTTCCGGTAACTCCCATCTGTACCTGATATTCATGTCCTTCAAAGTCTGAATTAGCACTCTATATTTTTTCCTGTCCAGTAACACTGATCTGGGCAGTTCCTTCATTATGATAATCGTCTTGCCATCAATCTCCAATGGATCTTGAAATTGTTTTGTCACAATCCTCTCTTTCATGTTTCTAGTTGTAAACTGCACAATCACATCCCTTGGTAGTTTCCTCTGGGTTGCAATTCTCGAGTTCACACGGTACGCCACATCTAGGATAGCCACAATTTCCTCCTCCTCCTTCCCCAGGTAATCAGCCAACACCTCAGTCATCTGTTCTTGCGCTGACTTCCCTTCCACTTCCGGCAGACCACGAAAACGAAGCTGCTTCTCCATGTGTTTAGTTTCTGCAACTGACATCCTCCCCTTCACCAGTCTCATCTCTGTTTGTTGCGTGTCTATTAAATTCTCCATCGCGTCTTCTACTGTTTTAACTCTCTGCTGCGTTCCTTGTAATTCACTACTAATCGTTTCCACGCCTTTTTTCACTTCTGACAGCTCCGACTTTACTGTCTGTGTAACTTCTTTGACCTCTTTAATAAGCTCCAGTTTCGTGTCCTTAAGTTCTTTCATCATGTCTATAAGTTTTTTGTCCAAATTTTCTATCGCCAATTGCCACTCTTTTTTCGACATCGTGGGGCTTGCTTTAGCTCGCTCCCACGAATCTGCTCTCTTCCTTAGCTCCGTGGCGTATATTTAAACGTTTTCCTTTTTTTCAAATGTCCCAATCTTTGCCAAAATTAATTTTTTTGTATCCAAAATGTCGGGCGTCTTTTCTCTATGGTTTCTCTATGTTATTGTAATCCAAGATGGCCTACTTCCTCTTCCGCTGAAGCCGCGACCCTTCCCCTTTCAAAAATGGCGATTCCCTGCTTCCTGTCCGTCGGCAAGGGCCGCTTCCCTCCAGCCACTCTATTGTTGTTACGCACTTCCTGTCTCCCGTCTTCCCACAGCAGGTCTCGCGATGGTGTCTTTTTCCCACAGCTCCGAAACCACAGGTATTCAAAACAATAGTCCAATTTTTGCAATAACTTCTTTAAATTTAGTCTCTTTTAAAATACAACTCCTGCCGAGTCTTCGCCTCCTTTTCACTAGTCTGTTGCAGTTTAAAAATCTACTTTCTTTCTTCTCTGTTTTTATCAATCTGTCCCGTTTCAAGAGATAGCGATCTTTACCTTCTCTTCAGCTTTCTCGGGTTGTAATCGCTGTTTCGATCTTAAATTCTCCTCTCGACTTCCCTCCCCGATCGAAGCTTGGGTATGGAGGTCTTATGCCAGCCGAATTGGCCCCAAAACTGCCGCAGAGATTATAGCCGACCCGTCGCAAGGTGGGACCTCAAGGATCAGGGGGGAGACTCCTTGTGTAGAGCCCCCCCTCGTCCGAGATCTAACTCACCCTAGGGTCTTGAGCGTTCTTTGCCTGCTCCCCGCCTGAGAGCAGTCGGCCGCGGGTTATTTTCACCCCTCCGGCCGGTTAAAACGGCAGTCCGGTCAGCTCCGCAAATGGAGCTGCGTTAGACCTCCATGAATCCCAAACCGGAAGTCGCTGGTACCCACTTTCTAGGACATCAATCCCCTTCTCTTTACACACCAGTGCTTACTTTCAATTGTTACCTGAATCTGAAGATCTCCACAAGCAGTTTCCAACCACACCCAACTTGTGATCTCTCCACTTTCCAGAGCTATCTCCCTGTTTGACTAGGTAGGGAAATTCTCCTCTCCTCAGAAGATCTATCCCTTTCCTTTGGCTGGATTAGGAGCCTCATCTACCTCCCAAACCTTGCCAACTTTTCCCCAGTTCTTCTATTGGTGTTAAAACTGCTCTCCGTTAGGACTCTCTCTCAATTTTTCACACTTCATTCCTCTCAGCCAGGGCTGAAAATAAATCCTCCTCTTTCCAGCTCATGCTACTCAATCTGATCCCTTGGGGTAGTCTGTCACTCAAAGTTCTCTGTTTCTGTGAAGGATTTCAACCAGAAGTGACATCATTAACAGTCCTGCAGCAGTGTGTACAGCACTTTCAGGCTTTTTAAAACATGCAACCCAATCACAGTTGCCTTTTCCCCTCAGTCTGGAGACTGTTTTTACCTTCTGTTGAAGTAAAGGGTTTTTTGGGGAATTCTCTTCATTCAAACTTACCCTTGGATTTTCCAAATTATTCATTGTTGTTTTTTGTTTGTTTTCTGCAGTGGAGTGAATGTGTGACATGTCTTCCGTTGTTAGAACAGACTATTGTGTACTTACCATTTCTGAAACTCTGTACTTACAGCATACACAGTTTTCCAAGAAGCTCTCTCATTTGCATTTCCCCCTCCTATGGTTAACAGTCCCCACAGGGGATGGGGGTCGCTAGGCAGGGGACCCCAATCTGGCTGCCTCATGTGCATGCTTCGGAGGCTCAGATGATGTCACTTCCAGTTGAAAACCAGAAGCTAAGGGGTCTCAGAGGACCCAAAAACAGCCCCAAACGTAGCATTTTTGATATGCTCGGGGCTGATTTAGCCCTCCATAGTTTCTAGTTTTCAACCAGAAGTGACATCATTGGGTCCTCTGGAGTGTGCACGCATCATTTCACTGCCTTCTCATGCTGCACCTGGCCTGCATATCTTGGGGGGGGGGTTCAACCCTCAACCCCACCCCCCAAGCTACATCTTGATCCTTATCGAGACCTCTACAGCAGCTATTTATGAAGGGAAACACATTGGAGTTTGATTCATGGACTGATTGATTGATTTTCATTTAGAAAAAAATTATGCCATCATTACTGGAACCTGCCCAAGGCTGATTACAAGATAAAAATAATAAAAACAAAACATTACAAGGTATTAATTAAAATCTAGCATTAGGGAAAAAAACAGCCCAGCATAAAAACACAGAACATAAAAAAGGCTCCAGACAGCTTAGAAAAAAACAAGTTCAATGGTGTATACCCCCCAGTCTGCACTGACCGTGGGACGACACACGACATAGCCCCCTGCTGAGGCACTGCCCTAGCAGTTCCCTGCCAACTGCCCCTGAGCTCAGCATGTACCCAGCCGGTTCCCCCCAGATTGCTTAAGGGGACCCCGAAATGGGGTGAACATCCAGCTAGCACAGCCTTACCACTTAGTGGATCTGGCCCAATGCCACAAACCACCCTATCTCGTGACAGCATCAGCAAAATAACAACCAACCAGCAACCATGAGACCCACGTAGGGAGGAAGGGAAGGTGAGCATGCCCTATCTGGGGCTTGCTCTGAATGGCGGCAAGCCGAGCAGTGCTGCCCGTTCTGCTGGATCTTCTAGCCACGCTCCGTACAGGATGTGTCCCAGCAATTGGCTGTCTGGGCAGGTGCAGAAAGGGGTGACCCCTCCCCTGCTCCGTCCCTCAAAACTATGGCCACTGCAGCAAAGCACGTTGCCGAACAAGATGGCACCACTGTCACAGATCCCTTCCTGCAGCCAGGGAGGCTTCTCCTCCCTTGCCTCACTGCCTGCCTGCCCTGAAGCCTAAGGTGAGTCTGCGAGCTGCCCTTTTCACAGGAAGTGACATGAGCACACTTTCACGATCCTGGCACACACACCCATTCCCCACCTTCCCATTTGCTCCTGCTGGCGTTTGAGGCACCCGTGAGCCATGAACTGGGTTGCTGGCAACCCTGGCTGGCATTTAAAAGAAAGCAACGTCGGCACTAGGTGAGTCTTGGGGAGAAAGGCATTCCACTAGCAAGGTGCCTCTACTGCAAAAGCTCTTTCTGGGGTTACCACCCACCTCATCTCTGGAGGTAGGGGCAAAGGGAGCAGGGCTTGTGAGGCAGATCTTAACTGACAGGCTGGCTCTTTCTGCGTCCCTGATGTGAAACAGGACAGGAAACCTCAGGAAGTAAATGATTGCAATAGCTCAGTAGTCGATAATGTGCTGATTCAGTCTCAGAGGCAGTTTCATAACGTGCAAAGCTTCACAGAAACACCCCAAATCTAGTTCTGCAGCATCCTTGTTTCCATTAAGGGAAGCCTCCTGTTTTGAAAGGCTAAATCCTATCCTATTATTGTATCATTTGCCATGAAAATAAAATCTTGTCCGTTTCCTGTTATATAAGCAGTTAAGCCGATCAGCTGACTTAGCAGCAGCAGGAGTCTGAAGTAGCCGTCTTTCCTGCGCCGTAAAAGATAAGCTATGCTTAGCTTGTCTTAGAATCCCCTGTTGGCTATTCATCAGAAAAGAGTATCTGATCCATAGGAGGGGCTCTCCTCTCACTTGGGAAGAAATACCATCAAATTGTAGGCCTCAGGCTTTGCTGGGTTAGTGGGATACATCCAGGCCTTGCTAGTAATGGCAAGGCAATTGCTGTGTTCATATGCAGTCAGTTTTGTTGGCGGTAATACATTACTTAGTTAGACAATGTTAAACAAATTCCTCCTTAAAGCATCCTAGCGTTTGATAATTTGAGATGGTAATTGCTTTCTTGTGGGCACATACACGCAGGGCTTTTTTTCAGCTGGAACACAGCGGAACGGAGTTCTGGAACCTCTTGAAAATGGTCACATGGCTGGTGGCCCCGCCCCCTGATCTCCAGACAGAGGGGAGTTGAGATTGCCCTATGCACCATCAAGCAGCTCTCTCTGTCTGGAGATCAGGGGGCGGGGCTGCCAGCCATGTGACCATTTTCTCCGAGGGCAACCCACTGAGTTCCACCACCTCTTTTCCTAGGAAAAAAGCCCTGCATACATGCAAGTGCAAATATCATGGAATATGTGGAACGCATGTGTGAAGGGGTTAGGAGTAAGCCAGCTTTCTTCCTTTCACATTTTTGTTCTGCCTTTTCTCCAAGGAACTCACAATGCCATCCTAAGCAGGTCTCTTCAGGTATAGTCACAGAGGAACTTGCTCCCAGGAAAGTGTTCTTAGAATTGTGCCATCAGAGAGGTATACGTAATTCTCTTCTCCTGCATTTTATCTTCACAACAACCCTGAGACGGAGGTTAGGATGACATGGCTTAGGGATGGCAGTCCTCTGGTGGGGTAGGGGTCTTCCGCCCCTGCATTTTGACCCCTAGCCCCACTCAACTGGTGGGTGGGGAGAGAGGAGGAGGGAGGTAAGCCAGAAGCCCCCGGAACACACAATGAAATGGCGTGTACCCTGGAGGCTCTGATGATGCACTTCTGGTGGAAAATGCTATGTTTGGGACAAATGTCAGCCCCACCGAGACCCCATAACTTCCCGTTTTCAACCAGAAGTGATGTCATCAGGGCCTCTGTTGATGTCATTAGACACCATGTTAGGTAAGCCACAATGAGAGAGCGTGATCTATCACCCAGCAGCCTTCCATGGCAGAGTGGGAAGCTGAACCGAACCTGATGGTGCCAGGTCCTCCTCTATAGTCTAATGACTGTAATATTTGATTGCATTGTTTTGCACTGTGTAATCCACCTTAAATCTCAGCAAGAAATGCAGTCTGTAAATAAAATAAAATATTCACTGGCTCTAGTGAGTTATGTGTTAGACTAGGGCATAGAAGACCTGGGTTCAAATACAGCTCCCTGGGTGTCCTTCAGCTAGTTACTTTCTCTCATTCCAATGTACCTCACAGGGGTTATGAGGGCAAATGGGAGTAAAGGGCCACGGCTCTCTGCCAGAGACTCTGCTTAGCATGTCGACTGTCCCAGTTTCAATCCTGGATCTCTCCCAATAAAAATATGAAGTAGTAGGCAATGTGAAAGATCTTTTGCCAGAGATTCTAGAGAGCAGCTGCTTGTCTGAGTAGACAATACTAACCTTGATGGAGGGCCTGATTCAGTATAAGGCAGTTTCATGCGTTGATGTGTGAGAGCCATGCACTGCTGCTGCATGAGTTGTTTGGAAGAAGAGTGCAATAAAAATATGATGATGGACATTATGGATTGCATAAAGCCAATACATAAATAAGTATAAAAACAAAATATGTTTACATCATTTCACAGATGGTCAAATGATAGGAGTGGGGGGAAACAAACATGAAGCTTGGCCCACTGTGCTGGGCTAGAGAGGTGAAATTTGATGGAGAAATATGATGGTAGAGAATGTCGGGAGCATTTCCATTTCCATGAAAATCTACCTAAGAATGAAGCGAAATCCCATTAAGGAGGAAAGCGGGTACCACTGAAAAACCATATCATTTGTATATACGATATCTTGCACTGCTTTCGCCCTCTTCCATTAAGCTCGCCACTTGTACAACCTTCCAGGATGTGGAAGGAGCTTTAAGGAGGTCCAGTAAGGTGCTGAGTCAGCATCGTTGGGGGATCCTCTTGACCTATTGACATGGAAATGCTTGCAATATTTAGAGGTGCAAAACATGTTAATTCTCTATGGCAAAAACTGACTGAACTATGGCTAGTATCTTCTGCATTCGGTCCAGAGGGAGATGCTGAGGTGCCAAAACACATTGACCTTCTTGTTCATTGCTTACCAGGAAAAAAAAGAAATGGACTTTGTAACTAACTGATTTGTGGTACATAAACTTCCCCCATTTTTGCTGAGAGTGCACGATCCGGTTTTTTTTCTTGGTGATTATGTCCCTGCTGGGAGTAACAGCATGAATGCCCTGCGGAAATAAAAGATACTCATATATATTTATTCATGGAGTAAGTCATGCGTTTTAATGTCTTAAGATGATGATTGTACTGTTGTGTCCCTTTCTGTTAACCTCGTTTGTCTTAGTAATATTTATAGATTAGAGTTACATAGCAACCGATAGTGGGAATGTGGCCAATAAATTTTTGCAGTTGTTGATAAGGCTGCCTAAGTGTTATCACAGCCACTTTCCATCTGGCCTGAAGATACCATATGGCTCTGATATTTCATTGATTTATTTAATATGTCGCTCTACAGCACTGTCAATGGATTCCTGAGGCGGTGTACAGATTAAAAATTGAAGACAGCTGATACTGTACTATAATACTATAAAACTGGTTTTACGAAGACAGATGCAGTAAAACAAGAGCTAAAAACCAAGAATGCAATAATAGATTAAAATAACTCTTAATTAGCAGCACAGAAAAAGAATTGGCAGCAGTGCCGAAAAAGAACCCTAAGTGAACAAAACAACAAACACTTCGGGGGGAAAAAGAAGTTCCAACCTATGACCAAAAAGTAATGGTGCCTTCTGAGGGGCAAACTGTTATGGAGATGGTGTTTCATAGTGAAGTGTCAAGACTAAAAAGGCCCTGTCTTTACTGGTTATTCACCTCACTTGTTCGAACTGATAGTATTAGTTATTCAGAGCCAGTTTGTTGTAGTGGTTAAGAGCAGTGGGTTTGATCCTCCACTTGAAGCCAGCTGGGTGACCTTGTATCAGTTACAGCTTCTCGGAGCTCTCTCAGCCTCACCCACCTTGCAGGGTGATTGTTGTGGGGATAATAATGACATACTTTGTAAACCACTCTGAGTGGGCATTAAATTGTCCTGAAAGGCAGTATATAAATCAAAAGTTGTCGTTGTCGTCGTCGTCGTCATCGTCGTCATCATCAGATTCACATGAAGCAGACTTAAATCAATAGCCCCCATCCTTTCCAGATGTAAGATGCACTGAACATGGAGCCTGCCAAGCTGCAAGCATGTGATAGGAAGTCATGTGACAGCAGAGACACATGACAGCAGAGGGAGGCCAGAGTGGTGACCTCGTTGATGCCGAGGCTAGAACTGTGGGCAGTGGGCCAAGACAGCCATGGAAAGGAAATGCTGATCGAGTGCCTGGACATACACCATAGAGCGGGACCACAAGTGACGCCTGACACAGGTTGGACACTTGCCAGCTTCCCTCAAGTTTTTATGGGAAATGTAGGCAGCTTGGCGGAATGTTGGAGAAGTGACAGTTGAAAAGTCCATTGGACAGCAGTCAGAGAGCCAAGCTGCGAGACCAAGATGCCTACATTTCCCATCAAAACTTGAGGGAAGCTGACTAATGTCCAACCTGTGTCAGGCGTCACTTGTGGTCCCGCTCATAGTGAGAGTTGCAGATGGGTAGCTAGCTACATTAGTCTGCTGTAGCTTCCGTAACAGTTATTTATACTTAAGAGTTATAAATAACTGATGGGTGGGTGTGGGGAGATGTTGCAAAAAGGCCAGTTTGAAACAATTCCCAATCAATGATACAGAGTGGGTGAGGAGGACTACTCCTAACTGTAAAAGATTAACACAGTAGGATAATCATAAAATCTAATCAAAGAGGGTGCAGTGTGAAGCATGATAAACAGAACCAATTAACATCTATAAAGCCTTGTCATGCTGAAATATTAATACCTATAGTAGTGAGTGAAGAAACCCAACTCTTCTTTCAAGCACGGGGGAGGGATCATATGGAATCTCTTGATGAATCCTAATTCAGCACTTAGAAGTTGGAGTCTCCCTTTGAAGTTCTTTTGTAGGAGAACCGTAACCTTTAGATCTTCACCAGTATGTCCTGGAAAAGTAAAATACTCCTGTACTGATTTCTAAATATTGTGGTATTTAATGTCAGATCTATCATCCTTTATAATATCTCCCCACACCTGCCTGTCTGTTGCTTATAGGTATAAATAATTGGTATGACTGTACCGTCTATGCATCTGACTTTCAAAATCTTATGCTGGAATAAATTTTGTTAGTCTTTCTGGAGTATTCGACTTCTTTTTTATTATAGTGAGGAACAAGCTAAGGGTCAGAGCTCTGGAGGAATCCTCTGCAATTACCGAGTAACCTTCCTGGTCTGCACCCAACGACATACAGGATTCCTGGCTTGCTCTCTGTGCATGTCAAGTAGCAGAAGTACCCTACAAACGGCAGTAAAAACTCTTTAGAGACTCATAGCATAGGGGCCCAACCCAACCCATGGATTGAAGACCATAACTTGAGATATTCTCCTTCTAATGAAAACAAAAAATAGGATCGTTGTATCTTAAACTGCTAATTATTGGCTTTCTCAGAACCACGGCTTTGTCATTTGGTCACATGCCACATGCTAGGATAAAAGCCAAGATATAACAAAAGAGCCTTTTGTTCCGCCGTATCTATTCTTGTATGTGTTTGAAGTGGAAGTGCAACTGCGATAAAGAATTCACTTACTGTTGTGGGAGCCCATCTAAAGCCTCAGGAGCCTTTGCACCTGGCTTCGAGCAAACCTCAGTGTCAGCATATCACAATTTGTTTAGCCAAAAAACAAAAGGCAATTGCAGAAAATGTAAACAGCATTGTGCTGAAGTCGAGGCGCCACAATCTGCAATGGATGATTTTTCAAAGGCTAATGCGGTGTTTGATTCAAGCAAATAACCAGGAGGTTACATATTTTCTCTTAGATCCTCCATTGTAAAGTTCTGATGGAAAACATTCACTGTCGTGGGTATTAAACTTTTTTTTAAAAAAATGATTGTGTACAAGAAAACCTTTTGGAGCAGGAATTTTTCCGAGTACGTTTGCCCAATCTGACACTTTTCCAGCTCATTTTGAATGCTGTTGAAAGGAAATGTAGGCAGACCTAGAGAAAGATATCCCAAGAAGTGAACTTGGTAACCTAAGTAAAATGCTTTTAGAAGTCTCAAGAGACCTGTACAGTTTTTATAAAACCTTCTGATCACTTCTGATTGTGTAATGTGCTTGAAAGCTTTTATGAACGAGAGGAATATAGCACATGTTCCTGCTTCTCTTGGTTTTTTGTCTGTCTTGAGTTGACTTTTCATATCCCCAACATTGCGTACTCTTCTCTGAGTAGTGTTGTCAGTTGTGCAGTGCTAAAATAGACAGTCCAGTATTTTCCCTTTCCCTGAGAAAATAGTGGACATATAAATGTCCAGTATTTTCTAGTTAAGTAAGCCTGCAACCACTGTGGCTGTGCTCCCCACATGCACTCTTTCTTTTCTCTGTGGTTTGCTAAAGCAGCGACATCCCCATCTGTTTGCTTGGCATAGCAGCTAGCAAGGTTTGAAATAACTAAATACACCACTCAGTGGCCAGGTAGGATGCTCCTGGAGAAATCCTGTTGGGTTAACTGAAGAAAGCTGCAAGGCAGTCTTCCATGACCAAACATTCGGCTTCCCATATTGGTTCCAGCTGATTGTGAGGGTAGATGGTGGCAGGATTGACTCTTCTAAAGAAAAGTGAAAAAGACATATTGGGGGGTCTGGTGGGAAAAAAGGCTGGAGGCAGCAAATCCCTTGGAGGACAGTATGTGGACAGCCCACATGGGCAGAGGTGTTGTTCTACTGATATTTTTTGAAAACTGCTCTGTAAATACTCAGTTGGCATACTTTGGAAATGAACACTAGTGAAAGCCTTTCTTAATGTTACATTAGAAAAATCAGCTAAGCAGCGAGAGAAGAACATATTTTTCTTAATCCAAGGGTACTACAGGGAGAATTTAGATTGTCAAACCAGACCAATATCATGGAGGGCATCTTTTTCAAAGAGACAGTTTTGTATTTTGCTTGAATCCCAAAGCTTTGAAGCCTCTAAAGAAGGCAAAGAGTATAACTGCAGAATAGGCAACAGCAAATTAAGCTACTGATTCCCTTCCTTGTAGTACTAGAAACAATATTTTACCAAATGGTCTTCGGAAATACTGTCAAGTTTCTTATAATATTTTAATAATTTCAGGTAGACTCTAGCTGTAATGGAGGGGCCCTCACTCCAGTAAGCATCCATTCCTCTGATTATTTCCCTGCAAACCGGGTTATCCTAAATTGTACTTGGAAGTTAGCCCTTTTGACTAACTATGGCTCTTATAGGCCATGGAACTGAGGGCCAAGCTACACATGACGAATGACACTTGAACGGCAAGTGGATTGAGTGGAGGGCAAGTGAACAGGGAGAAATACACTTGCCATTCAAGTGTCATTCGTCATGTGTAGCTTGGCCCTAAGAGATCCTGATTAGACATGGGCACAAACAGCATTACGAACAGAAAAAAAAAACTGAACAGCCTAATCTGCTGTTCTCGAACAAGTTGTTCATGAGGCCCCATCCTAAATGAACAGGTAGTCATTGCAAGCCTCGTTCGTTGCCTTCCGTAGCCGTTCAGCAAGCCAGACAGTCTGGCACCTGCTGCAATCAATCCCCTTGGCAACCGGAGGCTGGGAGGGACTGAACTCTGTCTGAACTCCTTCTGGCTTTAACCCTTCAAAGTACGTCCAGCAGAGAGTCCTGTTTTTGCCACTGTGAAGAGAAAATGACAACCAATGGGGAGACCCGTGGATCATGCCTTTCCCGGGGTGCAATCTCTCTGAAACTTGGGGGGGGGGTCTTCAGAGGACAGTGAGGACTATGTCCCCTGCAAATGTGGTGGGTATTAGACATTGGGAAGGTCAGTTTGTAACCCTCAAACTAGCTGCCAGCAGACACTGCTGTTTTTGCCAGGACAGAGCCCTTTAAACTATCAGCTGGCAGGCGGCAGGGGGGAATCCCCCCCTGCTACATGCCAGTTGATAGTTTAAAGGGATCTTTAAAGGGCCAGGTAAGTGGGCTTGAGGGGAGGGGGGCTAAGTGGGAGGGTCTGGGGTGGGGGGGTTTCTGGCCCCCATGAACAATGAACAATGAACGTGTCCAGGAACAGTTCATGTTTGTCCATGTTTGTTGTTCATTGTTCGTGGATGGCACCAAACAACGAAGAGGGTGTTCAGGGGTTTTTCCCCCCATTCGTGCCCATGTCTAATCCTGATTATCCTGAATGCAGCTGCTCCTGTCCCCAACAAGTGTACGAGTGCTCAGCTACAGCCCTGAAAGCAACCCTGGGAAGAAGCCATGTTTCTGATCACCTCCATGACTTCTCAGGCCATATGCTGCCTGGGATTGCAGCAGAGAAAGAGAGACCATACTTAAACAGAGACATTAAGATAAGGATGTAGGAATGGAAAAGCTGACCCACAGACAGAAAGGTAGCCAGGCTCTCCTGGGGGCCTGGACATTTCCTTGACAATAAGTTCTGTTCTTTTGCTTCCTGAGCAGCATCACAATTTAGGCCATGTTTAAAGATCAGACTTAGCTGGGCAATAATTTTCCAGAACCATCAAGGCATCTGCTTTACAATGCAGAGTTCTCTTAGCTAATTAATCCCGAAGAAGGCTAGAACATCAGCAATCTCCTGGCCTTTGTTAAGTCAATCAAGCCAAGCAAATCTTTGTCCAACAGGCTTGAGCTGTCCACCTGTCAGGTAAACCCCAATCCCACAGCAGCAGATAAACTGCCCTCCTCTCAATGCCTCTAGAAGTGCATAAAAGCCACCTCTCAAGTCTCCAAACCTTTGTAGCTGGTTTCTGGATCCTACCTGCTACCTCAGCCCCATGGCTGGCTTACCCAGGCTGAAATCACTTAGTCCCTCTGGGCTTCCTAAGGACCACAACAGACTTCCAGCGCACTGGGCCCTTCTTTCTTCCTCCTGATTTCTATGCAGACTAGGAAATGCTCCCCATTTTTCACCTATCTTCCCTTATTTTCCAGTTCACAGTGCACCACACAGAGAGCTAGCATTCTGCTTCTCTCTGCTAGTTAGAAAGACTCGACACTCACCACTCTTCTGCCCTGTTCCCCATCTCCTTCCACATTTACCCTTTAAGTTTACAGGTAACTGATACTGCAATTGGAATTGGAATGGTTTTTGTTGAGGTTTTCTGAGCATTGTTTGGAAATGTGCTAGTTGCTTGTGCTTTGTTTTAATATTTGGTAGTAGGTGAAGTTGCTCCCCCCTCCTTATATTGGGTACAATAAACTCCATATTCCTTTTTAAACCTCTAAAATCTGTTTTTGTTGTCTTTCTCCTGCTGAATCGTGCTCCTCATAGCTCCTCACAGTCACCTCATTAGGTAACAATTCCTGGGCCTACTCCCTGCACAAACACACAAACTAATTCCCCAGGTCAGTCTAAAAAAGCAAGTTCATGTGTTTGCAGGGCAGAAATCAGAAGCACAGTTCCTTAAAGGGATAGTACGCAATTCCAAAGATACAAATAATTGTACAAAATTCTAAAAGTAAATGTGAAATTAAACAAAGTCTAGTCTGAAATTAAAAGTCTAGTCTGAAAGTCTAGTCTGAAATTAAAGAAGTCTGTCTGAAAATGCAAGTTCATGTGTTTGCAGGGCAGAAATCAGACACGTAGTTCCTTAAAGGGATAGTATGCAATTCCAAAGATACAAATAATTGTACAAAAGTCTAAAAGTAAATGTGAAATTAACCAAAGTCTCTTAATTGCATTAGGAAGCATACAATTGCCTGTGCTGTTGGAGGAATTTATCCTATGGAGAGCAAAATGCTGTCAGGAAATATAAAGGCTTTGGTTCCATACACCGTGTATGTTAAGCGACTTTGAGGAAGCTCACAAAAACATGTGCACATCAGTAGCCTGTTTAGTTGCTGGAAAGCTGGAAATTCTCTTCAAGAATTTGGAAGAAAAAAGGAGGGAGAGATAAAACTTTAAGAGACTTTGGTTAACTTCACATATACTTTTGGAATTTTGTACAATTATTTGTATCTTTGGAATTGTGTACTATCCCTTTAAGGAATTGTGTATCCTTGTAAGGATATATTGTATTGAACATAAGTGTGTGACAGAGATTACTAAAAATATTTGATTTTAGTTTGAGCTTGGTGGCAATTGCATTTATACTATGCTTAGAACACTGTGGTCCTTTTGTTTTGATGTATATAGTAATAGGAAGCAAGAAATCTGTTAAGTGTCATTATCTCAAACATTTGTAGCTTCAGCCAGCATCTGACAGCACACAGGAAGCCAGTGAAGCTGTTTTGGCAGTGTCAACACAAGTCAAAAAGCCAGCTTAGATGCTCAACACCTTTTGCCAAACCTATAGAAAGAGCTTGTACAACACAAAGGCTGATTCCGCACACATTGGATAATGCACTTTCAATGCACTTTATCAATCGTTTGAGGTGGATTTTTTGTTTCGCACACAAAAAATCCATTCCAAATGATATATAAAGAGGATTGGAAGTGCTTATCCAATGTGTGCGGAATCACTGAAAGACTTACCAGTGCCATGTTTCCAACAAATTGCTCTTACATGTGTAGAATAAGGGTCAGTCAGCATGTCTGATATTTGTACAAATATTGAACTGGTGATGTGATCTTGTCCCCCTACACTAAACCTTTTAATAACTAACAAGAGATAAATTAGAGAGTTGTCTATAAGGACATGATGAAAACAGTCCCTCGGAAACCTGTCTGTCTATTCATGAGTTTGTGGTGTAACAAGGTTGCTGCTTGACAATTAACATTAAATCTCAGCCTGTTTAGGGCAATGCACCTCTATTCAAAACCTGAGCTGGATAACACAATCCATAAAGTTGAGGAGAGGCAGGTCTGCAAGATCAGGGACAATCCAGTTCTGAGCGGCGCTGTACAGTACACCAAGGACAAGTGTGTTAAGTCTCTCTGTTAAGCTTTGTTCTAGCCACGTTTAAAACACAGAAGAAAAGGATGCCAAACAAAGCCAGAAATCCATTTCATTTTTAAGGTGGAAGTCTGATGTCTGCATTGCTACCTTGTAGCTTTTCATCCTTTTTTTTATTCTTAGGCCTTCTACTTGACTAAGGAGAAAACTTCTTTGTGGTATGAGAGAGTATCTGTGGAGCAAAGTGTATGGGGAGGATGCCCATGGTGCAATAGAACCCTAATGGGGGACAGACTACAAAAAAAAATTGGGACTGTTCTTGCCTAAACCACCCTGCTGCTGTCCCTCTCTCCATAAAATTGAGAGGAGCTGGAAAGGACTTGGCATAGGGGGAGGACAATGGGTCAGCAGCAGAACACATGCTCTGTGGACAAAATGTTCCAAGTTCAGTCCCTGGCATCCAGGCAAAGGAGCTCAGGACTTGGAGAAGACTTTTCTCTGCCTGAGATCCCAGAAAGCTGCTGTCAGTCATGTGACATCGCGCAAATCTCGTACAAAAAACCGCGATCTTCCGCGTTTTTTGCACAATCTGCTGGGACATAACGCAAGCAGGTAAGCCGTGTGGAAACGGCCCATGTATTGCCTGTATGTGGAAGGTTAACTCTCTGAATCTCAGTTAGATGTTGCTTAGAAAGACCCTTCTCATCTTAAAACCTTAGATAGCCACTGCCATTTAATTAGACAGTATTGAGCGCGATGGACAATTGGTCTGAGATGATGTAAGGCAGGTTTTTAGGTTCAAATGTGCTCCAGTCATGCAGTAAAAACAATGATTCCAGGTATCATAAATGACTGTACGTTGGAGCAGTTGGTCATGGAGCCAACTAGAAGTGTAGCAATACTGTTCTGAGAAGAGTTTGATACCTGGTGAGAGCTGTAGAAGTTGCATAGACTGGAAAAGTGACCACAGTGCTATTAAGTTCAGAATTCATGTCAATGGAAAGTTGCCCCCAAATCCAAAACAACAGTCTTTGATTTCAAAAGAGGGAATTTGGCTAAAAGGAGGGGACTATTCATAAGGAAGTTAAAAGGTAGACTAAAGAGAGTCAAATCCCTCAAAATGCCTGGAAATTATTTAAAATATACTAATTGAGGCCCAGATACCTCCAATCAGGAAAGGTACCAACAGGTCTATAAAGATGACTACACATCATGGAATCCATAAAAAGCAAAATGGCTTCATTTCAAAAGTGGAAGGTTTCCTTGAATGAGGTGAATAGAACAGTACAGGTTCTGGCAAAAAAAATGTAAGTTAACAGCAGGTCTGTATGTATATGTGTGCTGTCAATTCAATTCAATTCAATTCAATTCAATTCAATTCAATTCAATTCAATTCAATTCAATTCAATTCAATTCAATTCAATTCAAATACCTTTAATCGCATACAAAGATCTAAGACAGCAAACATGTGTGCTGTCATGTTGCAAACCAATTTGTGGTGACCCCAAACCCCACTCTTCCTTGGTAGTCTTCCATCCAAGTACCAACCTTGCTTAGCTTCCAAGATATGATGAGGTCAGGCTATGCCATGTTGAACCACCACCAAAGGTAACAGTAAGATGAGCAAAAAGAAAATTTGAGGAGCAGATTGCTCAAAACATCAAAACAAAAAAGCACATATCTTCAGATATATCAGGAGCAGGGAACTGACCAGAGACGTGGTTGCACCATTTGATGACAAAGGATTGCTGAAGGAAGATTAAACTGGAAACTGAGGAGGTTTTACTCTAGTACTGATTAGAGATGGGCACGAACAGCAATACGAACAAAAAAAATCCATGAACAACCCAATCTGCTGTTCGCGAGCAAGCTGTTCATGAGGCCCGGTTCCTGGCAAACATGTTTGTTTCAAGTCCTCTTCATAAGGTTTGTCAGCTGTTCGTAAAGCCAGACAGTCTGGCGCCTTTCAATCAATTCCCCTGGCAACATAGGCAAGGATTGTCTGAACTCTGTCTGAACTCCTTCTGGCTTCCCTTCTGGCTTGTAACCCCTCAAAGTAGCTTCCAGCAGACAGTCCAGTTTTTTCTACTGTGAAAAGAAAATGACAGGAAAGGGAGGGACCCATGGATCATGGCTTTTCCAGGGCCCAATCTCTCTGAAACTTGGGAGGTCTTCAGAGGACAGTGAGGACTATGACCCCTGCAAATTTGGTGGGTATTGGACATTGGGAAGATCAGTTTGTAACCCCTCAAAGTAACGTCCAGCTGACAGTCCAGTTTTTGCCCCTGTGAAGAGAAAATTACATGAAAGGGGGAGACCCGTGGATTCTCCTTTCTCTGGCTCAAGTTCAGCTAAGTCCCAAGGGGGCCATTCTGGCTCCCACAAACCTCCAACTACGAACATGTTCGTGAACATGTCATGTCCATAGATGTTCGTGAATCCCCATTCGTGGATGGCAACGAACAATGAACATTGTGTTCGGTTTTTTTCCTGTTCATGCCCATCTCTAGTATTGATATGCCCATTCCCGCAATTTGAATTCAAATCCTGCCTTAAACCTCAAAGCTTGTAAGTATGGAGTCTGGCACTTAACAACAACAACATTTGATTTATATACCACTCTTCAGGACAACTTAACACCCACTCAGTGCAGTTTACAAAGTATATTATTATTATCCCCACAACAATCACCCTGTGAGGTAGGTGGGGCTGAGAGAGCTCTGAGAGAGCTGGGACTGACCCAAGGTCACCCAGCTGGCTTCAAAAGGTGGAGGAGTGAGGAATCAAACCCAGTACTCCAGATTAGAGTCCCACCGCTCTTAACCACTACATCAAACTGGCTCACTCCTCCTAAGGAACTTCCATTACAGTCCTAAGTGAAGTGATGCCCTTCTAAGTTCACCGTAGTCATGATCTTATTTTCATTTTGCTTTTGAGCCAGATCATTTGGTTTTAACAGTTTTAAAGTATAAATTTACATGTATGTTTGATTGGATGTAATCTGCCCTGAGGCTGCCTGTGTGGGTACGGCGGAATAAAAATAGAAATAAATAAATATGTGCTATAAGTGGCATAGAAATGCCATGTTGTTATTATTGCTGTATCATGCGGGAGATCAGGTCGCCAAGAAAGGGAAGAGACAGACTGCATTGGCTCTGGGAAGGAAACAGAGGGGTGTGGGTGGCAACAATCTGCTGGCATGTCTCTCCCACAAAGTAAAGATTTGAGCTCCTGTACTATTTTCAGTCTCCAGACCAAACCATTCTTTCCTATTCTATTTGTAGGGCCTTTTCTCACAGGAGAAAATGTATGTTGTAGATGGTGAAAGTCAGGAACTTTGAAACGAAACTCATACGGCCTTTGTTTTCTACATTACAGAATTCCCACTTGCATTTGTCACAGGCTTTCTTCCAAATCCATTACTCTCTGTGTTGCTTTCCTCCTGGTGCTTGGCTTCTGTTTCCTGACCCAGTTCTCTTGATCTGCTGCCCATAGTCTCTGGCTTTAACATTGACGACATAACTTTGCCCCCTTCTTTCTGCCACACGACTTCAGTGTAACATGCTTGCAGCCCAGTGGATCTGGAAAGGTTGAAGACCACTGGACCAAGGGATTTGGGGTAGTAATGCTAAGCATAGCTGGCTATTTATGGCAAAGGGTACTAGGAAAGGAGGTCTGATACAAGGAGCTGTCCAGAAGACGGAGAGGAAGAGGAGTTCACAGAGCTCAAACCTAATTTCTCGGGTCCAGTACAAACTAGTAAATTACCTTAGCAGTGTATATTTCATTATTATTTAGCAAATTTATATGCTGCCTCTCCAGAGTCCTGCTCGAGGTGTCTTACAAGTAAAAACAAGAGCATAAAATCATTAAAACATCATAAATTATCAATATAAAAACAAAATACACCATTAAAAACATGCCTGGGGCATAAAAAGAACATATGATTCCTTATTTCTCAAGAGTCATAAATAGAACATAAGACTGGACTCTCTGGTCTCTGGTTAACCCTTATACAATGACACCCAGCAAAATGAAGGGTTGTATCCTTTAGGCGCTTTGTGTTTTAAGGAAGATCTCAGCCCTATACAGACTTTAAAAATCTTAAGTATGCTGGTGACACTGTCCCAAACACTATGCATTTGTTTTATCCTGTGGACAGGAGACTGCTTGCAGTCTGGGGCACTGGGGCACCAGATTTGATTCCCCACTCCTATGCTTGAAGACAGCTGGGTGACCTTGGGTCAGTCACTGCTCTCTCAGAGCTCTCTCAGCCCCACCCACCTCACAGGGTGATTGTTGTGGGGATAATAATAACATACTTTGTAAACCGCTCTGAGTGGGCGTTAATTTGTCCTGATGGGCAATATAAAAATGGAATGTTGTTGTTGTTGTTGTTGTTGTTGTTGTTGTTGTTGTTGTTGTTGTTGTTGTTAAGACAGAGGGCCCTGGATTGTACATGCAGGACCTTATCTGCATTTCATTCTTGTATTACAGTGGATGAGGGGCAGCTTTTCAGGTGGCACAGAGGCTACGTGGCAAAGGGAAGTGGTAGGAAAGACCTGTTCTCTGCATAGAGCTCCATTTGCAATTCTTTATGGCTCCAGCCCTATGATTGTGGCAGAAGTAAATCAGGTTTTTATATTCAGCATGATACCTCCCCCAGCTGAAAAGATTAATTTCTGCCATTCAAACATGAGCCCCAAAAGGAATGAGCCATCGAATTAGGTAGCTAACGTCTCTGTCTTTTAAGCTCTAGCACCTGTTTTATCAGGAGGTAGAACGAAAATAGAGGGAAAAGCCTATAGCATCAAGGCTTGTTTTTTCTTGCTCTGACTAACGTGTATGTTAAATGGCTTGTATTATAGAAAGAAATCTGTTCTCTCTCTTCAAAAAGATGAGACTGAACATCCCTCAGTTGCTAATTTTGAGCACTTAGATTCTCCCTTGAGCAGCTGTCAGCTACGATGTATTGCATAGGTACCTTCCACTAAACTCATTATAAAGTGATTGGCCTCCAGGAAGACATAACTGTGCTTTGCCGCTGACTTGGCAGTGTCAAATCTTATCAGATGGCAAGTGCCAAAGGAGTAACGGGGATTAAACAGATAAATTGTTACTATGGAGGCTGCCACTTCCAAGCAGCATTTGTTGACTTGTTGATCAATATTGATGTTCGAGACATGTTAAATTTCAGTCATTCTGTGAGATTATCATCACTCTGCATTGTGCCAAGGCATGATAGTGAGAACGGGGGGATTTATGTCATTTAAATATGGCACATGGGTTTTTTTTTTCAAGGACAAAATATCATTGCTGTCACACTTGTCAAATGTTTACTATCAGAAATATAGTTAATGTGGTCTCAAGATGCTTCTGAGATCCTTCCTGGATCTTGAAGTTTGGAATTATCTGGTCTTGTTTCCAAGGTGCTACCAAGACTTTAAGTATTCTCGATTGCTTCTGTTTAGTTTAAATTTCCAAATCTCATACAGAGCATACACGTGAGCAGCTTCCTGCAGCCTTCAGTTCTTTTGTATGGTTTCCCTCTTTTGTTCTGGTGGAAGAAACACTGCAAAAAAAAAGTTCTTGTGATCATATATAGAGTTGTATCAAGATTCTTGTTGTTTTGTGTGTGCATGCTCCAGACCGTTGGTAAAACACAACAGAATCTTCATGCATGCGACTTCTTATGATCTCATCAGGATAGCTTTTCTTTTTTGGACTGTTTTATCATCATGCATAAGCACATGGAGAAAGGATTTGCATGAACCTGAAGGAGCAGAAAGCTGTGGCAAACCACACAATTCAGTCTTAAAATTAATAGAAATTTTTTTGGATAAACGGAAACTGAGGAAAGAAATATGACACAGAGTAAAATTCCAGACCTGTAAGGGAATTAAATAGGGGAATCTGCTCATTTCTAATGTTGTTGTTTACTGGTAACCCATAAGATTTTGTGGGGAAATGTCAGAACATACTAAGACTTACCAAATAATCTCATATCCAACCAAATGTTTTTGATAAATGTTCTAAGGTTATCATAATTTACATTGTTTCCTGCCAAAGTATATTTACCACACAAGGCAGCCATGATGTTTGTGTTTTGAGGGTTTTCCCCTGACTCTCTTAAATATATCTTGCATGGTTTTCTGAAGTGCAGAAGAGACAAGTTCTCTTCAAGGAATATGGACATCTATATATGAACAAGAGTTAGAGTGAAGTCCTAAACAGAGCAATGAGCATAGAAAGATGCCACCGTGCTTCGGATTACACTGTAAGGCTATCACACACAAATGTTGGGAGATAATGTTTCCTTAACACCACATCATGTCTTCAGAATGAGCTGCCTTGTACAGTCTCCGTTTTGTCAATGCTGTCACGGTTTTGAATGTATTGACTTTATATGTAGTATGTCCATATATCTAAACCTAAAATAGCCTTATAAACATGTTTATTTCTCCCTGTCTTAGATGAAACTCAGTACTAAGTTCAACTAGTTTGTTTGTTTCCAACCTTTATAAAATTTTGTTCTCGAAGCACTGCTGACCAAAGTCAAATCACATTTCTTTAACTGCTTTAGGTTACACAGTAGGAGGGCACAACAGGGCATGAAAGCAGTCTACTACACAAAATAACACAACTCACTTCACCGTTTTTGATGGCAATTGTGTTTGGGTGATTCTCTGATGTGAAGTGAGTAGTGCTATTTATGTGTAGTTGTGCCCTGTTGTGCCTTCCTATTGTGTAACCTAAAGCTGTTCAAGAAATAAAGTGTTTTTGACAGCAATTGTGTTTTTGTGATTCTTTACTGTGAAGTGAGTTGTGTTATTTTTGTGTAAGATACTGCTGGCACGCCCTTTGGTGTGCCCCCCTGCTGTGTAACCTAAAGCTATTCAAGAAATAAAGTGTTTTTGACAGGAATTGTGTTTTTGTGATTCTCTGATGTTAAGTGAGTTGTGTTATTTTTCTGTGTGGGGGACTGCTGGTGTAATGTGCCACAATGCTTTGCCTACTTGTACTTTGAAAGTGAGAACATATTTTTTAAAAAACTTATGTGTTTGTGTTTTATTCTTTGTTGTGCAGTTGGTTCCCATCATAGGGAACAATGGGGCTGGCTGGCCAGCCATCTCTGTATGTGGTGGGGGAATTTGGGGGAGGGTATCTGTGGTTCAGGTGCTCTTTCACAGGGACAAGCTCGCACTCAGGAGTGTGCCCACCATTGTGGCACCCATGGGCTGTGCATAATTGCCCTGGGAAAGAGAGTTTAAAAGTTCCCATCACAGGGAACAATGGGGGATGGCTGGCCAGCCTGCTCCTGGGGTAGTGGCCGGGGTGGGAATGTTGGGGAGGGTGTCTTTGGGTCAGTGTGGGGCAGTGGGGGTGGATTTAAAAGGGGGACTGTGCCTCTGGCCATAGATGCCACGTTCCATGGGTTCCTGCTGTGGGAGATTTTCCCATAACAGGAATCAATAGAAAGTGGCTGGCCACAGGACAGGGGAGGTTAGGTTTTGGGGAGGGTGTGTGTGGTATTTGGCAGTTTGGGTGCAGGTGGACTGTGGCTGCGGCCATTGGCAGCCCCAATCCCATGTGTTTCTGCAGTGTGGACGTCTTCCCCACAGTAGAAAGACAAAGTGGTGTGGCAGGAGAACCACCTTTGGGGGGCATAAAATGGCCCCCCAAAATGGGATCAGCTTGGGCCTTGGTGGAGGGTGGGAGGACATGTGGGAGATGGGCCCCTGAAGTTTGGGGGCATTTTGCATGCAAAATGCCACCCCTAGTCAGACAAGCCTCTCTTATTTCCCCCTTAGGGAATAGTGGAGTGGAGGTGGATAATGTTACCAGAACTGCTTTTTATTATAAGGGGAAATTAGCTTTAGCAGTCTGTAACTAAAATTAGCGCGGATCTGACCTATATATACCGAGGTCCCTATTCCAGACACTCTAGTGAAAAAGAGGCAGACTACGAATAGGTTCAAACACGTGTATTTTCTAATAGTGTGGCGTGAGCCTGAGCTTGCACATACATACAAGAAAGCATACAAGGTCTAAGAAATACAGAGTCAGAAATATAGAGACTTTCGCATTAGCAGGTTCCCAACGATGATAGGGGGAATACTCACTTATCCTGAAGCGAAGCAGAGACACAACAGCGAGGGTGGTCCAATGCCAGCAATGGGACCACAGACCGACAGCGAGGGGTTCTGGATAGGAATGGCCTAAGCCACAGACAGCGAGGGGTTCTGGATGGGAATGGCCTAAGCAACGTGTGGTCTGAGAGACCAGCTTAAATACCCCAAAACGTACCCTGGGGCTGGTGCTTTACTTGGTGGTTCTCACAGATTAAAACAAAGGTTCTAATGGGTTACTGAATGGCTTGGATGGGCCACTTTGGTAATCAGATTGTGATAAGTGACACCTCAGGAAGAGGGGACAAAAGAGGGAGGGGGAAATCCAAGCGGGCTGAAAGGATGTTCCAGCGGACAGGGCTTGTCCTGATGTCATCAGCTCTGGAATGCGGAGGTTCCTTTGAGATGCATTCTCTAAGTGCTTGGGATGGTCGGCACTTAGTTCCTTCTCCTGGGCGGCTCCTAAGATATGCAGAGCGGGGCGAGGTACTCTCGCTGCGGACGTGGTGTGCCTGCTTCGCCGAAATGGCTTCTCAAAGCAGTCTTCTTCCCTGGGTCTTCTGGGTGCCTGAGAACATGGATGCCAGCTGGGCATAGCTGGGGCTGGATAGCAGGCTGCCCGGTAGTGAGGGCAAGCTTGGCGACCGACCCGCGGGAGGCTCCAGGCGGGAACTGACCAGGGAGCACCTAGCCAGGCTCGCTGGAGGTTTCCCCGGCAGGCGCCCGGCTGCTAGCAGCGGCTTGGGCCCATATGAGGCAGGCTTCCATGGAGGCAGGGGAAACAGCACACAAAACACAGTCCAAAGCAGGGAACAGGCACGGTCCGTGGCAGATGGCAAAGCAGGCACGGGGCACACTTGTAATAAAGTCCCAACACACACTGGGAAGTCCAGATATAGGTCTGGGCAGGGTTGCCCAGGAAAAGAGTCCTTTGTGCAATTAACCAAACATGGAGTCAGTAAACTACACAGTCTATTGCAGCAGCAAGGTAGTTGATACGCAGGCAGGAAACTGACACGTGTATCAGGACACACACGTGCAAGGCAAATCTTTGTGTAGCAGTGAAACAGCAACTCAGGAAACTTTAACACAGTTCATGGCAGGCCTTAAAGCAGGAGAGGGGGCCTACTTGGCAACAATAAGTGCATAAAATGGCCCCCCAAAGTGGAATCTGCCTGAAACTTGGTGGAGGGTGGGAGGGTGGGAGCAGGTCCCCTGAAAGTTGGGTGCATTTTAACCCCAAACCACCTAGAAAGAGGACTTGTTTTTCCCCATAGAGAGCCATGGAGAGTGTAGGAGGATGGGGACACCTTGTTTGGGGGGGCATAACATGGCCCCCCAAAGTCCAATATTTCTGAATCTTGGGGGGTAGTTAGAGGAGAGTTAGAAGAAGGTATCCACCAAGGTTGGTTTGATTCAGACAGAAGATGCCCACCCCAGACTCCCAGAAAGCCGGGAGAAGGTTTTCTCATTGAAAACAATGGCCGAATCCTTTTGGCAATCTCTGTTTCGGTATTACCGAAATTTTTCGGTATTCAGAAAAAGTTTCGGTAATACTGAAAAAAACCGAAATGGCCCTGATTCGGTAAGTTTAACCTAATCAGAATACCGAATTGCACACCCCTAAGCCATAATGCTTGTTTTAAAATAAAGTGGAGGTTGTCATTTTGGAACAGCAGGATAGTAAGAATGCTTTTTCCTGTCAGGAAGTTTTGGAGTTTTTTAATAGAATCATAGGGTTGGGAGGGACCTCTAGGGTCATCTACTCCAACCCCCTGCACAATGCAGGACATTCACAAATACCCCCCCCCAACTGCCCCAGTGACCCCTGCTCCATGCCCAAAAGATGGAGAAAAACCTCCAGGATCCCTAGCCAAACCAGCCTGTGAAAAACTGCCACCCAACCCCAAGGTGGCAATCAGCACCACCCTGGGCATGTAAGAAGGGCCACGGAAACCAAATATAGATGCAACCCCTTCTGTTCTCCTGCTCACAATCTGCCCAGGCTCACAGAATCAGCATTGCTGTCAGATGGCCATCTAGCCTCTGCTTAAAAACTTCCAAAGAAGGAGAGCCCACCACCTCCCAAGGAAGCCTGTTCCACTGAGGGACCACTCTAACTGTCAGGAAGTTCTTCCTAATGTTTAGCCGAAAACTCTTTTGATTTAATTTCAATCTGTTGGTTCTGGTCCAACATTCTGGGGCAGTGGAAAACAACTCTGCGCCATCTTCTATGTGACAGCTCTTCAAATACTTGAAGGTGGTTATCATATCACCTCTCAGTTGTCTCCTCTCCAGGCTAAACATTCTGAGCTCCTTCAACATTTCCTCATAGGACTTGGTCTCCAGACCCCTCACCATCTTTGTTGCCCTCCTCTGGACATGTTCCAGCTTGTCTATATCCTTCTGACATTGTGGTGCACAAAACTGAACACAGTACTCTAGGTGAGGTCTAACTTGAGCTGATGTTTAAGTTTACTGTACAAAAAGGATATATAACTGCATATAAATTGGATTGTTGTTGGTCTATTCATCTTGCCTTACCATCTTTGACAAAGAATGGAAACGGGATAGAAAACACCTGGTCCACCCATCAGATGATCTGTCTTGATTGGGTTACATCTTAGTGCCTTCTACAGCACCCTTGAACGGTACATCAAACTGGACTTCCTATGGACTTAGCACCTCGGTGCATGACTAGTGAGTGGTGACAACTGGCATTTTGCCTTGGTGAAATGAATATTTATTATTGTTAAATATTTTAGTTGGGCTATCACTATATTGTATATTAGCACTTTAAGAATTTAACTCATACTATTTTCCAAATTGCTTACCATATCTACACATTAGCACTTTAGTACAGTCTTGGGTGTTCCTTCTGCGTGTCTGAATCTGAGAGGCAGCTGATGTATATAAGTATATAGGTCTTTAAATAATTTTCCAAATAAGTAAAAATATGAGTATATGTATTTAATTATTGGCTTTTTTCTAAGTCAGTTTTCACGACTACTCTTGGTATTTTCACTCTCTCATGATAGATCCACCCTCTGGCATCTCAACTTAACAGATCTTGGGGGCTATGAAAAAATCATCTCTGCACAAGATCCTGGAGAACCACTGCCAGTCAGAATAAGCAATGGACCAATGGTCTGACGTGGCAGAAGGTAACTTCACATACTCATATGCCCCCTCCTTTCCAGGCTCCTTGTACATATCTACAGGGGTAACCACACCACTGGAACTCTGCAGGTAGAAAAGCACCTGGGGGATCTGGAGCCGAAAGCTGAAGCTGTAGAGACGATTAACCACCCTACAGTCATCCCTGCCGCTTCCCAAAGCTGCTTGTTATTTTTTTAGTTATCAAGGCTTCATTACAGACATTTTTCTGTAATGTGTTGTTGGCTCCTTTGACAAAAAAAGGAAAGGTCAGCCATCGTTGCTGTTTTCTTTGCACATGTAACTTGCAACAATAATCATGTTGAGCTGATGTCTAGCCAAAACATCCTTAACAGTGCAGAGATTCACTGGCTCGTTAAATTGGGAAACAGACTGACTTGAAATCTCGCTGATTCTTTTTTTGTTGCCCAGCACAACGGACTTGAAAACAAACAGAAGTGCTTGGCTTTTTGGATTCAGTCAGTGTGTACCGCAAAAACCAAAGAAACCCATAGAAGGATTAATTTTCAGAGAGTTTTAGCAGGAGATCTGTGTGGGATAAATGGTTAGTTTGCAGAGGACTGAAGAGACCTGGTGTCAAATTGCCACTCAGCCATAAAGTTCACTGAGCAACCTTAGGCCAGCCACAGTCTCTCAGCTTAACCTACCTCACAGGGTTGTTGTGGGGATAACATAGATGAGGGAACAAGCATATGTAAACTTATTGAGGAAAGGTTGGAATAAAAATGTGATGACTAGTAGTGGGCAAGCAAGTATTTTACAGAGACATACAGCAAGCAAGTGACCTTTAACCAGGGACTGATGAAGATTTTTTCCAAACTCTTTTACTGTCGTATATCAGACTGTTTGAAGGGGCCTTATGCCATATCAGATTATTGCTCAATATAGGACCATCTACTCTGATGGGCAGCATGGCTTCGGAGTCTCACACTGTGAGAGATTTTTCCTTCAACTACTAACTGAAATCTTATATGTGGCGTATGAGCAAATGTTTCCTGTTTTGTTTCTGTTAATCGTCATGTTTGCTTTTGATTTCAACAATAACAATATTTGATTTATATACCGCCCTTCAGGATGACTTAACACCCACTCAGAGCAGTTTACAAAGTGTGCTATTATCCTCACAACAATCACCCTGTGAGGTGGGTGGGGTTGAGAGAGCTCTGAGAGAGCTGTGGCTGACCCAATGTCACCCAGCTGGCTTCAAGCAGAGGAGTGAAGAATCAAACCCAGTTCTCCAGATTAGAGTCCTGCCGCTCTTAACCACTACACCGAACTGGCTCTCCATATGGCTTTTTGTAGAACGTTGCTGTTGTATACTCATTTTGCACTATTTCCATTCAAAATTACATATGATTGCGGTATCAGATAAGGTCAGGAAGGCTTTCAGCATTCTGAAAAATGTGTAAAATGAATAGCGTTTGCCTGCTAATTCATTAATTATCCACCAGTGTTGATTTCCGTAGTGAGTGAAACCCAGAAGTAGACATGGGCATGAAACACCAAAAAACCGAACTATGAGGTTCGTGGTTCCTGGGTTTTCATGAACCAGGAACCAGGAACTGGCACGAACTGGGGCAAGTTCACGAACCAGCTCGTGGTTCATGGTTCGTGGGGTTTAAATGCCCCTTTCTAGCTGCTTAGCAGCGGCAAGGAAAGGGGCATTTTACAATTTAAAGGGACCTGCCACTTGCAAGCAGCAGGGCCCTTTAAATGGCCCAAACCCCAGCCCCAGCCCCACACTTACCCAGCTGCCCTGTGGGCCTGCGGTGTCCTCCCCTCCTCCTGCGAGGGGCAGGAAGGCCGGTTTTGGCCTCTTCTGCCACTGTGCTGGGCCCGCAGAGCAGTGGAGGAGGACCAAAATGGCCTTCCCACCCCAAATAGCCAAGTGGCCATTTGAGGGGCATTAAGGCTATTTTGGGCCTCCTCCATTTCCGCACGGGCCCACAGGGCAGAGGAGGAAGCTGAAAATGGCCTCCCTGCCCTTCAAATGGTTGTAGCAGGCTCACACAGTGGCAGAAGAAGCCAAAAATAGCCTTCCTGCCAATCATGGGAGGAGGCCATGGTCCCACAGGGTGGCTGGGCAAGGTAAGTGTGGGGCTAGGGCTGGGGCTGTAGGAGTGGGGGCAGGGGTTTGGGCAGTTGAAAGGGCCCTGCCACTTGCAAGCAGCAGAAAAAGTTTATATGGCCATTTCCCTGGGGAAATGGTCCTTTAAATTGTCCCTTTAATACAAACCAAATGAACCAGTAGACCAGTTTGTGGAAGTTCATGGAAACAAGCTTCCACGAACCACAGGTTCGCGAACCACAAACCGGGCTGGTTCGTGGATTTTTTTGGTTCGTATTTGGGTTCATGCCCATCTCTACCCAGAAGTGATGGACAGTGGTCTAGGAAGCCCCCCCCCCTCCCCGCATCTCTGTGGTCCTTTATATAGAAATTTGGGCATTTCAAGAATGTTAGCTGGAAGGAGGTTTGCCAACCTCCAGGTGGGGCCTGACGATCACTTGGTATTGCAACTGATCTCCAGACTACTAAGATCTCTTCTCTTGTAGAAAAGGCTGTTTTGGAGAGTGGACTCCATGGTGTTATACCCCACAGAAGTCTTTACTCTCCCCAAACCCTGCCGTCCCTGGGCTCAACCCCTAGAATCTCCAGGAAATTCCCAACACAGATTTGGTAACCCTACCTGGAAGTAAAATCAATTCTGGGTTTTGGTGCAACCCCCTACCCCCATTCTTTCATGATGATCAGTAGGCCATTAAAATGGAGGGCATTCATTAGGGCATTTTAATACAGGGAATAGGGTAGTAGTAAAAAGGGAAAAGTTCAGTAAAATAGAATTGTTCAAGGCTAAAAGGAATCAGACGTAATGTCTGAAAAAATGTAGATGTTTTATACTCCTTTTATTCCTGTGTTCTCCCTCCTGTAATCCAGTTTTATAGTTTGTTGTAGGCTGTCTCATTTTCTACCTGGCAAGACAGGGAAGAACAAGCTGGCAGAATCCAATGATGGAAGGATCCCCACAATTGCAGTTATTATTATTACAAGAGGACAGGCAAGGCCTGGAGAGTGGGATTTAGCAATAAGCTACTATTCAGATGACAGCACAAGCTGGTTGATAGGAGATGTTGAACCAACAAATGTTAGGACTAGGGATCCCAGGTTCCCCAGTAAGGGATCCCCTGCTCCCACCCTCAACTACCCCTCACTCACCTGGCCAGCAGTGGGGGGGGGGAAGCTCCTGGGAGTGAAGTCATCACGCCATCTTGGGAGTGCGCCTGCACTTCACTGTTGGCCATTTTAAGCCCCAAATGCCCCATGTGTGGCCCAAATTGACCCACTGCAAAGTCCGAGAGTGCCCTCAGGCCCTTTGTGATGATGTCACTTCCTAAAAGTCAATGGAGAAGAAAGGGGGGGGTACATCAAGGCAAAATGGGGAAAAGGCAATTGGTGCAAAGGGAAGAATCTTTAATAATTGCACAATTATTAAAGATTCTTCCCTTTGCACCACTTCTCAGAAGTGACATCACTACATCACCCCAGGAACACATGTGCACAAAGTGCGCACAGAAAGACAATGACAAAGGTGAGTGCCAAGTCCCCCAACCTTCCCAATGGGAGGGTAAAGAGAACTGCAACTAGAGATGGGCACGATCCCCCCCCCAAATACCGATTAAGCCATTCGTGGATCCGGGCCACTGCCGAACCCAGGCCACCGATTCTAACCGATCAAGTCCCATTTCCGGTCCGGAATCGGGAAGGCCAAAGCGGGAGGGCACCCCGCTGTTTCCAGCGATATAGGAATGGTGGTTGGTGGCAGTGGCCACCACGCCCGGCGGGCAGGGGGAGGCGGCGATGAGCCGCCTCCCTTCAGGGAGGGAGGGGACATTCACACACACACACACACACTTAGAGTAGAGGGGGGGAGTTTTTAACCCAGCAATGAGCCGCCTCCCCTCAGGGAGGGGACATTCCCAGGGCCAGATCTACGGTTACCAGTGCCCAGGGCAACCGTAGTCAGGCTCTTGCGTGCGTGCGCTCTGGGGTCGCCCCCCCCCTGCCCATGCAGCAAGCTGGCTGTCCCGGTGCACTGCAGAGCTGGCAGCAGTGCGAGTGGCTCGGCGGCTGCCCACGCCGTTCACCTGCCCCGCAAGACAAGGGGCGGCCGGCTTGTCCACGTGTGCCTTGTCCTGGGGAAAGGTGAACGGAGCAGGCGGCCTCCCAGCCTCCCACGCTGCCTTTTGCCTTTCCTTTGTGCCCATGGCTTCAGAACACCCCCTTCCCCCTCCCTCCCCTGGGTTGCTGCTCCATGGAAGCCTGATAATCAAGGAAAGCTGGGCTTCCATTCATGTTTCGAGGGCGACAGAAGGAGGGCAAACACAGCTCATTCCCCTGGCTCCGTTGCCCCGGGAATAAATTACTGGCGCAAGAGTGTCTGCAATTCCAAACAGAAACCGACATATCCGATCAAGTCCCGAACAAGCAAACCCCCGACTGCTGGATCGGCTGCCATGGATGGAACCGATTAGCTGAGTCACGATGGCGAAAACACCAAAATCGGGGTTTTTTTGAAATCGTAATTCAGATCGGGCCCATGTCTAACGGAAACCCTAGTTAGGATTCAGCTGCAGTGTTGCAGAAAGAACTAAGAGTCTCATCCTTTCCTGTAGCCATGGCCAGGTCCCTGATCCAGCCAAGATGCTGTTTTAATATATGCCGAGTAATGCACTTTTAATCCACTTTCTGTACACTTCAGTGATGGCTTGCAAATAACTTTTCCCATATCATACAGTAAAATCCAATTGCAAAGTGCATTGAAAGTGGATTGAAAGTGGGACTTCCTGTTTGGGATCCATGGAGGTCTAACACAGCTCCACTTGCGGAGCTGACCGGACTGCCGTTTTAACCGGCCGGCGGGGTGAAAATAGCCCGCGGCCGACTGCTCTCAGGCGGGGAGCAGGCAAAGAACGCTCAAGACCCTAGGGTGAGCTAGATCTCGGACGAGGGGGGGCTCTACACAGCGAGTCTCCCCCCGATCCTTGAGGTCCCACCTTGCGACGGGTCGGCTATAATCTCTGCGGCAGTTTTGGGGCCAATTCGGCTGGCATAAGACCTACATACCCAAGCATCGATTGGGGGAAGAAGCTGAGAGGAGAACTTAAAATCGAAACAGCGATTACAACCCGAGAAAAGTGAAGAGAAGGTAAAGATCATTATCTTCTGAGACGGGACAGATTGATAAAAACAGAGAGGAAAAAAAGTAGATTTTTAAACTGCAACAGACTAGTGAAAAGGAGGGGAAGACTCGGCAGGAATCGAATTTAAAAAGAGACTAAGTTTAAAGAAGTTATTAAAGAAATGGGACTATTGTTTTGAATACCTGTGGCTTTGGAGCTGTGAGAAAAAGACACCATCGCGAGATCTGCTGTGGGAAGACGGGAGACAGGAAGTGCGTAATAACAATAGAGTGGCTGGAGAGAAGCGGCCCTTGCTGGAGGGCAGGAAGTAGGGAATCGCCATTTTTGAAAGGGGAAGGGTCGCGGCTTCAGCGGAAGAGGAAGTAGGCCATCTTGGATTACAAAATCATAGAGAAACCATAGAGAAAAGACGCCCGACATTTTGGACTCTTTAAAACTTAATTTCTATAAGAAGACCGGGACATTTAAAATAGAAAAACGTTAAATTTTACGCCACGGAGTTAAGGAAGAGAGCGGATTCGTGGGAGCGAGCTAAAGCAAGCCCCACGATGTCAAAAAAAGAGTGGCAATCGGCAATAGAAAACCTGGATAAAAACCTGGAAAAAAAACTTTTAGATATGATTAAAGAACTTAAGGACACGAAATTGGAGCTGATAAAAGAGGTTAAAGAGGTTACACAGACAGTAAAATCGGAGCTGTCAGAAGTGAAAAAAGGTATGGAAACAATACGAAGTGAATTACAAGGAACGCAGCAGAGAGTTAAAACAGTAGAAGACGCGATGGAGAATTTAGCAGACACGCAACAAACAGAGATGAGATTGGTGAAGGGGAGAATGTCAGTTGCAGAAACTAAACATATGGAGAAGCAGCTACGTTTTCGTGGCTTGCCAGAAGTGGAAGGAAAGTCAGCGCAAGAACAGATGACTGAGGTGTTGGCTGAGTACCTGGGGAAGGAGGAGGAGGAAGTTGTGGCTATCCTAGATGTGGCATACCGTGTGAATTCGAGAATAGCAACCCAGAGGAAACTACCAAGAGATGTGATTGTGCAGTTTACAACACGAAATATGAAAGAGAGGATTGTGACAAAACAGTTTCAAGATCCATTGGAGATTGATGGCAAGACGATTATTATAATGAAGGAACTGCCCAGATCAGTGTTACTGGACCGGAAAAAATATAAAGTGCTAATTCAGATTTTGAAGGACATGAAAATCAGGTACAGATGGGAGTTACCGGAAGGAGTGTCCTTTGAGTTTGGAGGGGCCAAAAAACGCATCAGATCTGAGCGAGAGATGGAGCGATTTATTAAGGACAATGAAAAAGACTTACCAACAAGATCATGAGTATGGAGTGTAAAGTATTATCTTGGAATGTAAATGGACTAAACTCACCGAATAAGAGGAAAAATACTTTTCACTGGCTACTAAAACAAAAATGTGACATTGTTTGTTTGCAAGAGACCCATATCAGAAAGCAGGATGTAAAATATTTAAAATCTGGAAAATTGGGCAAAGAATATGTAGCGGCCTCCAACAAGAAAAAAAGAGGAGTGGTGTTGTACATAAAAGAGGAGCTACAGCCAAAATTTGTTATGAGAGATGTGGAAGCTAGATTTGTAGCAGTGGAATGTATTTGGAATTTAAAGAGAGTGTTGGTAGTCGGACTTCATGCACCTAACGGTGCAAAAGAAAGCTTCTTTGAGGATTTAAGGAAGCATTTAGACGATCTTGCATACGACCAGATAATTCTTGCTGGAGACTTCAATGGAGTGACAGACTTGGAACTAGACAAAAAGACTACAACGGCACAAAAGAAAAGAGGACTATTACCAAAGCTTTTTTTTGAGTTGATTCAACAAGAGACTCTTGAAGATGTATGGAGGAGAGAATATCCTAAAAGCAGACAGTTTACTTTTTATTCTGCAAGGCATTCTACATTATCAAGAATTGATATGATCTGGGCCTCAAAAGACTTAGCATTATGGACTAAGGAGGTAGAAATAATGCCTATGGTAGGCTCAGATCACAACCCAATTATGTGGAAATTTGGAAAAAAGAGAAAAAGGAAAGCATGGAGAATAAATGAGGACTTGTTACAGGAAAGAGAGAATATGGAAATACTGAGAAGAGAGACAAAGTTTTTTATACAATACAACGTGAATAAAGAAGTACCAACCAATAAAGTTTGGGATGCTTACAAGGCGGTTGTAAGGGGCATACTAATGGACTTAAATGGTAGAGCAAGAAAGAAGAAAGAGGAGAAAAGACAAGAGATTGAGGAGAAAATAAAAGCCAAAGAAACACAGCTAAAAAAAAAACCAGGGAAAAAGAAGGTATACCAGGAAATTAAAATACTTCAAGAACAGCTAACAGCAATGAGCAATAAAGAATTGGAGTGGAATCTCAAAAGACTGAATCAAAAAGCGTTTGAGGGTGCTAATAAACCTGGGAAGTACCTGGCATGGCAATTGAAGAAGAAAAGGGAAAAGAAGATAATAAATAAAATTTGCGAAGATAACAAAACGTATTTGGAGCAGGCTACCATTAGTAGAGCCTTTTATAAATTTTACGCTAAGCTGTATAATAAAAAAGAAGTAAACAAAGAATCAATAGCGTCATATTTGGAGAAAACCAAACTTCCAGAAATCTCGGAAGCTTGGAGAAATAAGTTGAATAGTGAAGTAACTGACGAGGAAATAAGTAAGGCAATACAATCTGCAAATCTAGGAAAGGCGCCAGGGCCAGATGGACTTACGGCTAAATTCTATAAGACAATGGCTAATGAACTGGCACCATTCCTAAAAGAGGTGATGAATGGGGTTTTAAGGGATCAAAGGATTCCAGAAACTTGGAGTGAAGCGAATATATCATTGATCCCAAAAGAGGGCCAAGACCTGACTAATGTGAAAAATTATAGACCTATATCGCTACTCAACAATGACTACAAAATTTTTGCGAAGATATTGGCGGAGAGATTGAAGGGGTGGCTCTCGGAAGTCATAGAGGAGGAACAAGCAGGCTTTTTGCCAGACAGACAAATAAGAGACAACTTAAGGACAGTGATCAATGCTATTGAATATTATGACAAGCGTTGTGACAAAGAGGTTGGTTTCTTCTTTGTTGACGCTGAAAAAGCGTTTGACAATTTAAACCGGGACTTTATGTTTGCCACTATGGAAAAGCTACAATTGGGAGAAAGATTCATCAGAGCAATTAAGGAAATTTATAGAGACCAGACTGCAGCAATTGTGGTGAATGATGAATTGACCAAGAAATTGACGATAAGTAAAGGAACAAGACAAGGTTGCCCGTTATCTCCATTGTTGTTCATTTTAGTATTGGAGATTCTGATGATACAAATACGTCAAGATGATGAAATTCGTGGAATAAAAATAAAGGACTATTCATACAAGGTCAGAGCATTTGCGGATGACATAATGTTAATTGTAGAGGACCCATTGGAGAACATGCCAAGAGTGATAGATAAGATCAAGGAGTTTGGAGACTTGGCAGGTTTCTTCATTAACAAAAAGAAGTCAAAGATATTATGCAAAAATATGACTAAGCAGAAACAACAATTGTTAATGGAAACAACGGATTGTGAAGTAACAAGTAAAGTGAAATATTTGGGAGTCGAATTAACTGCAAAGAACATAGATCTATTCAAAAACAATTATGAAAAACTATGGACTCAGATAGAGAGAGACTTGATTAAATGGAATAGATTGAATTTGTCATGGTTGGGTAGGATTGCAGCAGTTAAGATGAATGTGTTACCAAGAGTAATGTTTTTGCTACAGACAATACCAATCATCAGAGACTCCAAACAATTTGAAAAATGGCAGAGGAAAATATCAGATTTTGTTTGGGCAGGCAAGAAGCCTCGAGTGAAAGTGAAAGTTTTACAAGATGCAAAGGAAAGAGGCGGAATGCAACTGCCCAATCTGAGACTTTATCATGATGCAATCTGCCTAGTTTGGTTGAAAGAATGGATGACATTAAAGAACAAGAAACTATTAGCCCTAGAGGGATATAAAAAAATATTTGGATGGCACGCATATTTATGGCATGACAAAGTAAAGGTCAACTCGATGTTCCTGCATCACTTTGTTCGGAGAAGTCTATACATAATCTGGAAGAAGTACAGAATTTATCTACAAGAAGGAACCCCTTTGTGGGTGGTTCCATATGAGGTGATAGACCCGAGAGCTGTTGATAATGAACAACAATGTTTAACGTATAAAGAAATAACTAAAACTGAAGCATCCAAACTTAGAATAAAGACACAAGAGGAACTATCACCTAACTACGATTGGTTCCAGTATAGACAGATCAGAGACTTATATAATTCGGACTCTGTAAAGGGAGGTATACGAATAGAGAATTCGGAACTAGAGCAGACCCTTCTTAAAGAAGATAAGAAAAGAATATCCAAGGTATACCAAGTACTGTTGAAGTGGTATACCGAGGATGAGATAGTTAAAACACAAATGGTGAAATGGGCTATAAACTTTAATAAAGAAATAACAATGGAGGCATGGGAATACTTGTGGAAAACTACAATGAAGACAACGACATGTATTAATATCAAAGAGAACATTTATAAAATGATCTATCGTTGGTACATGACACCAAAGAAGATTGCGCTAGGGAATTTGAATACTTCTAATAAATGCTGGAAATGTAAGAAGCATGAGGGCTCCCTCTATCATATGTGGTGGTCGTGTGAGGTAGCCAGGCAGTACTGGGGGGAAATAATAAGAGAAATGAGTGAAATTTTACAATTTCAAATTAATAAGAACCCAGAACTCCTGCTACTGAACTTGGGAATGGAGGGAATTCCAGCCCAACACAGGACGTTGATATTTTATATGACAGCAGCAGCTAGACTTTTGTATGCGCAAAAATGGAAAGTACAAGAAGTGCCAACTATTGAAGATTGGACTTACAAATTGCTGTATATGGCTGAAATGGACAAGATGACAAGAAAATTGAGAGATCTGGACTCAGGGCAGTTCAACACAGACTGGGAGAAGCTGAAACAATACCTGGAGAAGAAATGGGAGGTGGGAGGAAAACTGTGGCAGTTTGAGAACTACTGAAGTATTGAAGTAGAGGGGGGAGACTTTACCGGGGGGAGAAGAGATAAATGTGAATTAATAAGCAGTCAGATTAATAGATTGACATATATATAGATATATATAGGTTAACAAACAGAACATAGAGAAAATAATTATAAGGACTAAATATAAGGAGCGATTAACTAACAATATTTTCTTTTTTTTTCTGACAAGTTTTGTACCAAACTGAATGTCTGAAGATATAGATGGGTCAAATTGATTGACTACGTGAGGAGAGATATATAGAACTATTATAAAAAGATAGAATGAGTAATATATATAGAGAATAAGTCAAATTGTTTGATATAAACGAATGTATGATCTATATGGTTTATGATATATAGAAATACCTGAAATTGAAAAATTGGGATAAATTGTTTATCTAAGATAGAAACAAAGGCTTACAGTTTGGGCATATAATGTTAAAAATAGTTAAGGATGTACTGCTTAGAATAATGGAGAATATATATTTGTTTTAGATAGAGGAAGCTAATAAAAGTAAGGGAAAGGGGACAAAGGGTTGGAAAGCTGTTGGAAGTCAACAAAAAGGGGGGGGGAAAGGGAGGGGGTTAGAGATGAAAAAATTGGGGAAAATTGAATGTAAATGTGGAAATAATGGATTCTAACCCAATAAAAATTTTTCAAAAAAAAAAAAAAGAAAGTGGATTGAAAGTGCATATGGAGGCTGCCAGCAGAAGGGAAAGAGAAAATTGTGTGGGGAAGGGGATACAGAGAAAAGTCTCAAGTTCCTCCTGCATGTCATTGCACATTAATCACTGTGAAAGGGGGCCTGACTCATTGGGCACTACACAACTGGTCCATAGGGGAAAGGCTGCCGGAGAGGAGGGAGGAAAGTAAAGATTGGGGAGCAGACAAAGATGGGTGGGAAGAAGGAAGCAGGAAAGGGGGAAGAGGCTGGGGGGGCAGGAAAGGGAAAGAGGGTGCAGAAGGAGAAAATGAGATTTCCCCCTACAAGTCCTTGTGGGTCCCCACTTGTTCTAAATAATCCCTAAATTGGACATTCCAGGAATTGAATCTTGGATCTTCTGCAAAGCAACCATTGAGCCAGAGCCTCTTCTCATAATGGCCATTTATCACTTGTAGTTTATACAAGAGAGCCAGTTTGGTGTAGTGGTTAAGAGCAGTGGGACTCTAATCTGGAGAATGGGGTTTGAGTCCCCCACTCCTCCGCTTGAAGCCAGCTGGGGGACCTTGGGCCAGTCACAGTTCTCTGGAGCTCTCTCAGCCCCACCCACCACACAGGGTGTTTTGTTGTGAGGATAATAATAACATACTTTGTAAACTGCTCTGAGTGGGTACTAAGTTGTCCTGAAGGGCGGTATATAAATCTAATGTTGTTGTTGTTGTTGTTGTTGTACAAATCAATAACATTTTTTTAAAAAACATGTTAGAGTGATAACAGGACTGTAGAGCATCATCAGTCTGTGGCGAAGAACTAGCTTTTTTCCATCTCTTATAGTACCTCAGTACAAATAACTGATCAACGTACCATAACAAAGTTGCGGAATATAAAAAATATGGAAGATGTTGATAGTGCCTGCTATTTTTTAAACTAGCTTGAGGAGCCATCTGTCCCTTCAGTGTTCCATCATCAATGACTTTTCCTTTCCAATAATTCACAACAGCTGCTTTCTAAATTTTCATTTTTGCCATTCCTCTGTATTTTGGGTGTTTGAAGTGCTGAGATTTAAAAACAGAGCCCCACAGCTTCGAAGCCCACTTGCTTTTTCAGTCTGAATGGTTTTAACATGAGACAATTTGTCATGTTAACAGAGTCCTCTGTGGATTTCAATTTAGTGTGAAGAAGGTTTCGGATCCTGAAAACCAAGCTTTTTTCATCCCCGTAGTGTTTAACTATGAGCAGAACCACAAGTGACAAAAGGCACAGATTAGACACTAGTCAGCTTCCCTCAAGTTTTGATGGGAAATGTAGGCATCCTGGTCTTGCAGCTTGGCTCTCCGACTGCTGTCCAATGGACTTTTCAACTGTCACTTGTCCAACATTCCGCCAAGCTGCCTACATTTCCCATCAAAACTTGAGGGAAGCTGACAAGTGTCCAATCTGTGCCTTTTGTCACTTGTGGTTCTGCTCTAAATTTATTTAATTATAACATATTTATTAGGCTTTTGTTTTAATGTTCAAAGCAGCTTACAATATGTTAAAAAAGAAGCACAAAGTCCATTAAAACTAACTTAAAGCAACTATTAAAAATAAAAGCAGCAGAAGTTAAAACGCAGCAATATCTTTCATTTAAGAGCAACTGGTAGTCCTGAGGTAATAAAAACAATCTGCAACTGAAGGCAAGTTTCTGTGAAATTTGAGTTGTTCCAGTCACAGCTGCCCTCGTGTTCCTCTGCTGTCCTGCGCTGAAATTTGCCAAATACCAAGTCGGTCTAGCTGTTCCTTCCTGACCCCTCTTTGCCTGAGGTGATAACTCCAGTAATTAAGCTACCACCATCATCTGAATCCCCCCTTTTATTTTTATCCAGGGTCTCTTGCACACCAAAGTTTGGAGGAGGGTGTTCACAAGGATGAGCTAAGAGGCTTTTGTGGCGTATTCAATAGGCCAGTTTTCATTTAAGAGCTCTCCTACATGAGAGTCTACTAGCAATAGACTTGGGGCCAAGCTACACATGACGAATGACACTTGAACGGCAAGTGGATTGAGTGGAGGGCAAGTGAACAGGGAGAAATACACTTGCCATTCAAGTGTCATTCGCCATGTGTAGCTTGGCCCTTAGTATCTGTTGAGCCACTTAACAATCCATACCAGGCTCAAAGAGTTCTCCTCACTTTTGGCAGCCTCAGAATTCCAAGCCTACTGCGTCGCCAGAAGGAATTTTTGCGTACTAAAAGAATTTTCCCTGCTAGGGTTTTCAATAACTTGATCATAAACTCTCTGCTACCATGCTGGCAAAAAGATCACTCCCAGATGGAGGCTGAGAGCTCTACCCCAGATCTGGTGTCAGACGTCATACAGAGTGACTCTCCCTCACACCTGAGTATGGCCCCAGCCCATTCCTCTCTTGAGAATTCAATTGAAGAAGAATTACTCAATTCATTCTCAGCCCTTCCGCCTTCTGAACAACTGGCTTATTCAGTACTGAATAGGGTTGCCAACCTCCAGGTGGTGACTGGAGAGCTTCCAGAATTTCAGCTGATCTCTAGGCTACAGAGATCAGTTCCCTTGGAGAAAATGGCTGCTATGGAGGGTAGACAGTATGGCACTACATCTCCACTGAGCTCCCATCCTCCCCCCCAATTTTGCCCTTCCCAGGCTCCACTCCCAAAATCTCCAGGAATTTCCCATCCTGGAGCTAACAACCCTTGTACTGACAGAGCTGGTCAGTGTTACCCAGTAGTATTCATCATTATGGATAGGATTTTCTAAGATGGCAGTTCCCACTTCAAAACCACGGACGGACAGACAGACAGATAGATAGATAGAAGCTTCATTAATGAGTTAAGGATCATAGACGTCACCACTATGTTGCCTTACGTACTTCCTGTTGTCTTAAATATGTGCTCCTATGATCTACTTGAGCTTCATGTGGTCTAATGTCAGCCCTTGAAACTGACTGTACTAATCTCACACTGTGTAATCCACCTTGAGAAAGGTGGACTATAAATGACATAAATAAATAAAAAGAACAATATTTTTCCATGAATGTGTGCAGTCACCCAGTCACGTAGCTTTGACAAGATGGGCTATTTACCATACAAAAAGGTTTTTAAAACCCATGAAGGTTAAGTATATGCTAACAGACTAATTACATGTTATACAGTTTATGAACATGCCTCATATCTGGCCCAGTCATGAAGACATGTGCTAGGACTTCCCTGTTGACACTTAGATTCTCAGGCATGTGTGAGCCCAGTTTTAGTAGACACAGTAGGCTTAAACTTGAAATGCCTCCAGGGACTTAAACTTGAAATGCCTCCAGGGACCCACTTTTTATCCTCTTGTGGAAAGCTATGTGTAACTCATTGGGACACCCGTAGGCCACACACTACTGTACACACAGGGACACACACTGGGACTGTTCCAAGGCAGGAAAATCGGTGTGCAGGAGGCGGCTTAGCACCCAAACACTGCAATTCCCAATATACACCTGAGAATCTAAGCATGTGCCATCAGTACTGAATAATATTGCTGCTCAACCCTATAGCATCATTGAACTACAACCACGTCCTCAGCCCCTCCCCTGAGTCTGAGACTTTGAGATGAAGGGGGCATTGCACCCCACCCCTGCTTTTATGCCCTCTTGCCATATAATCTCTGTCTACATAACCATCTGAATTTTGGGTACTTTTGATAAAGGGGATTTTATATAGAAGTAGCTTTCCTTCAACCATGCCATCCCACTGTATAGGGCCTTAAAAGTCAATAGTATCATAGGTGAAATATACGTGGAATAATAATAATAAGAGCCCCGTGGCGTAGAGTGGTAAGCTGCAGTACTGCAGTCCAAGCTCTGCTCATGACCTGAGTTCGATCCCAGCGGAAGCCGGGTTCAGACAACCAGCTCAAGGTTGACTCAGCCTTCCATTCTTCCGAGGTCGGTAAAATGGGTACCCAGTTTCCTGGGGGTAAAGTGTAGATGACTGGGGAAGGAAATGGCAAACCACCCCGTAACAAAAAGTCTGCCAAGAAAACGTTGTGATGCGACGTCCCCCCATGGGTCAGTAACGACTCAGTGCTTGCACAGGGGACTACCTTTACCTTTTTAATATTCTATATGATTCTAATATACCATAAGCCGAGGCCAAACCAATCCAAGTTCTGTTCCCCATTCTTCCTTGGATTTTCCTTAGACTGCAGGAAGGCGATTCTCAGGAACAATGATGCAAATGTGTTTGTGCTTATCAAATTAAGCTTCATTTAATGAATAATATATATAATTCTCCCATTGTTGCAGTAGTACACCATTTGAAATTATTGCTGTGGTAATTGACAGTAACAGGTTCTTTGAATACTATCAGCAAGAGTTAGTGCCACCAGTGTTGTTTTTGTACCCTAGCATTACTGTAAACAAAAGGAATATATATATATATATATATATATATATATATATATATATATATATATATATATAACTCTAAATATAACTATATGTATTTGTTTATAGATCAGGTTAATAAGCACCAGTGAAATTTCTTTTATCTTCCTCCAAGTAGGTAACTATTAATGTTAATCACAGCATTTGAAATGTTGGGTTTGATTTACAGATTTGGAAATAATCACTTGTTTTAACCACCTTTATTGAAATATAGACTATATTATAAGAACACTGAGTATTTTTACCTATTTCCATAATTAGGAAAAACATTATGCCGCGGGCATAAATCAGCACATAATCAATAATGATGAACATGTTTAAAAATACATTAGGAATTGATTTGGCCATCTTGAGCAATAAAACAAGAATTGATCTGAAAATAAATTACGTGTGCTCTTGCCAGGAAAATTTCAAAGACAATGTTAACCCTCAGGTTGCTGAGATGCATCTCTAAGAGTGCCATCCTCAGTAGATGTACACCCCTTTTAGCCCATTGACTTTGATGGAGTTATATGAGTGTAAGTCTACTTGGGATTGCACTGTAAGTGATCTCAGTAGATAGCTAGTGCGGTTAGTGGCTCGCCTGTCAGATTAAGAGTACAGATATCTGGACTCAAATGGCTGCTCGGCTGCTATGCTCATTGAATGACCTTGGGTCAGAGACACTGCCTGAGTGCAGACAACATTTGAAACCAAGGTTTAATGAAGTGATGGTTAGTGCCATTGTCCTTAAATATGATGTATTGTCGAAGGCTTTCACGGCCGGAGAATGCTGGTTGTTGTGGGTTTTCCGGGCTGTATTGCCGTGGTCTTGGCATTGTAGTTCCTGACGTTTCGCCAGGCATCTTCAGAGGTGTAGCACCAAAAGACAGAGATCTCTCAGTGTCACAGTGTGGAAAAGATGTAGGTCATTTGTATCTACTCAGGAGGGGTGGGGTTGAGCTGAGTCATCCTGTCAGAGTTTCCCAGGGTGTGGAATGCTAATGGCGGGAGGCTTCACTGTATCCTGAGGAGGTTCTTTTGCATATGGATTGGTGCTTGATGTGCTAATCTTCTCTGCAGGGCTATTGTCAGGGATAGAATGTTTTGTTAGCCTGGTGTTTTTTAGAACTGGAAACCATGCTCTGTTCATTCTTAAGGTTTCTTCTTTCCTGTTGAAGTTTTGCTTATGCTGTATCCTCCTCAGGATACAGTGAAGCCTCCCGCCATTAGCATTCCACACCCTGGGAAACTCTTACAGGATGACTCAGCTCAACCCCACCCCTCCTGAGTAGATACAAATGACGTGCCAACATCTTTTCCACACTGTGACACTGAGAGATCTCTGTCTTTTGGTGCTACACCTCTGAAAATGCCAGCCACAGCTGCTGGCGAAACGTCAGGAACTACAATGCCAAGACCACGGCAATACAGCCCGGAAAACCCACAACAACCAGCATCCTTAAATATGTCCTGTACATGATGACCCTACGTACAAAAGCAGCCTTCCCTGCTAAACAGTGTACACATTGAATTTCCCCCAGGCTGAAGTCAATGGGGAAGTCCTTGGGGAAAGCTCCATGCGCATGACAGAAGTCTCATGGAAAGGTGCAGCGCTGTGCTTCAGGTGCAGCTTTTGCCTCCAAAGCACAGGTGGTGTCATCTAGTTCTTTCCGAGCATGAGGTTGCCAGCTGCACATTCACTCAGCACACAAAAGCCATTGTAGGCTTATGCTAAGGTGCGGGGAATGTGCAGGTGAGCCTTTGTTTTTCTTGCAAGGAGTGATTATCTGTTCTTGTCATTCAAAATCACTTGACTGTTTCTGTCTCACGGAATGGAAAAAAAGAGACATGTCACAGGTGAATCTGAAATCACATTTGGGGTATGAAATATTAACTCAGATATAAAACAGAAATGGTTTGAGTTTGTTAGCCTCTCTTGACGGGTTTGAGTTGGCCAAACTTCCAAATATGAAATTTCATAGGCCGTCAACTGTCAACTGCAGCACACGTTTTCTCTCATATACTGCAAGTTAAGAAATTAGGTCTGCTATCAAATGATATTTAATGTTCAATATCATTGCACGACAATAAATACTTGGTTTCTTCCCTGCTCGATGTAAACTGTTTTACTGAATGCCAATAAAAGGTTGCTGACTGACTGACAATAAATACTGTTATATATGATGTATCAACAGGGCAATCTCAACTCCCCTCTGTCTGGAGATCAGGGGGCGGGGCCACCAGCCATGTGACCATTTTCAAGAGGTTCCGGAACTCCATTCCACCACGTTCCCACTGAAAAAAAGCCCTTTGTGTCAATCACTTTCTGATATACTAATCATTTTCAGACTATGTTCTGTGGAACTTTGGTTTCTTTAAAACTGATTCAGAGTTCCTTAACCAGAAGAACAACCGAAAGAAAAGCTTGTGGGGCATTCCCCGGTGCAATGCAAAGCAGCGTTACAGCCTTCTAAGCCCACTTAAGTCAATGAGAGGGAAGTAGCTGTGCTTAGGATTGCATGGCTAGACTTGTTCCACATTGCACATAGGGGGAAAAATGTGCCAGTATTCTTGGCACAATACTGGTTCACAATAGTCAGTAGTAAACCTTACAGTGCCTCATGTAAACTGTGTGCACCTTAGAACATTATCCGCAGTGCGCCAGGATTTGGTAGCAGATACTTAAGTCCCTTTTTGCATTTCTTACTGGAAAATAGTAAAGAGTCCCAGTAGGACCTTTAAGACTAACTAACATTATTGTAGCATAAGATTTTGAGAACCACAGTTCACATCGGCCGAATCCACACTTCCCTACCTTCTGCTTTTCATGTGCATTGAGACATGTGGATTCGGCCATCATCAGATGCATCCTGCATCCTACATCTGATGAAGAGAGCTGTGGTTCTCGAAAGCTTATGCTACAATAAAGTTGGTTAGCCTTAAAGGTGCTACTAGTCTCTTTACTATTTTGCGACTACAGACGAATGTGGCTAACTCCTCGTACTGGAAAAGTATTCAATAAATGTAGATGAAGTGAAACTGCTCATATATCAGCTGAAAAGTACCGTACTAAATACCATTCACCACATCTGAACCATCACCAGGTATCTGAAGAAGTGAGCTGGGGCTCACGAAAGCTCCTACCCTACCACAAATTTTGTTAGTCTTATAGGTGCTACTGGACTCCTGCTCTTTTCTACTGCCACGTATCGACTGTTAGATATCCAGTCATTCGTTGGACGTCAGATATCGATTGACACCAAATGTCATGTGGTGCCAGATTCTCAATCCCTCAGTAAATTTTGTTTCTGTTTTCACTTTAGCCATATTTTCAGTATTCCCTCCAAACTTTGTCCACTTCATCAGCTTATCCCTGATAGCTATTTGTGTGTGTGGGAATCCTTTTAATCTGAATGAAGACCCCAAGTTATCAGTGCCATTATCATAGGAGTGAGAAGCACAGAAGGGAATGTTTCAAAGCGTAAGCAGGCTGTTTGGCTTCCTTTTTTCAGCGCCTTTTCTGAGAATGCAATTTCCTGCACTTGCTTGTGGCCTTGAAAAGATGACAAAAAAATGGAAGCCAAACAGCCTACTTCCGCTTTGAAATCGGAAACATGTGGAGAGAGTGAGAAAAGCCACCAGCATTCGGTGAGTGAGCCGTCTCTTTAAAAGCGTGTGGAAATGGCCTTAGACTACTTTATCATGCCTCCTTGCCTCACATGATAACCATATACCTGCCAACCTTCTGCTAATAACCAGTGCAATGTAGTTCTTAGTGTCAAACAAGGATCTGGGGAATCCAGGTTCAAATCTCTGCTAGGGGAGCTTGGTTTGGCTGACCTCCACAGGGCAGTGGTTGTAAGAATAAAATGGAAGAAGGGAGAACAACATTGTAAACAGCTTTGGGTTTCCATCAGGGGGTTGTGTGTGTTATGTGCCGTCAAGTCACCGCTGACCTATGGTGACCCTGTGAAGGAAAGTCCTCCAAAATGTCCTATCATGAACAGACTTGCTCAGATCCTGCAAGCTGGAAGATGTGGATTCTTTGATTGAGTCCAGCCATCTCATTTTAGATCTTCCTCTATTCCTACTGCCTTCCACTTTTCCTAGCATTATTGACTTTTCCAGAGAATCTTGTCTTCTCATGATGTGGCCAAAGTAGGATAGCCTCAGTTTTGTCATTTTAGCTTCTAGGGAGAACTCAGGCTTGATTTGAACTAGTACCCACTTATTTGTCTTTTTGGCTGTCCATGGTATCCGCAAAACTCTTCTCCAGCACCACATTTCAAATGAATCAATTTTCTTCCTGTCAGCTTTCTTCACTGTCCAACTTTCACATCCATACATTGTAATGGGGGAAACCATACTTTAGATTATCTTGATCTTGGTTGTCTTTATCATTAAGGATCTGTTCTAGCTCTGCCACAGCTGCTCTTCCAAGTCTCAATCTTCTTCTGATTTCTTCATTGCAGTCTCCCTTCTGGCTGATGACTGAGCCAAGGGATAGAAAATGTTGAACAATTTCAATTTCCTCATCAGGGTATAAATAATTTAAATAAAAAATAATGCAGGAATGCAGAGCAGGATACCACCAAATGTACAAGCAGCCTCATATGGGGAGGAAGTGTTCCTGGAGGTCCAATTTGAGTATTCATGTTCTAACAAGAATCTACATTCAGAAAAGTGTAACTAGACTGCACTGATGAAACTACAAAGCTTTTTAACCTGGTTGGCAGCTTATTTGCTTTTCTTGTTCCAATGCCAGCAAAGTGTGTGTGTGTGTGTGGGGGGGGGGGGTTCTACAGAGGCAAAGAATTTTTAAATCAATAACATCAACAACAACAAAAGAACCCACCCACAGACAGCCTTTGTGTAACAGTAGCCCCGTTCTAGTGACATATCTGATTCAGATATGACTGTGCAGCACTCATCTATCCGTGAACACCAAGAGATTATGGGGGAAAACACTCTGAAGATTTAATTAAAATCTGTTCTTTCGCATTTAATACTGCCTAATGCTTTTAATTAATCTGAATACCCTTAATTATGCCTGTAATTTTTAACCATGTGTAAATAGCTAATTAAAGTATTAGGCCATCCTCAAACGGGAGCTGGAATGAAATACCTAAAATTGCGTGTGGCTGATTAAAACGGATTACATGAAAGGTTTGAGGTGTGGGTGGTGATCAAACTCCTGCCGCAATTTACCCAGATCCGCTCAGAGTTAGGTGCAGATGCGGATGCATGTGGATTTATATGGATACCTTTCAGCTCGTAGAACCTGAGGATGTGGACAAGATCCTTGAAGAGGTGAGGTTTAGCACCTGTGCTCTTGACCCTTGCCCTTTCTGGCTGATAAAAGCTGCCAGAGGGAGACCGGCTAAGAGTCTCTCTACATGGGACCTCTTACATGAGGGTGCTCAAGTGAAGGGAGACGCAATGTTCACTGGGAAGTGTAGTTTTAAAAGACAGAGGCAAAGTCTCTGTCAATTTTTACCCTCTCTACAGAGTTGGCAAAGATTGCTCCTCAGAGAACTTGTTAATTTCCTCTTCGCCTCCCCAAAGGCTCTGTCACTTTGACCTCCCCTTCCGGGGGCGGGAGAGGAAATTAACAAATCCTCTGAGGAGCAATCTTTGCCAGCTCTGTAGAGAGAGGAAATTGACAGAGCCTTTGCCTTTGCCTTTTTAAACAACGCTTCTCAGCTAACGTTGTGTCTCCCTTGGCTTGAGCATCCTCATTGAAAGAAGTCTCATGTAGAGAGACTCTGGGTGAGAAAGGGGAGTGGTAAATGCTTCCTTAAAAGCAGGAGTTGTGCTCTCCATGCAGAAGGAGGCTGTGATTAGACCTGTTTTGGAAAAGCCCTCCCTTACCCCTACTATGTTGGGGAACCTCTGGCCAGTCTCTAACCTTCCATTCTTGGGCAAAGTGCTAGAGTGGGTGGTTGGTTCCCAGCTCTAAGGGCTGTTGGAAGAGACTGTTACTAAGGACCCATTTCAGCCTGGCTTCAGCCCTTGGTTTTGAACAGAGACTGCTTTGGTCACCTACATGCCTGCAGGACCGCCTCTTGCCATATGTTCCCTGCTCTATGTTCGCCAATCAACATCTTCTGGTGGTCCTTAGCCCCAAGGATATTCATCTAGCCTCAACTAGGGCCAGGGCCGTTTTGGCCCTGGCACTGGCCTGGTGGAACTCTCTCTCCATTGAGACCAAGGCCCTGTGGGACTTATTGCAGTTCCATTGGGCCTGTAAGACTGAGATGTTCTGCCAGGCCTATGGCAGTGGTTGAAGTCTGGGCAGGCTGCCTGGTCTGCCTCTCTGCTGTGGCCTCGGTCCATTGCTATCTGAAACATTTATGACCTGCCTGCCCTACCCCCTCTGATTGCTGAAGAGGTATATAGTCTTAACATCTTTGCTGCTGTTGGATATGGTTTTATGGTTTTTATACTTGTATTTATACCGTATATATTGCTGTTATTTAATAATGTTACCTGCCCTGACCCTGTTCGTGGGGAGGGTGGGTTAGAAATTTAATAAATTAAACTAGTCAATGACCTCCACAGTTAAATGGGCTTGGAGAATATAACCCTGCTGGTTCCTTCAGGGGTCTTTGATGCTATTGGTCATAGTATCCTGCTAAGATGCCTCTTGACACCGGGATTAAGGAGCACCTTGTTACAGTCATTTGAGTCCCATCCAAGAGGTCAATCTCAGTGTATGGTGCTGGGGGATTCCTGCTCTGCCCCTCGGCTATTGGCCTGTGGGCTTCTGCAAGGTTCAAACGTATGTTATTTAATATCTATATGAAGCCACTGGGAGAGCTCATCTGGAGTTTGGGTCCATAATGTCACTAATATGTAGATGATACCCAGCTCTACCTTTCTTTTCCACCTAATTCCAACGATGCTGGTGGTATGTTGAATCCATGCTTGGAGTCAGTAATGGGCTGGATGAGGGTCAAAAAGATGGAATTGAATCCTCACCAGACAGAAGTTCTCTGGGATAGGAGAAGGCAGACTAGGAACTTGTGATCTCTCCTGTCTTGGCTGGGGTTAGACTTCCATTGAAAGCCACATTCACAACTTGGAAGTGCCACTTGATACAGCAGTCACCTTAGAAAGCCGGGTGGCTGTGGTAGTTTCAGCTAGTGCATCAGCTGTGCCCATTCCTGGCTCAGTCAGATATAGCCACAATAATCTATACCTTAGTTACACCTAGGCTGGACTACTGCAATGCGCTCTTCTCAGAGCTACCCTTGAAGAATGTTCAGGAGCTGCAGCTAGTGCAGAATGCTGTGGCTAGAATGTTGGTTGGGACTTGCTATCGGAAGCAAGTGTGCTTGATATTATAGCAGTTACACCAGCTGTCAATCCACTCCCAAGCACAATTCAAGGTGTTGGTTTCAGCCTTCAAAGCCCTCCATGGGTTGGAATCAGGGTATCTGAAGGACCATCTTCTCCCATATGTTCCTGCCTGGGAATTAAGGTCATAGGGAGAGGGCCTCCTGACTGTCCCATCAGTGAAAGAAGCTCACCTGGTGGGTAGATGAGAGAGGGCCTTTTTGGTGGCAGACCTATGTTTATGGAACAGTAGCTCCAGGAAGTTGCACCTTGACCCTTCATTGCCAATCTTCAGGAGTTCCTGCAAGGTAGAAAGGTGGCTAATAAATGTTTTAAATGAAGAAAGAAAAGAAACAAGTGTTGGTTATCATGCAGTGATGAAACTGTTGCACCCCCTATGATGGTCTTCTACATAGCACTCAGAGAGAAAGATTATCCAATTCACAAGGTCATCTTTTGCATATAATCACCCTTGTTCTGCCTCTTTCTCATCAGGTCACCTCTCTGCTAACTTGAAGACAGTGGAAAAGAGCAAGATCAAGAGTCCAGTAGCACCTATAAGACTAACATAGTTAGTGATAGCGTATGAGCTTTTGTGAGCCACTCCTCAATTCTTCACTTGTTAGTCACTTCTAATTTTGTTAGTCTTATAGATGCTGGTGGACTCTTGCTCTTTTCCACTGCTACCCATCATGATGGACTTGAAGACAGTTGAAGATGGGTGCTGTAGAGTGGACATTTCGTATATAAACCACCTCATAATAGAGGGCCCCTGTTGAGGGTCCTTTCAAATCATTACGGAAAATTGGAAGGGGCAAGGATGAAGCAGGACTTTTGGGGTCATGACAGTCTGAACGCTTTGGAGCTCCCTTAATCAAAAGGTCTGGATACTTCAATGCAGGAAGCTTTGTTGCTCTGAGCCAGTGGTCAGTCCATCTAGCTCTGTACTGTGAGAGAAAAATCTTTCCTGAACAAACCACATATAATGCATATGTTCAATGTTTTGTATGATTTTATCCTTTGGATTAATCCATTTTGGTTAATGTGTTGATACACTGTGTTTTGTCCTTCCTATTAATTTTGTGATTTTAAATGATTTTATCTTGGATATTGTTGTACAAAACTTTAAGTTGTAAAAAACAAACAAACCCGTTAACACTGCAATCCTAATCAGATTAACTCTGATTAGGACTGAACTGTAAGTGTCCTGTTAAGAAAAAGACATCATAAATCCAAATAAATCCTATGTTGAAATCTCTAGACATCCCCCCCCCAAAAGTCCATGTTATTTTCTGTTCCTGAGCAACTTCATTTCCCATTTCATACAAATAAGGCTTGCGATGTCTTATATACAATAAAATTACATTGAATTTGCACATCTTCTATTACCTCTTAATTCCTAGCTATACAATTAAATAATCTAAATCAATTGATACTGAGTAATAAACTCTGTTGCACAAATTTTCAAAGATCATTACCAACAATTGTAGGAGATTAAAATTATGTTCAGCTACGTAATTGCTGAAGTGGTGTGTTATATAAGAGATACGGTTCTGCAAAAAAGATATACGTGTATAACTGTTTTGTCTTTCTTTTTTTATGGTCTGTGAGAAAGGAAAAATGCCCATAACACTATTTGATCTCTGCTTTCTAGAGTCATTTGTGCACGTTTTCTAGAATGTGATTTACTCGGCCATTCCAACTGCAATATAGGTTTGTTAAGAAATTCTCTAAATTCCTCTTTACCCAGTTTCTCCCTGAAATCCAACAATTCGTTTCCTCTTTTTTAGAAATTTGGAATCAATTTTTAATCATTTCCTTTTCGATCAAAGAGAAATCTGAAGAGAGGAGGGGTAGGAAGGGAGGTTCTGTAAAATTTCAGAACGTCACTCTGTAAATGTTCAGAGGCAGGCAACGTCTCCCCAAGCCTTCCCATCTTCCTGCTAGAGCATCAGCCTTGGGTATATAACATAAAACAACTTCAAGGGCTGAAGGTAAAAAAAGATGCCTTGATTTCTCTTGGAAGACAAACAACATTTCTTCACCAAACAACATCTCAACCAGCATCGGTAAGTTTCTTCCTCAGTTAAGTTGTTGGGTGAAGATGATGCAATAGAGGAATGGCTTGATAAAGCAATACACCGCGAAATGGGCTGTCTCAATTGCTAGCGCACCCGTTGCCAACAGCCCGGGAGCTTCCTTATCTACCTTCTGGCTCCCGTTGGACCCTCTTCATCCTTCATCGGTAGGTTTGTCTGCAAGAAAGAAAAAATGACCCGTTGGAATCGTGCACTTTGAAATATGAACATTGTATTTCTATTGCATGTTACTATACATGTGTTGTATGGACCAAATTCCATGCATTGGGGCTACATGCATGTAGATATATAGTCCCAGGTATTTTTGGAGAGTATATATTGGAATACTTACCTTGTACTCTTTGCACTTACTGCACTAGCACTTTCATTAAAATTGTATTATTGTTATTATTAATTAGGACTCTGTAGACCGTTAGGTCTTTGTTTGGCACGTTTCTGTTTGAGACCAGTCCCTACTTGTTTGTGAAGTCTTATAGGTGCTACTCGACTCTTGCTCTTTTCTATTGCTACAAACAGACTAACACGGCTACCCAACTTGATCTAAGTTCTTAGAGCACTCACTTTTGGAGCCAGAGTTTTAAAAACCATTCATTCCAACATTTACTTTTTAACGTAATGGATCAATACATGTAGGCTCCTGATTCCAAAACCTGAGATCGATACTGCTAGGTCTCCATAGCCACAGAGCATTGCTAAAGCATGTTTAGCCTGTTTCATTCATTTTGATCTATGTTGTCAGAAACAAAATTTTCCCAGGGAGTATTTCTGCAAAAGGCTTGAGAAAGTGCAGAATGATGATGGGATTTTATTACTGAATAAACAAGAGGATCAAACAGCTAAAGATTATACAGCAATAACTCCCCACCCAACACTGTACAGAAAGAGTGTCTTCTTTATTCCTCACAGATATTGAGAGCTACATCCAAATGTTTCAACAGCAGTAATATATATATGATTCCACTTTTGAACTACTCTGACGGTGAAAAAGTTTTCCTAATATCCAGTCGGTACCTTTGTGCATGTAGTTAAGCCCATTGCTTCGCGTCCTACCCTCTGCTGCCAACTGGAACAGCTCCCTGCCCTCCTCCAAATGACAGCCTTTCAAATATTTAAAGAGAGCAATCATGTCCCCCCTCAACCTCCTCTTCTCCAAACTAAACATTCCCAAGGCCCTCAGCCTTTCCTCGTAGGGCTCAGTCTCCAGACCCCTGATCATCCTCGTCGCTCTCCTCTGCACCCTCTCAATTTTGGCCACATCCTTTTTGAAGTGAGGCCTCCAGAACTGCACACAATACTCCAGGTGTGGCCTGACCAAGGCAGTATAGAGAGGGGCTATGACCTCCTGCGATTTCGATGCTATGGCCCCTTTGATACAACCCAGGATTGAATTAGCCTTTTTTGCCACCGCATCACACTGACTGCTCATATTCAGTTTACAGTCCACTCTTACCCCAAGATCCCTTTCACATATACTACTGCCCAGAAGTGTATCCCCCATCCAGCATTTGTGCTTCTCATTTTTGTGGCCCAGATGTAATACTGTGCACTTGTCTTTGTTGAATTGCATCCTATTCACAGCTGCCCACTTCTCCAGAGGATTCAGGTCTTGCTGAATTTTAATTCTATCTTCTTGGGTGTTTGCTACCCCTCCCAATTTGGTATCATCAGCAAATTTAATGAGCAGCCCTTCCACTCCTTCATCCAGATCATTGATAAAAATATTGAAAAGTACCGGGCCCAAAACCGAGCCCTGCGGCACCCCACTGGACACCTCCCTCTAATCTGATGAAACACTGTTGACCACCACTCTTTGAGTGCGGTCCTCCAACCAGTTCCCTATCCACCGAACTGTCCTATAGTCTACTCCACAGTCTTCCAGTTTGCCCATCAGAATGTCATGGGGGACCTTATCAAAAGCTTTACTGAAATCCAGATAAATCACATCAACAGAGTTCCCCCGATCCAGTAAGCTGGTCACTCGATCAAAGAAGGAAACCAGGTTGGTCTGGCAGGATCTGTTAGGAACAAAACCATGCTGACTTCCCCGGATCACTGAGCAGTCCTTCAGATGCTTACAGATTGATCCCTTTAAAATCTGTTCTAATATCTTCCCAGCAACAGAAGTCAGACTGACCGGCCTGTAGTTTCCCGGGTCATCCTTCCTCCCTTTCTTAAAGATTGGGATAACATTCACTCTTCTCCAATCTTGTGGCACATCCCCAGTCCTCCAGGAGGCCTTGAAGATGATGGACAGGGGTTCTGCAATTTCTCTGGAAAGTTCTTTCAGCACTCTTGGGTGCACCCCATCCGGCCCAGGGGATTTGTATTCATCCAGTGCAGCCAGATGCCTCTCCACTACCTCTCTGTCAATGTCAATTAGCCACTCAGGTGTCCTGCCACATTTTCTACTATCTCTAGATGTGCCTGAGTTCTTCAGGGAGAAAACAGAGGCAAAAAAGTCATTAAGCCTGTCTGCTTTTTCTCTGTCCTGCATCAGAGTTTCTCCATCTACTCCCAACAGTGGTCCAATTGCCTCTTTTACCTTGCGTTTGCTTCTCACATATCTGTAGAAGTTTTTCTTGTTGTAGCGAGCCCTCCTGGCCAGACCCAGCTCGTACTGAGCTTTGGCCTCTCTGATGGCTGATCTGCAGTACCTAGTAACCCTCATATACTCCTCTTTAGAGGTCTGTCCTTCTCTCCATTTCCTGAACATTTCCTTTTTCTCCCTTAGATTATTCTGGAGCTCTCTGTGCATCCACATCGGTTTTTTGGAGCCCTTACCATGTTTCCGTCTTGCTGGGATAGTGAAGGCTTGAGCTTGCAAAAGCTTGTGTTTGAGAATGGCCCACCCTTCACTCGCTCCTTTTCCTTCCAGCACACTCCCCCATGGAATGACTCTCATCAAGCCTCTGAGTTCATCGAAGTTGGCCCTACAAAAATCTAACCTACGATCTAACCTATAGTTAAGGTTGATTCTGAAATTCTTGCATCCTTATATCTTATGTGTGAGGCTGGTGCCCTGGCAAAGAATACACAACACACCATTCTTGGATGGAAAAAGGCTACAACTTTATTGTTTCAATTTCAGTTTCAATTTATTATTATTATGATCCAGGATCAGAATCTAAGTCAGTAGTATACAATATTATATAAAAGATACATTAATTGCATATCTAGCATACCTAGGGATTGAATATAACAATATACAATATACAAATAAATAAAATTGTTAAAATGTTGTTAAAATTTCTTAAAAGCAGTTATAATGTTTTGTCTGAATAAACTGGCCGGGGCGCAGAATCTTGCTACCTTGGCAGTAATTTCATTACAGCAATCAGCTAGAAGGAGAACAGAATAAGATTGGTTAGATCTGCCTGGGTAGGCAGCAATAATTGGTGTGATGTAAACAACTTTATTGATTACAGCCATTGGAGCATTGGCGCTGCACAGCGCAATGGAATCCTCCGCATCGAACAGCCCCTTGCTGCTCACTGGCGTGCTTTTCCTAGCCCAGCTGCTAGTGTGCAGCACCGGTCCAAGTGTGACCCTGGTGGTCCTTAACACCCATGGTGAAGCCTGCAGTGGCCAACCCAGGCAGTACCCTTCGTCTTCCCCCTCAAAAGGTGGGGTCAGCTGCCCAGCCAGCACAACTCGTCTTAGTGGATCCGGCCCAGTGCCTTGAAAGATGACAAGCCTCCTCAAAGTTCAACTGGTACTTAGGGAAGAAGGGAGGGAGGCGAACCGTCAGTCTGCATCTGCCGTCAATCAGGAACGGTGACAAAGACCACAAGGAGCTGCCGGAAAAGAGCCAAGTCTCACCTCCTCTCTTTCCCGAATTTGCCCCTGGTATTTGCTGTTTGCCTGCAGAGGCACAGCCTTCCCCCTGCCCCAGCCTTGCCTCCTGGCTGCAATGCAGCCCACCAGTAAGTCAGTAAGCTCCCTTCTCCAGACTTCTCCTTGGACTTTGGCATGCAAGATTACTGGATTTTGCTTGTGACATGGTATGAGCACATTGAGCATCTCCCATTGTTTTGTTCTTTATTTCCAAATTTTGCGTGGAGCACTGCGTTTCTATAGTTTTCCATAACTTGCCATCCTTTTCATTCATTTTTACTGTGCCCCCTAACCTCATTCATTACTGAAGTGCATTTGTGCTTTGATAAGAGCCCCTGAGGATGGGCGGTATATAAATTGAAATATAAATAAATAAAAATAAATAAACCATTACAAAATTCTTACCTGGTGTGATTTTATATACAACGGTTTCAAGGTCCTTTTCATGTGACACTGCACCATAGCACAAGAATTTATGTCGATATCAGTGAATGAATACACGAAAAATCATACAGCATACATTGCATCTATTATGCATACAGTCACATCTCAGGGTTTGGGGGGGGGGAGGTTTGCCATGTTTTGTAAATGTACATCAGTACCCTAGAAACTGCCCTGACCTGTATAACCCAGGAGACCCTGATCTCTTCCAATCTCAAAAGCTAAGCATGGTCAGCCTTGGTTAGTAATTGGATGGGAGACCCTCCAATGAAGGCCAGGGTTGGAGATCCAGACAATGGCAAACCACCTCTGATAGTCTCTTGCCATGAAAACTCCACCAGGGGTCACCGTAAGTCAGCTATGACTTGAGGGTTCTCTCCACAACTACCCTCAGGGGCGGAGCAAGGGTTTACCTCGCTCGCGGCTGGCTGGCCGGCCGGGCACCCCCACGCGCGCATGAGTGCGCGCGTGCACCGGCCTGCGTGATGATGTCACGCGTGACGTTATCATGGGAGCGCACGTGCCGCCGCCGGCCCGATTGCTGCGGCGGGCGGCCTCCGAGCTCTCCCACTCGGTTGCCTGCGCCGCCGCAGATGCCTGGCCAGGGGCTTGTGCTGGCGGTGGCAGCGGCGCGGGGTGGGGTGGGAGGGATAGGAGGCTGGTGCTTTGTGGTGCGCGCTCCCGTCTGCCGAGCCTCCTCCGGCGCTCCCTCCGGCACCCCGCGCCTGCGGCCACCGCCTACCTGACCTCAATAGGCCCGCCGCCCCTGACTACCCTGAGAGGTAAGATGAAAAGAAGATGAAGAATTTAATTCTCCAGATCTTGGATAAATTATAAAAAATCTCGGGAATTAAACGAGAATGAAAGAGGAGCAGAATGCAGTACAAAGCAACATTCTAGAGCAATAAAGAAACCAGAGCAACGTGTGCAACTTTATATTTTCCTTGAGGAGGCCACATTTATAAGCTTGAATAACTACATAAAAGCGATAGGGAGATGTGATTCCTGTTAAATTTTCTCCATCAAAACTGAGCATATAAACTTAATCTAAGTTCGCACACAAGCAGAGAAAAAAAGAATATTTTGACATAATTTTATTAAGTATTTTTTAAAAATATTCAAAGCTCTTCATATACATTAAGCAGTTTTGTAAGTGCTGATAATTAATATTCTGTTCCGCTTGTACTTTACAGGTGATTGCATTCCATTTTAAAAAATCCCATCAGACTCTGGAAAATCTTAGAGGAAAAGTTCAATTTCCTTTGTATTCATTGACATTTTGATTTAATTAACTGAAATGATAGTATCTCCCCAAAGAGCAGGCAATTATAATTGGTGTAGATTTGTGTGTGTTTTAACAAAGTCTCATGGCACATGCAAAACCTTAAAGCTGTCTCCTAAACTTTATTTTATTTTCTATGGGAATGTTCCTTTACAAATTGAACTTGAGAATTAGGGGGAGTGGGAGGCAGCTCTGGAATAATGCAAGACATGATGGGGGGATCCGTAGTGGGTAAGAAGTATCAGCTGGAATCACTCCCCCTTCTGCATGAACAAAAATACACTTCCAGTTGGAACAGGGGAAGTGCTGATCCAAACCATAGCTTTGATCAAACTACTGGTGATTGAACCACTGAGAAAGACTAACATCAAAGGATCCTTTCCTTACATAAGCATAGTCCCCATTTGTAGGGATCTCATGAAGCATGAACCAGCCCCAGTTTGTGATGAATTTTGGTTCGTATTTCAGTTTGTGCTCGCCTCTAATCACAACCTTTTCCAGCACAGCAAAATGGAATTTCTAAAATTTCAGTGCTGCCTTTCAGCCCAATCAAGGCCACAACTAAGGTGGCTAACAACTAAAAACTCTCTGAACCACGAGAGAGCCAAGAACTTTAGGCCAGTTTGTTTGGTTAATTTTTTGGTTTGTCACTGCAGACAGCCTGATGCCAATCAATCAGTTTCCTAGACAACAGGGGGAGAATGGGCTTTCTGCAGCCCTGGAAGTGACATTTTCATGAACCAAATGAACTGGTTCACGAACCGGGGCAAGTTCATGAAAGTTCATGGTTCATGAAATGCAATGAACCATGAACCAAATATGGTTCACTATTTTCCCTATTCGTGTCCACCTCTAGTTGTGATGGTTTGAATTGGGACAGATAAAGGGAAAATAGTAGAAAAATAGTGTTAAAGTTATATGTTAAAGAGAAAGGGGTGTGGCCCATTATTCAATAATTCTGGGCTCAGAGTGTATAAGAAGCAAACCTGTACTGCATTGTCAAACACAAACAGCAATCTATTCAATTTTCTAGTAATCTGTTGCTTCCTGGTCACTGTTGAAGACTGGAGAAGAAGAACCTCGAATGCCCTTTTTCATGTGTGGGTTTGTAGTGCTTGGGATTCAGGCTGCCTAGCCCCTGCTGGGGCCGAGGGGTAGGAATCCTTGCCCCCAGTTCCTATTTCTCACTATTGAGAGTTTTTAAAAATAATAATAATAATAACCTTTGGGCTGATCGTGCAACCCCCCCCCAAGTCTGTACCCCCACAATCTCCCTACTTTGGATCCTGGCCTGTCTTTCAAGCTACTCCCTCCCTCCCTAATTCTTCCTCACTGTTTTGTGGTTTGGGATACAGAAGAGCTAATTCAGACATCATATGTCCATATTAGGCAGTTTCCACATGCTCTTAGGGAGACAGTCCACTCACCAAACATTCCTGGAACTTTCCTCCAGGAATCTAGAAGGTTCCATTTGCAAAATGGCTGAGGGCTGTTTGCCTTTCTTTTTTTGGCGCCTTTTCTGAGAACGCACTCTCCGTGTTCCCAAAAAAGGCGCTGAAAAAATGCTGTTTTGCAAACAGAGCCGCCTGGATTCCTAAGGAAAAGCCACCAGTGTTTGGTGAGTGGGCTGTCCCTTTAAGAGCCTGTGGAAATGGCCTCATAGAGCTGGAAAAAGTTGATTTTACCTCACCATTTTAATGGAGTGAGATTTGTAGTTTTATAAATGCCCCCCTCCCACAATGGGCCGCTGACACTTTAGGCACTGTGCAGCGACTGCCAATCAGAGTAGATGATACTGACCTTAATAGACCAATGGTCTGGCTTAATATAAGGCAGTTTTATGAACAGGGAAACCTGTTCATTCTGAAATCAGATTATAGCCAAGCTCAGTGTGACTGGAGCAGCCGTGCTTATGGGTCACATATGAAAAGCTGGGGCGTGAGGTGGGTCTGGATTTTTAAGAAAACAAAAGTTGTGCATGTGTGAGAAGAACAGGTGGACTTTCCTTGTTCCTCATCTTGACCTCCTTAAGCTCTGTTACTGCAGGCATTTGAATGTCAAAATATGATCTGACATCTGCATTAGAACACAGTAAGGTTTGCTAGTTCTACAATGGCACAGCCCCCACCCCCAGCCCCAACCTCTCCCAGTACATGTTTCGCTGCCGTGCCAGAAAATGCCATCAAGACATGATGAACGTCTGCCTGGGAGCACTTTTCTGGAAAGCTTCTAGATGCAATTTTGAAAACAGCTGAAGCATTGGAAGAAATTATGCTTATTTTAAGCAATCAACCCCCAAGTATAATGAGACAGAGAAGGGAAGTGTGTTGAGATGAACAACAAGAGCAAATAAAAAAGAAGACAACAGTTTGTCGCCGTTGATCAGCAGGCTCTGCAGCTGCAGCCCTCTAAAGGGGTGGGCAGGGATAAATCAGCGGCTCATGGTTTATCCATCTATGTCTGGTGGTTACACCCAGCTCAGGCACTCTCTTTAGAATGCAGAAGGTGTCTATTTGTGGCGGGGATGTTAGGTAGCCATCCACTGTAGTTTAAAAAATAGGAAGAAAAGGCTTCTTTGATGTTTTGGATTTCAGGTATTTGCAAATGACTTGGGGCCCAGCTACACATGACGAATGACACTTGAACGGCAAGTGGATTGAGTGGAAGGCAAGTGAACAGGGAGAAATACACTTGCCGTTCAAGTGTCATTCGTCATGTGTAGCTTGGCCCTCTGTTAGCTTGTAAAAGGTGAGGTTTGCTTTGGCTCTTTTGACTAGTAAGTACTTTCTGTTCTAATTAGCCCTTAGTCAAAGAACAATTCCTGCATGTACATCAGGGGAAGCAATGGAGTCATAAATATGACATTGTAAGAAAGGCAAGGTGCAAGGGTGCTCAGTCTCCACTTGTTGGGCTCATGTCCTGCTTACAATTTGCAAGGAATTGAGAAGGGTTGCCTGGTGATATCCTGGAATTACAGCTGATCTAACCATAACAGAGATCAGTTCTCCTGGAGAAAAGGGCTGTTTTGGAGGGTGGACTCCATGGCATTATACCCCACTGAGGTCCCTCCACTCCCCAAACCCCACCCTCTCCAGGCTCCACCCCCAAAATCTCCAGGAATTGCCCAACCTGGTGCTGGCAACTAGCTTTGAATGTTTGACATGCTGTTCGTGTTTTCAGCTTAAAAGAATTTTATTGTTTTAAAAAAGATGCCAATGCAAGAACTGCTTTGTTCTGCTCCCCCCACCCCCGCCGCCGCCACAGCCTCCAAGAGTTAAAAGATGATGGTTTTTTTTTTTAAATCATATTTTGAGATGAGATTTGTTTACTAGTTAGGTGATGATGCCTCTGTGTTCCTCATAGCAGAGTTATCTGATGTTCATTAATGGCTGCAGTACAACCCAAATCCAGATAAATTCACACATGCACATTCTTAGATCGTTGATTCATTTACCTCTGGCTGGTGTTCACTCTGGCTGGTGGCAGCTAGAAATTGTGGACCTTTTTCTGATTTATAGTGGACGTTCTGCATGGAGAACAAGTATTGTACTGTGGAGATACAGTTTCTACCCCAAATCAGGTTAGCCACACTGTTAATTGAATTGAGTGTAATAATAATAATAATAATAACAACATATGATTTATATACCGCCCTTCAGGACAACTTAATGCCCACTCAGAGCAGTTTAAAAAGTATGCTATCATTATATTGTTGAAGGCTTTCACGGCAGGAGAGCGATGGTTGTTGTGGATTTTCCGGGCTGTATCACCGTGGTCTTGGCATTGTAGTTCCTGACATTTCGCCAGCAGCTGTGGCTGGCATCTTCAGAGGTGTAGCACCAAAAGACAGAGATCTCTCCGTGTCACAGTGTAGAAAAGATGTTGGCAGGTCATTTATATCTACTCAGGAGGGGTGGGGTTGGGCTGAGTTGGGCTCTTACAGGATGACGCAGCCCAACCCCACCCCTCCTGAGTAGATATAAATGACCTGCCAACATCTTTTCCACACTGTGACACTGAGAGATCTTTGTCTTTTGGTGCTACACATCTGAAGATGCCAGCCACAGCTGCTGGCGAAACGTCAGGAACTACAATGCCAAGACCACGGCGATACAGCCCGGAAAATCCACAACAACCTATGCTATCATTATCCCCACAACAAAACACCCTGTGAGGTGGGTGGGGCTGAGAGAGCTCCAGAGAACTGTGACTAGCCCAAGGTAGAGATGGGCACGAACAGGAAAAAAATGAACACGATGTTCGTTGTTTGTTGCCATCCAGGAACAGGGATTCACAAACATCGACAGACATGACATGCTCATGAACTTCGTAGTTGGAAGTTCGTGGGAGCCAGAACGGCCCCCTTGGGACTTAGCTGAACTTGAGCCGGAGAAAGGAGTATCCATGGGCCTCCCCCTCTCATGTCATTTTCTCTTCACAGTGGCAAAAACTGGACTGTCTGCTGGAAGCTAATTGAGGAGTTACAAACTGATCTTCTCAATGTCCAATACCCACCAAATTTGCAGGGTTCATAGTCCTCACTGTCCTCTGAAGACCCCCCAAGTTTCAGAGAGATTGCACCTCAGGAAAGCTGTAGTCCATGGGTCCCTCTCTTTCCTGTCATTTTCTTTTCACAGTGGAAAAAACTGGACTGTCTGCTGGAAGCTACTTTGAGGGGTTACAAGCCAGAAGGGAAGCCAGAAGGAGTTCGGACAGAGTTCAGACAGTCCATGCCTACGTTGCCAGGGGAATTGATTGAAAGGCGCCAGACTGTCTGGCTTTACGAACAGCTGAAGAATGCCACAAAGAAGGCTTGGAACAAACACATGTTCACCGGGAACACGGCCTCACAAACAGCTTGTTCACGTACAGCAGATTGGGTTGTTTGTGGGGTTTTTTGGTTTGTATTGCTGTTCGTGCCCATCTCTAGCCCAAGGTCACCCAGCTGGCTTCAAGTGGAGGAGTGAGAAATCAAACCCAGCTCTCCAGATTAGAGTCTCCTGTGCTCTTATGTTTCTAGCTGCCCTCTTCCTTCTGAAGGCATTTGCTGCAGTGATTGGCCCACCCTCCCTCCCTCCCTGAGTGCATGATGGGAATAGCTGGTTGCCATTTGGGGCCGAGTAGGATTTGGGGGGGGGAGTCATCACATTGGCATTGATGAGGCCTGGTTTTCACCTGCTCCATGATGTCTTTGGTGATAGGAATTGAATAGGCCTGGTTTCAGACACTGGTTAGGCCATGGCTGTTTCCACACGACTTACCTGCCTGTGGAACATCGCGCGAAAGACCCGGAAGACAGCGTCTTCTCGCGTGAAATCACACTGGGAAGACGCGATTTCTTGCAAAACTCCTGAATAACAGCATCTTCCTGGTGCTATTTCGCATGAGAAGACGCTGTCTTCCGGGTCTTTCACACAATGTTCCACCGGCAGGTAAGTCGTGCAGAAACAGCCCGTGACCAGTTTGGCAGGAATAGGGTGGGTTGCTCAGGATAGGTAGAGTTCGAGCCAAGCTACAAGTGATGCCTGACACAGGTTGGACACTTGTCAGCTTCCCTCAAGTTTTGATGGGAAATGTAGGCATCCTGGTCTTGCAGCTGTAATGGAGAACCAAGCTGTAAACCAGGATGCCTACATTTCCCATCAAAACTTGAGGGAAGCTGACAAGTCTCCAACCTGTGTAAGGTGTCACTTGTAGCTTGGCTCTTAATCAGCAAACACCCTGAGAGCCTCTCTACACAAAACATCTTACACGGGGATGCTCAAGTGACTTCCTTGCTGAGTGACCTTATATTCAAGTGTACTCTGTCTCCCCAGCAGTGCATGTGTATCCACAATGGGAGAACAAGTGTCAGATCTTGCACTTGAGCATCCCATGTAAGACGTCTTGTGTAGAGAGACGCTAAGACATCATGGGGATGGGGGATGTGGCCAGAACAAGCTACCACATGCTATGTGGCTGGGTGGTGATGTGAAGGAGCATCCCAATTGCTGAGCAGCATCTCTCAAACCTAGTAGGTGCCTTGCGGCTCACCAGGGAAGGCAGATAAAGGTGGACATCTCTTGGCATGGAACGGCTTTGAAGGCTATGATAAACAAGGGACGGGGCAAAACTGCCAGCTCAGTTTTGAACTAGGGTAGACTTGCTGGCAGGCACACAAGGAGGATGCCTAATGTGGCCCACCCTCAAATAGCTTGTGTTATAAATGTTGATGAAGATCAAGATTAAAATCAGGGCTTTTTTTCAGGGGGAACGCGGGGGAACGGAGTTCCGGCACCTCTTGAAAATGGTCACATGGCTGGTGCGCGGAGGGCAATCTCAACTCCCCTCTGTCTGGAGATCAGGGGGCGGGGCCACCAGCCACGTGAACATTTTCTCTGAGGGCAACCCACTGAGTTCCACCACCTCTGTTCCCAGAAAAAAAGCCCTGATTAAAATGATTAAATAAATACAAACAAGTTGACCCCACATAACTTGTCTGTGTAATTATTGCCTTGTATCATATTTGGGTAATGGGGCTTCCAAACTGAACCTGGGGCTTCCAGATTCCTTGCTGGCTCCCTCGGCCAATATGCTTGCAATGCCAACTGCCATGTATCCAATGTGGGTGAATATTTCAGTATTGAATTTTTGCAATGGTGAGTTTTAAGGAGAATTTTTCAGGGGCAAATAGGCTTCATTTCGAATAGGTTTGAGACTTAAAACAAACAAACAAACCTTCACAATCTTAACTGGGTGAATGTGTGAGAATGAATGAGAATCCCACCAAATTATTTTGAAATTTGTGAGTTTTGTGTGCTGCAGTTCAGACTATTTCTTTGATGAGCTACTAGAAAATCCCAGTTATGGAAATTGAGAATTAATTTGCAAAACTGAAATTACAATTTCACATCATAATTTCTCCAATTTTTGGCATTATTCATATTTATCCTTTTCAGTAAAAATTGTAGGGGGACTAATCCGAATAACGATGGTGGTAGAATAAACATTTAAGGAAGGTGCCCATCAAGTTACTATTTTGGAATTCTAATTTTTCAGACATGTAAGTCACAAAAAGAATGAGACACCTGTGCTCAGAAACTCAGTTGAAGCTATTATTCTATATATAGGCTACATAGCATGAAGAAGAATTGTTGGAAAATTCTTCCTAATGAAACTGAAGCAGTGTCTAAAGGAACAATGTGTGAGCTGTGATTCAGAGCTGGCCAGCTGCGGATTTTTATACAAGAAGATCGAAAACATAATATAATGGGAGAGGGAAATAGTCTTTCCCCTCACTAAAGACCAGCCACATAGGGAATGCAACACTCTTATATATTAGGTCTTCCATTTCTGTCATTCTATTACACTATTCAGTCCTTTCTCCTTTAATTTTTTTTCCAATGAGAAGCATTTTGATACCATATCTGATGAAATGTGACCTATTTCACTGTACCAATCATCAAAACGTTCCAACTGCCAGCCATTGCTGCAAACGTGCATTGTTATCCTAAACAATCACAAAGCAAATGTGTCCATGTGTTCGTAGTGTGAACCGTGCAATTTTTAGATTAAAAGATATATGTTATGGGAAAGATGTATATGGTGAATAGGAATTTCAATAAATCTCAATTTGTTAATAGATAGATTGCTCAAAGGGATGAAAAGAAGTATAAAATCATAATAGTTTCCCCCAACATTTATTTGTTGCTTTTAAAAAAATTCAAAATCTAAAAAAAAAAAAAACCCACACATGCCCTGACATTTTCCATGGCAGGCTTGTAATCCCATAGTTCTCCAAACTGTAATGTTCAGTATTGTTTCATTAGTATACTCTTCATTGTACTGATTATTATGCATTATTAATTCAGATCTGTGCCTAGGAGATGTACGGTATGTAATTATTTTTCCTTTCAAAACATAATAGCTTCACACTGCGCTTGTTGCAGCCACGATATTTCATCTCTGAATGTTCCTTCAAACATTCTGGGTCTGTGACAGAAATTTGTATTTGAACAGAAAAGCTGTCAAGAAGGGGCTGTGGCGCTATCCATCAGGTTTTTAATCCTGACCGTACTTCAGTGCCAGCGAGCTGGCTGTCCAAGACATTAAACAAAGATTGAAATTATGCCGTCTGTTCTTGGACTTCAAAGGCACAAAGTTGGACTGGAATCCAATGGACCTTTATTACACTCTATTAATTTCTGATTAGTTCTTAGCTATGCAGAATGCAACTCAAGTGTCACAATGGGTTAGGCATGCAACCCTGACTCCAAGATCAAAAAAAGAGAACCTGTCACTTTCCATAATTTTACAGGAGATTCTACCAGTGTAAATCCTTTTTCATCCTGTCTCCCTTTTATGTCTTTTAATGAGTTTTTCCACTAGGAGTGCAGAATCTTAATATCACTTCCAGAAAAGCTAACTGATATTGTATCTCTTGGCAATTCCATTGGCAATCTAATTAAAGGGTAATTTAGAACCAGTCTTCTTTACAAATACCTAATGTCCTGTTGTTTATTTAAATCCTGTTGTTTATTTAAATCGTACTGTTGTATCCTGTAGTTTATTTAAATAGCTTTATTTTAAGGGCAGGAGACAGGTATGTTTGAGAGTAGATGCAGTAGAAGGTTTAGGATCACGTGAGATAAGCCAAAGTCTAACAAATGGCAGGTACTTGACAGGCAAATTACATGTGGATTATCATTTGTTAAAATTTCATCACAGAAAATAGTTCAACTATTAAGCAAGCAAGTACTTTACATGAAAGATTAGCATATTTCCTTACAAAGGGTTGTGCTTAATTTAGATGCATTGACTTCTTGCCACCACGAATGACCTTTATGTCTAATCAAAGTCCCTTTGAATCCAAATCCCCAACCTTTTATCTCTCCTGACAGCTTTTAATTTGAAGGCCCGTAATAAAGTCTATTAAAATTCAACATGTATCAGTGTTTAAAATGTGGCCGGGCTTGCCAGAGTTTCAAATATAAAACTTTGAATAAGTCAGAATACAGAGAAAGATGCATCTCTTTTTAAAAATTCTAGCCGCAGTTTAGAAAAAACTAACCAATGGTCTGTGATGATTGTGGAGGAATAGACCAACTATTCATTTGCCCCCCCAGTTGGAAGAATGAGACAGACACAAAGGATTAGAACTAAGGGCCGCTTTATTAAGTACAACATCAACACTAAACTGCGGCAAGGCAAACTGGTGGTACAGGTCAAGCCACGGGGTCACTCCGGGACCTCTGCCTTGACCTGTCTGAACGAGCCCCATGGCCCCTGGTGTGAGCCATTCTTGGAATGGCCTCGACCCAGCTGGCTAGGCAAAGCCCCCCCCCCCCCTCAAGCTCCTAAAGCCTCAGCCGTACAGCATGAGGGAAGGACTTGCACCTGGTGTTCCCCGGAGGCGGTCTACACAGGTGATGGTAGCCGTGAAGTATACCATCCCTCCTGGCAGACCCCATTTCCCCACCAATGGGGAATTGCCAAAGGGGTGCTCACTGGCCTGCTCCTTATCCCCCAACTTTCTCCTGCCAGGACAACCTACTAGGTGCCACACCACAAATGACCTCAAACCCCTGCTGCAGTACAAGGTAGGAGAAAAACCCAGTCCCCTCTTTGCCAATTAGGGGCTTGGGAAAAAATGCCTACCTGTCTCTGTAACAGCAGCCGGCTAATCCTGCCCTGAAACAGGATGAGGAGGGTGGGCCAATCTCATGGAGCAACTGAAGACACGGGGGTGGAGATGCCTTCTAGTTGTGCTTGTCTCCGCCCCTGGCTTGAAGCCCGGATCGGCTGTCTGCCTCCTCCTCCTTCCAAGGAGGCAGACTTTGGCCCCCGGCTAAAGCCGCTATACAGCAACCAGGATGGCGCCGCATTATTTCAATATTCTACCTTCACTTTTCCCAACCACACATGGGGCCCTCAACACAACTAAAAATCAGTCATTACTGAGTCAGACCACTGGCCTATCAAGGTCTGTCCTGTCCACTCCAATAGGCACAGGTTGTCCACAGTTTCAGGCAGAGATCTTGCACCATATGCTACAGGATCCTTTCAGGTAGAGATGATGAAGACTGAACATAAGACCTTCTGCAGGCAAAGCAGATGTTCTACCACTGAATGCTTTCTGCAAGCGCCACCTTGCACACAGGCAAAATCAACAGCTGCCTGTACATGTGCATTCTCTGTGATGACACCCCCCCCCCCCCCGCTTTATGAAACGACATACCTTGAAGAGGTTAGGAAAGCTCCCGTTCTCCTGGCTTTCTGCAAACTACGCAAAACTGAATTATTTAAGAGGGCCTTTTCACTCACATAGGAGGGCTGTATTAGATGGAAGCTGACTCAAAGAGATGCATCAGTAAAGGGATAGGGAGTAACTATAGAGTTTACTAGTATTGCTGTAAGTATGGTAGACTGTAGACTTTATTACTATTGCTGTAAGTATTATCCTACTGGGCAGATCCTATTTTGTTTAATATGCCAGTCTTAGAATTACTTATGCTCTGCTCCATCATTTCTTCAACTCCGTATTGGATTTCTGTTGGTTTTCAATCTTTGCAAATTTGCATGTATATACTCTATCACGTGCATATTGAAATGTCTTTGAAATTGACTGTACTGTCCCACACTGTGTAATCTGCCTTGAGTCTCAGGGAGGAAGGCGGACTAAAAATAATGTAAATAAAAATAAATAATAATAAGCTAACCCCCTTCCAAAGCATACAATTAAAATCTCAGTAGAACAAACAGCAAAACCACCTAATAAAATAGTTTATCGATACTACTCCAAAACAGCATACTTGGTAGAGACACAAAACAAATCTGAGAGTGGTAAAATTAGTGCCTAGGTTAAAAATGTGCTGGAAAATGTCCTGGCCCGGCTTCCGAAGACAGATAGAGATGGGGCAATTGAACTCTCTGTATCAGACAGCTTAAAGATTGAGTGCTGGGACCAAGAAGATTCCGTGTGTATATTTCAGATTGTGGTGAGACGAAAAAGAGTCTCCATTGGAAAACCAAGTATGTGGGTTGGGTCATGTAGATGGATATAGATATAGATATAGATATAGATATAGATATAGATATAGATATAGATATAGATATAGATATAGATATAGATATAGATATAGATAGGGCTTTTTTTCAGTGGGAACACAATGGAACACAGTTCCACTTGAAAATACTCGGCAATAGTGCGTGAAAATAATATTATTTCAAAGAATCCCATGTGTTTCTTCCTCATTTCCCTCTTGAGAGTTCCACCACCTCTTTTCCCCGGAAAAAAAACTCTGAATATAGATATATAGATATTAATGACATATAATTAATTCTATTCTTAAAAATCCTAGGCCATCAAAATACTGTGATATGAAATTTTTAAAATTATCAAAACTAAAGAGGTAAAACAGCAATAAAGAGCATTACTATTTGAATAAAATACTTTTAAAAAACCCAAAAGGTTCAGCTTATCTTTTGTCAGATGCAAAACCGACGTTAGCCTTTCTCAGGGTGTGTAGTGGGCTATTTAAAAGGCAACATTCATCCTAGCATACTAGCCACAGATTGCAGATGTGTTTCCATTCTTTTTGGCATTTATTTACTTCATTTATACCCTGCATTTCTTCCTAGTAGGGACACAAAGTAGCTTACATCATTCTTCTCTCTTCTATTTTATCCTCACATAAGCCCTATGAGGTAGGTCAGGCTCAGGGGGTGTGACTGGTCCAGCAAGCTTTCATGGAAGAGTCAGGATTCGAACCTGAGCCTCCCAGATCCTACTCTCACACTCTACCCTCTACAGCATACTTGCTAGATGATATATGTATGATCTGAACTTAGTGAAAGCTTTCTCTTAGGAGAGAAATGTCAACTCTTGAAATCATATTTGATGTCAATGAGCATTTTTGGAAGGCTGATATTAGGGGGGAAAGTGTAGAGTTTATACAAGGACATATCAAATTGGGATTTTGTGTATGTAGGATGAAATTATACCACATAGACTCAAGATGATACCAAAAGGCAAAAATAAAGTAGGGTTATTTACAGAAGAACTGCATAATTTATTAAGGGACTTCCCTTAGCGCGTGTTCCTTAAGAGACTGGCCGTTTGGGTTGTCAGAGTCTGGGCAGACACATTTTGGCTTTGAATTCAGCATGACCCATCATTATGCCTTGCTTTTTTTTTCTGTACAGAAGTAAAACTATCCCAAGAGATGCCGACCATCAGTCCTCTCTTCTATGCTGCTCTGTGTAAAGGTTTGTTCTCCAGCCCCCTGGGGTGTGGTCAACCTTGAGTGGTTGGTTTGGGTGCCTCCGCTCATCTCCAGATGCATCAAGGTACTCACTTCAGATTTTGAAGATCAAACCCACACTATTCAAAAAGATACTGACAGCCTCATTTTTCTGGGCTTGCTGACAGTGATTTTGAAGGTTGGGCAGTTGGTGGGGGAGGGGCGAGAGAAGCTGGTAAACTGGGCTTTTTGGAGACTAGAACATGCCAGGACATCTGGGAGCCAATCTGTTGTGTTTTTTGGGTTTTTTTAGTTTCAAAACGGATGCAATTTTCCATGAGCTTTTTCGTTCTCCACCTGTATGTCACACATCTATCCAGCTGCTGAAAGAACCTTTGGAAATCTTTCTTCTTCTCTTCTGATTGTATCATTTGAAAGGAAAATAGATGTTTCTGCCATAAAGAGAAAAAAGCCACTCTAACTCCAGAGAAATCTACCCACGATAGGAAGAAGGGTTGTTATTTCCTCTTTAAAGGAATGTCAGTTTTCTTTGACTTGTATAGCATCTTCAAGTTGGCTGTTCAGATTTTTCTGTGCAGCTTTATCAATCACTGTCTTTTATGAGAGGACCTCAGATGTTGTATGGAATGACAAATTAAATAAAGAAGTAAACAGTAACACTCAGTATGGTGTTTCAATAGACATGCGTTTAAAAGTGGCATCTTTGTTTCTGAAATTGGTTGCAATTTGAATAGGGCTGTGGACCACTCTGTACAAATGTTTATAAATATATGCATCGTAAGTCCTCATGAGATAATCTATACTATAGCAGCAGTCAGAGCTGCTATAGTATCTTTAGTGGCCATTCCCTTTTCTAAAATCTGGAAGACCCCAGCATGTTTCTATGTACTCAGTGATGAATTCAAAATAACTCAAACATCCAAGAAAGCCAGTATGGTATCCTGGTTACAGTATTGGCTTAGGATCTGGAAGATACATGGAAGCTTGCTGGGACATCTAGGTTACCTTGGGCGAGTCACATATTCTCAACCTGACCTACTTAACAGAGTCGTTGTGAGAATAAAATGAAGGAAGGATAATGATGTACACTATTTTGAGTCCCCACTGAGGAGAAAGGGAGAATGGAGGGATATAAATTAAATAATAATAACCTGCGTTCTGAAAATAGAGCCCCTCAGTCATGCAGTGCTGGATGTTACTCATGACTAGACATGGGCACGAATGGAAAGCTGTTCGTTGTTCGTTGCCATCCACGAACAACGAACAACGAACAGTAACAGACATGACCCTCTTCACAAACATGTCCGTTGTTCGTGGCCCTTTAAACTATCAGGGGGGATTCCCTGCCACCTGCCAGCTGATAGTTTAAAGGGTTCTTTCCTGCCATGTGTCTGTACTGGATGTTCAGAGGTAAAATTGTTCTACAGCAGTTTGATGGAGTGGATAAAATGGCCGTTTTCACACTGCTTACCGGCCACAGAACATCACGCCAAGCTCCTGGAATGACAGCATCTTCCTGGTGCAATTTCGTGCGAGAACCGTTCTCGTGCAAAATCGCACCAGGAAGATGCTGTCATTCCAGGAGCTTGGCGCGATGTTCAGTAGCCGGTAAGCAGTGTGAAAACGGCCAGTGTGTGTTTTGTGTTGCTGAACAGCATCTATGTTGATAATCTCCAAAACCATTTATGAAAATCACCCTCATTGCTGCTCCCTGACACTGAGCCGTATACTTAAACTCTGAAGTAAATCCCAAGAGTGAAATTATGTGGTGCTCTGCTGTTAAATTATTGCATTAAGTGGTAGCCAAGTTGAAGTAAATTATGTGAGTCATACTTATTAGAACAAGAGGAGTCTGTAAGAGGGGGCATGGCTTCTCCAATACAGAACTGCTATGCAAAAGTACAGATTTGTGGTGTGAAAACCAAGAAATATGGAAGCCAAAGTGACAACTTGGCACAAACAGGGCTAGAACAAGCACCACTCTCCCTATCATTCCCACCTTACTGGCATATTAAAACATCTCATAGCTTTGAAAAGTATTTGCCCAATCTTTCATTTTAGTGCAGGCATCTGTAGCCTTTTATTATTCAAGAGCCAAACGACATCCACAGTCTGAGCAAGAGATCAACAAACAGCCAGTATAAGAAAGGTCATTTGCATTACTGAAGGTGTACAACTTAACATACTGGTAAGTGACTTCATTGGTTACAAATCTATAAAGTTTCCCAAACCCGAACGTTGGTTTCTACAGATGCTTTATTTGGAAGTGGCACACACTAGAAATAATAAATATATGCAGGAGCACCCTGCACGATTGTTTTAGAGCATTGGCATAAATCTCTGCATGGCTTACCCTTGGATTACTGGCAACTGTTCACCTCTATCTCTTCCCTTTCTGTAATGCATAAGTCTTTTCGCCCCATAAAATCTTTACTGACATTCTCTTCACATATTGGTTACTGTAGCATCCCACTGGCCCGTCTGATATTCCTAAATCCTAAAGATTAAATTTTTTAGAGAGCCATATATGATTCTGCATTGAGCCATCTTTGACTCTAGCACCATAGGTTGCAGACTGCACTTTTATTAGCTTGCTATAAAGTTGTTTGCACACTTGCAAAAAATGTACCTTGCTTACCGGCTAATATCTCAAAGTCCACATTTCCCACGTTCAAAGTCCCATTTGGAGCCTATGGCGGGTCTGTATCTTGCAAACATGAAAAAGTAGCTATACCTCCCAGTATGGAATCCCTGGTCTATACCTCACTATAGGAAGCACATGCTCATTTGAGTCCATATGTGTAGATCAACAGTGGTTCATGAAAGATGAGGGTCAAGGTTGAAGCTAGTGGGTGTAACTAATTCTCTGCTTCACATGTCCTCTCCTTCTCCAAACTGGTGGAGACTGACCAAGAGAGAGATCTTGGAGTCGTGGTGGATAACTCACTGAAAATGTCAATACAGTGTGCGACAGCAATAAAAAAGGCCAACGCTATGCTGGGGATTATTAGGGAGGGAATTGAAAACAAATCAGCTAGTATCATAATGCCCCTGTATAAATCAATGGTACAGCCTCATTTGGAATACTGTATACAATTCTGGGCGCCACACCTCAAAAAAGATATTATAGCACTGGAAAGCCTATGAGGTGGCAGTGAAGGCTGTGAAGAAAGAGTTTTATGCAGCCTCCATCGCGTCAGCTAGCTCATGCCCAACAAAATTGTTTAATGTGGTTCGGTCATTGGTCTCCTTGCCAGAGGGAGGCCATCAAATTTTGAATTTAAATATTAGCTGTGAGGCTTTTGGGGGCTTTTTTGCTAATAAAATCTTGTTTCTCCACCGTGACTTGCCAGCCACAGTTGATTCAGTGAATGAGCTAGGGGCCCCTTGGCCGTCTTCAGGGCCAATCTTTGATCATGTCAGACCACTCTCTGGGGAGGAGATCGACAGGACCCTGAGATCAGTTAGGCCCACCACATGTCCCTTGGACCCATGCCCATTGTGGCTGGTAAAGGCCAGTGCCAAGGGGCTGTGGTCCTCGCTGGAGGCCATTGTTAACCTATCCTTAGGCTCCGGGGGTTTTCCTGGGCCATTAAAGGAAGCTGTAGTGAGGTCTCTTTTAAAGAAACCATCACTGGACCCCACTGACCTTGTCAATTACCGCCTGGTTTCGAACCTCCCGTTTCTGGGAAAGGTGATTGAGCAGGCAGTGGAGGAACAGCTGCAGGGCTTCCTGAAGAATGTCTCGGCCCCAGACCCCTTCCAGTCCGGGTTCCATCTGGGATATGGGACAGAGATGTTGCTGGTCGCCCTCACAGATGATCTTTGTAGACAGCTGGATTGAGGCGGCTCAGCGCTGCTGATATTATTGTATCTGTTGGCAGCGTTTGATACAGTCGATTACGATCTTCTGACTCACCGCCTCGCCGGTGTGGGGATATGAGGGACTGCCTTACAGTAGCTTGTCTCTCTTCTCCACGGTCGGGGACAGAGAGTAGCGCTTGCAGAGAAATTGGAAGTGGCACCCCACCACCCTTTTGTGTGCAGGGTCCCACAGGAAGCAATACAATCTCCATTATTGTTTAACATCTATATGCACCCCCTTGCCCAGTTGGTGCGAAGTTTCGGACTTGGGTGTCATCAATATGCAGATGACACCCAGTTGTATCTGATGATGGACAGCTGGCCCGGCTCAGCCCCAGATGTCCTGGAACATGCTTTTGCAGCCGTGACTGGTTGGTTGAAGCAGAGTCAGCGGAAACTGAACCCGACGAAGACAGAGATCCTGTACTTGAGCCACGGGGGATTAGTTTCGGGACTCCGGCTCCCAGTCCTCGATGAGGCACCGTTAGTGCCAGTTCCGAGGGTTAAGAGCCTGGGGGTGATCTTGGATGCCTCCCTGAAAATGGAGACACAGGTCACAGCAGTTGTCAGGTCCTCTTTTTTCCATCTGCGGCAGACCAGGCAACTTGTCCCTTACCTGTCAACCCGTGACTTAACTACAGTGATCCAAGCAATGATCATCTCTAGGCTAGATTACTGTAACTTGCTTTATGCAGGGCTGCCCTTGAGCCTGACCCAGAGATTACAGCTGGTACAAAATGCAGCAGCGCATGTTATTACGAGAGTGCCAAATAAGGCGCATATAACACCGTTCTTATGCAAACTGCATTGGTTGCCAGTGGAGTACTGGATTAGATTCAAGGTTCTGGTATTGACCTATAAGGCGCTGCGCGAACTGGGACCAGCGTATCTACTGGACCATCTCTCCCCATATACTCCCTGGAAGACACTCCAATCAGAAGACAAACAGCTGTTGGTGGTCCCTGCCCCCCAAGGAGGCTCGCCTAGCCTCGACTAGAGCCAGGGCCTTTTCGGTCCTGGTTCCCACCTGGTGGAATGCTCTGGCTGCTGAAATTAGGACCCGGCAGGTCCTACTATCAAATTGCTGGGCCTGCAAGACAAAGTTGTTCTGCCAGGCATATGGCTGAGGCTGGGCCTCCGCCAGCCTGAAAAAAGGGGTGTATAAAATCTTAACCCTCTCTGTGAAGGGTGTCCACCATCCTGTTTTAAATGTGTATTAATACACTGTTGTTTTAATGTAGATGAATTTTTATTGTATTTTAATATGTTGTTATCTGCCCTGAGCCTGCTTGTGGGGAGGGTGGAATAGAAATTTGAAATAAATAAATAAAATAAAAAGTGCAGAAAAAGGCAAATAGAATGATTAAAGGGATGGATCACTTCCTCTATAAAGAAAGGTTAAAGCACTTTGGGCTCTTTAGCTTGGAGAAACGATGACTGAGGGGTGACATGATAGAGGTTTATAAGATTATGCATAGGATAGAGAAGGTAGAGAAAGAAGTATTTTTCTCCCTTTCTCATAATACAAGAACTCATGGGCGCTCAATGAAATTGCTAAGCAGTCGGGTTAGAATGGATAAAAGGAAGTACTTCTTCACCCAAAGGGTGATTAACACATGGAATTCACTGCCTTAGGAGGTGGTGGCAGCTTCAAGCATAGACAGCTTCAAGAGGGGATTGGATAAACATATGGAGCATGGAGCAGAGGTCCATCAGTGGCTATTAGCCACAAGGTATAGATGGAACTCTCTGTCTAGGGCAGTGATGCTCTGTATTCTTGGTGTCTGGGGGGGCAATCAGTGTGAGGGCTTCTAGTGTCCCTTCTCCACTGGCAGACCTCCTGAGCACACCTGGTTTTTGGCCACTGTGCGACACAGAGTGTTGGACTGGATGGGCCATTGGCCTGATCCAACATGGCTTCTCTTATGTTCTTATGTTCTAATATTCATTTCTACATTTGAATGTCTGTATAGCGGCTTCTGTCTGATTGGGTGTCTGCCTGCTCCTCCCACCCTACGAAAGTTGGATATTATTCAGGGATGTGAGGAACATAAAATTATAATGGTATTCCAAAGAGAGAAACAAGCTGGGATGTGCACACAAAGAATGCTTGCACTGTTGCAAATTGTTGTGCAAACATCCATATATATTTTAAAAGATGGAAATATCAGCATCTGGTTCTCCAGGTGAAAGTCCAGTTATATGATATTTAAAAGTAAAAACAACACATGCAAAATTTTAAACTCTGGGAATGTTTCAAGAGTAGTTACCAAACTGCTGCATACTAATTAATACATGACCTTTAAAAATAAGTCTGATATACAGTTAACCACTCATGGTCTGGTCTAATCAGGATAGATTTGTATTTTAAATGCTAAATGTTGGCTTTAAACAGTTGTTTTGTTAATTCATTTGTTAAAATACCCAAATTCCACTCGTAAATTTGGTCATGGATATGCTTGGGAGATGTGGCTTTATTTCCAGACTGGTTTTTGAGCACTGTATTGTGCATGCGTTAAACTTTTTGACAAATGGCTTTGATTCAAAGAAGTGGACTGATCCCACGTTTATTTCTTCACAAGGGAGCAGAGAAGGGAGGAAAACTTGCATCCACTCCGTTAAGTATAAAATCCAACAGGAACATGGTGTTGATAGCTTTCTGAGGAGCACGGTACTCCCGCGCTCATCACTAGAGATGGGCACAATCCGCATTACGATCGAAAAAAACCCACGATAATGGCGATTGTGTGATCGTGAACTGGCGGATTGTGATCGTCCACGGCCAACGATCCAGCGGTTGGGAGAGGCATGGATTGGGGCGATCGGGCTCGGATTGGGGATCCAGACACTCAGGCGCCAGCAATCTATTCCCCTGACAATGGAGCCAGGGGAATGCCTGAGCTCTGTTTGCCCTCCTTCTATCACCCTGGAAACCCCAATGTAAGTCCAGCTTCCCTGGATCAGCAGGGCTTCCTTCCAACCATGGAGCAGACGGTGAGTGGCCAGACCCCCCGCCCCAATGGAAGCCCAGCTTTCCTTGATCAGCAGGGCTTCCTTCCAACCACGGAGCAGCTGGCGAGTGGCCAGACCCCCCGCCCCCTGAGGGGAGGCGGCTTTCTGCTGCCTCCCTGTGCTCACCAGGACCAGCGGCCGCCGCCAGTACCCACTATTCCTTTCTTGCTGGGAATACCAGCACGCTGCAGTTTGGCCTGGCGGGCAAGCACATGAGGGGTGCCGCCGGCGAGTGGCCAGACCCCCCGCCCCCTGAGGGGAGGCAGCTTTCTGCTGCCTCCCTGTGCTCACCAGGCCCGGCGGCTGCCGCCAGTACCCACTATTCCTTTCTTGCTGGGAATACCAGCACGCTGCAGTTTGACCTGGCGGGCGGGCACATGAGGGGTGCCGCCGGCGAGTGGCCAGACGCCCCGCCCCAATGGAAGCCCAGCTTTCCTTGATCAGCAGGGCTTCCTTCCAACCACGGAGCAGCCGGCAAGTGGCCAGACCCCCCGCCCCCTGAGGAGAGGCGGCTTTCCGCTGCCTCCCTGTGCTCGCCAGGCCCGGCGGCCACCGCCAGTACCCACCATTCCTTTCTTGCTGGGAATACCAGCACGCTGCAGTTTGGCCTAGCGGGCAGGCACATGAGGGGTGCCGCCGGCGAGTGGCCAGACCCCCCGCCCCCTGAGGGGAGGCGGCTTTCTGCTGCCTCCCTGTGCTCACCAGGCCCGGCGGCCGCCGCCAGTACCCACTATTCCTTTCTTGCTGGGAATACCAGCACGCTGCAGTTTGACCTGGCGGGCGGGCACATGAGGGGTGCCGCCGGCGAGTGGCCAGACGCCCCGCCCCAATGGAAGCCCAGCTTTCCTTGATCAGCAGGGCTTCCTTCCAACCACGGAGCAGCCGGCAAGTGGCCAGACCCCCCGCCCCCTGAGGAGAGGCGGCTTTCCGCTGCCTCCCTGTGCTCGCCAGGCCCGGCGGCCACCGCCAGTACCCACCATTCCTTTCTTGCTGGGAATACCAGCACGCTCCAGTTTGGCCTGGTGGGCAGGCACATGGGGGGTGCCGCCGGCGAGTGGCCAGACCCCCGACCCCTGAGGGGAGGCGGCTCATCGCTGCCTCCCCGTGCCCTCCAGGCCCATCAGCTGCCACCACCACTCACCTTCCCACATAGCTGGGAATAGCAGCGTGCCCCACTTTGGCCTCCACGATCCACGATCCATGGCTCAGGAACGGGAGATGATCGGTGTGGATCGCTAATTCAGGATTGTCGCTGGCACCGATCCACGATAAGCTGAATCGTTTATTTTTGGGGGATCGTGCCCATCTCTAGTCGTCACTATGAGCGGGGTTGTAGTTACAGGATCATGGTGGCTGTTCTGTTCTCCAGACTACTTTTCTCAGCTGAGACGGTTTATACTGCTAGGACAGAACAAGGGGAGGATAATGTGAAGTGGAGGAAGGACTGTTGATGTTCTCCACTCTCCTCATATACAGGAGTAGTTCTGACAAAAAGAAATGAGAATTTGGAGGCTCTGGAACCAACTAGACAATAAACATGGCTTAGAATGGCCTACGGCTGTGCTTAATAGAAGCAGTTTGTTGGCATTTCCTGCGTTCTTTGTGGGCACAGACTTGACATGATTTCTTAATTCCTGCTTTTCTCTTGGTTATGTGGACAGGTATGAAAAGCTGTTTGCAGAATCCAGAAACTTTCATTGTTGATCTAGAGATATATCTTCCTAAGTTTGTGAAAATATGAAAGGGAAAATAAAAAGGTACCGCGTTCTTCTTGGGTTAGAATAAGCAATAGTCATGACGTTCCCAGAATAAATAAAATTTTAAAAATCAACCGTACAAGCTGTAAACATCAAAAGGACCATCCTGTGTTCCCTCTGTGCAAATATTGGCTTATTGGGTCCTCTGCTAGAGAACTTGTAAGATGAAAGCACATGATATAAAACGGCGTGCTATGCAAATGGATTTCTAATTCAGTGTTTCCAACTTTAAAGGAAATAATATTAACGATTTAGTCAAGTTTTAGTAGTCTTCTTCAGCTTCTGCCAGTAATGACAAGAGTTTCCTTTCTAATGTTCAATCCCTGCTGTGCAAGTCGGGATTTTAACAAACTACATTAGCTGCAGGCTCTTTGACACGGCATCACACTGAGATAAACACAATTAACAAGATCTATTCAAATTTTCTTTCTTCTACATTTATTTATTAATGGGCTTTTAAGACCTCTGACAATTTCGTTTTACAATGTACAAAAATCTCCCACTTCTGGACCACTCAGACCCGGAAACATTTCTCGTCTTAATACTTCACATTTGCATAATGCTTTTTGGCCCTGACCTGGATAGCTCAGGTGAGCCTGATCTCTTCAGATCTCAGAAGCTAAGCAGGGTCAGCCTTGGTTAGTAATTGGATGGGAGACCTCCAACAAAGACCAGGGTTGCAGAGGCAGGCAATGGCAAACCATCTCTGATAGTCTCTTCCCATGAAAACTCTACCAGGGGTCACCATAAGTCAACTCTGACTTGACAGCACTCTCTGCCACCAGCGGGATAAGAATCCTTCATCTCTGTTCAGCCCTGTGGGTTCCATCATCAGGTACAACCTCTCATCGTCAGGTACAAGTAGGAAGAGTTGCCTGATAGATTTGCCTGGTTCATCCCCATCCTCTTGGCAAAACCATTAGGTAACAAAACTCAGCTCTGGCAGACAAGGATTGAGCCTGATGTGAGATGAAGGGGCGTTTTGCAACTGGTTGGATGCCAGCATTGGGTTCAGCCTCTGATCTGCATAACATATCAGAGGCTGCGCTCTTAAGCACATTTGTTAGGAAGTAATTTCTCTCAAATCCAGTGAGATTTCCTTCAGAACGGAGGGTCAAGCTGATGCCGTGTTAAGGATTATAGCATGGTTATCTAAAGTGCAGTATTGTGGCAACCTGTGAACCATATTGGATCTGCCAGTCCCTTCCCCCTTCTGTCATAATCCTTCTCATGCTTCCTCTGTGACCCTTACTTAGCAACTAGATATGCTGTGCTCTGGGTGCCATAGTTCATGTAACCAGGGCCGGATCGAGGGGGGCAGGGGGGTAGTCTGCCCCCGGCGCCGCCAGGGAGGGGGCGCCGGGAGCAGCTGCCAGAGCACGCAGGCAGCAGTGCGGACAGCCTTGCAGCCCCCCATGCTGCCTTTCACCCGCCCTGCAGGACAGGGGCGGCCAGCTTGCTGCCCGCTCCCTGCCCTGCAGGGCGGGCAAAAGGCAGCGTGCCCCCCTGCGCCATTTGCCTGCCCCGCAGGACCGGGGGCAGCTGGCCACCCCCGGTCCTGCAGGGCAGGCGAATGGCGCGGGTGGCCTCGCAGCCCCCTGTGCTGCCTTTCACCCGCCTCCGCGGGACAGGGGGTGGCCGGCTTGCCCCAAACCCCCTGTCCTTCAGGACAGGCAGAAGGCAGTGCAGGGGGCTGCGAGGCTGCCCACGCCATTCGCCGGCGGGGAGGCGAATGGCGCAAGTGGCTTCCCAGCCCTGCGTGCTGCTGCTCCACCCTGCGTGATGTCATCATTGAAATGACATCATCACACAGCACTGGGAGCGCCCGCGCACGCGGTGTGCACATGCGAAAGGGTGCACTAGGGTTGCCCTGGGTGCCGGCAACCCTAGATCTGGCCCTGCATGTAACCAGAGCTGTTCCCTTTAATGTTTTGCTATGTAAATATTTGCGTGTGTTTTATTTCAGCTAATTAATGTGGCATTTTGAATGTACATTTACTGTATTTTAAAATGCAGGTCTCTAAAGCAAGAAAGAGGGGGAGTGCGTGGATGAAAACTAGGTGGCAGCTGTACTCTAGGGGGCAGAGTGATCTGCAGTTCAGTCAAACTTCTTCTGAAAGAGTTTCATGCATTGTTCAAGTATTGATGAGACCTGATGTGGGGAACAGGGAGAAAGAGTAAAGTGCTGTAATCTGAGGGAATCTGTGTGTTCTTGTCTTTGTGAATATTATAAGATGAAGAGGCAACTGGGGGCAAATAAGTCTTTGTGCCCAAGTCCATTTAGAAACAGTTGAAGGAGAGATGGGCATGAACCGGAAAAAAACTTAACCTTGCAGTTCATGGTTCGTCGCATTTCATGGACCACGAACCAAGAACTTTCACGAACCTGCCCCAGTTTGTGAACCAGTTTGTTTGGTTCGTGAAAACAGCACATCCAGGTCAGCAAATCAGAGAAGTGATGAACCAGCCTGGTTCATCACAAACTTTGGTTCGTTTTTTGGTTCGTGCCCATATCTAATTTGAAGATTTGTACCTATCTTGAAACCATCACACTTATGAACTTCTCTGAAACCATGATCTAATAAATCAACTCTATTTTTTAAAGTAAAATGTCTATTTCATCTAGTATAAATGGTCCCCTTTTACTTCACCCCCAAGAACTGACCATTCTGTCATTCTATCATATATAACAAAGCCCTCCTATACCACAAGCCAAACTGAGACAACTAGGCAAGAGCTTTTGGTGGCAGTGAAAATCTTTTGGAGACACTAAGGAAGTCAGGGAGGCAGCAATATACATGTCTCATAAAGGAGGCAAAGCACCACATTCCCTGTGCTACAATGACAAATAAGGAGCATATGAAGCTAATTCCAAGACAAATCTGTAAAATCGGAGAGCTGATTTCAACTAACATATTTTCAAATATATTATCTGAAGAAGTGAGCTGTGGCTCACAAAAGCTCATATTCTACCACAAATTTTGTTAGTTTTATGAGTGCTATTGGACTTTTGCTCTTTCCTACTGCTACAGACAGTCTAACACAGCTACCCATTTTGACGTATTTTCAAATATTCCACTACTTTTCGGAATTCTTGTTCATCATTGCCTGAGACATGCCATTTACAAAGTTAAATTTTATGCCGATTGTTGACACCTTCTGACACAAAGCAGATTTTTAAAAGATCACTGACCCAGCTAAAGAGGATACATGCAAGCATCCTTCTGTGCATGTCGCTAATGTCTGTGGAGGGGATGTTCTTCTGAATATGTGCTGAGGCTCATCTGAGCCCCACTGAACTAACTGGCTGGGGCTTTTGTTGCAGATGGGAACATGTGCCCCCATTTGGAAGGATAGCTAGGGCTTGAGTTGAAATTTCAGGGTTTTACATTTTGTTTCAAGGTCTTTGGGAGAGGGTGTAAAATATGAAAATAATGGGCCAGAATCAAAGGACAGGATATTTTGTGCTTAGCTTGAGACATTCTGCTGTTTATTCTTCCCACCCCACCTCAATACCTGTCAAACTTCTTCCTTAGGTGCCAATATTGGAGGAATGGTATACCTTCCTCCCATTAGCAGATCTTGATCTTGGAATCTTGGATAGCGTGTCCAGATTCTGGGCAGTTGCCAGAATCTACCAGTGCTAATTTAGTGATACATATTTTTTTATATACTCTTAGTGTAATGATTGTACATACATTTTTGTAACTATTCCATTTATGTGTGTTTTATTCTGTTGTACTTTGAATGTATAATAAAATCTATCTATCAATCATTGGGTGCCTAGGCACAGCCATGCTATTGCCCTAACTAGAAAACAAAAAAGAGGCAGCTCCATAAGCCAAATTACCATAAACGAAGGGAAAGCTCCCCAACAGGGCAATAAAGTATTCAAAATAGATTTTCATGAATAGAACAGTTAATCAGTAGACAACCATAATAACTACTATAAATATTTTACATAGTTTTCTAGTATAAATATTCAATCCTAAAGTGCAACATGCTCAAATACATTCCTATACTCAATAATGTTGTATCATCACAAGCTACACAGAGACAAAATACAAAACCTAATTAACAATGCCACACTTCAAAAGTCCACAATGGCCGTGAAAGACTTTCATGAGAATCTATTCATGAGAATCTATTCATGAGAATTTATTTTGAATATTCTTTACTTTATTGCCCTGTTGAGAAGCTTTCCCTTCATTTGTAGTATTGCCCTAACTAGCCAAGTGCTGCTCCCACCACACACCACTAAGCTGTCTCCATATCCTCAGGTTCCATTCCTAATCTTCCAAGCCACACTGCTCAGGTCTCATGTTTCACACTGACTCTCACAGCCTAACTCCACATTACAAAGTCCTCAAGTCATATCTGAGTTGTGTTGAGGACTTCCAGTCTAGACTGAGAGTCTCTACACAAGACGTCTTTCACGAGAACGCTCAAGTGTAGAGAGATGCAGTGTTAGCCGGGAAGTGTAGTTTAAACACTCCTCAGAGAGTTTGTTAATTTCCTTTTTGACAGATCCTTCCGGGAGGCAAAGAGGAAATTAACAAACTCACCCCGGAGCAATCTTTGCCGGCTGTGTAGAGAGGTGAAATTGACAAATCCTCCGGCTCTGTCTTTTTAAACTACTCTTCTCGGCTAGCATTGTGTCTCCCTACACTTGAGCATTCTTGTGCAACTTGTCCCTACTGGGAACTCAGGTCCAGGCATTCAGGGGCCTGAGGATACTACAAGGGTCAAATAAAATACATTCAAAAGAAATATTTATTATATAGTGTAAACAGTAATAAAATTTTAAAAAACCCATAGGATACATAAGAAATCAGAGCAAGCTTTGGATAAACTATAACATTTTCCAAAAACAGCTGATAAAAATGTCAAATGGCCAACACAAGACCATTTTTTAAAATTGAAAATAAATATTTATTATACAGTAGACAGTAATTTTACTGTACATGCTTTTAATGTTTTTACTGTGTACGCTGTACATACTGTATAATAAATATTTATTTTGCATATATTTTAATTGTTATAGCTTTACTCTTGTAGCATTTTGGCTTCCCCCCCCCTTCTTTCTTTGTATGCAGGGGCCTGATTCAGAAAAATATTATGGCATATGTATGGGAGGGTGCTTATGTCTCCTAACATCGTTTTCTCAACTGCAACTACCCGGAGGGGGTAAAATTTGCTACATTGCAGGTTCCACATATACCGATGGGGATACATGCAGATTTCTCTAGTGAGGAAGTCATCCCTGTGCCCTGGGGGTTGTTTCAGGTCACAAAAACATTCCCTCCTCATACTCTGAAGTTCTGATCCTGAGACTTGGACACCTGGGAATTAATTTCCCAACAGGGACTCGCAACTCACTTTTTGATTGAAAGTTCTTGTGCTACACCTGAGGACTTAGTGATGTGGAGTTAAGCCCTCTAGGGTTTGAACTTCAGGAGAACCATCTGTGGCAACACAAAACCCCCGCAAGAAGGCCTGTTTCCGCAGCTGCAAGGAACATCACAGAAAAACAACCACAGAGGTGCTGTCAGGATTTTTGCCACTAATTTTAATAATGACGACAGTACCTGCAGCTTTTGGCTTTTGTTCTTTCCCATCTGGGCTCTCCAGTTGTTACAGAACTTTTATGTTTCTTTTAACTGATGGTTTCAATATTGTGTTGTTTTGAATTTCTATAATGTTGTTGCACTCTTCTGCTTTTATTACCTCCGCTGCAGTCAATGGAAGAGTGATTTATAAACAACAACAATAAATAAATATTTTCTAGTTTTCTCACAATGTACAGAAGTCCTGAAGAACACTATTTTTACTCTCTGCTCTTTAGCTTAGTTGCATGATGTGGATCAAAGGCAGCCCAAGATATCGAGCAGCCACCATTTTTTTTTAACTTCCAGGGAAAAGAAAATGCCTGTAATTGGTGGGCGCATTATACAATTTTTCCTCTTTATGAAATATGTCCCTCCTGGAACATGTGCATTAATTCTATTTGCACAGATTAGAGTTATTCGCAAGCATCAAAGGGAGGTTATTATTCCAATATTTGGCTTTCTATAATTCAGCTAAAAGCTTCTAAGTCAAAGTTTATGCTGGACCAAATTTGATCACAGCTAGGGTAATGATTTTAATGAAAGGAATTTTTTTTGCATCATAAATGCACTAGAAGGTATGCATCATAATATTGAAGAGAATGTTCTGGTCTGCCATCAAACTGAGAAGTGTGTCGCAAAGTAAAGCCATGACATGCATAATTTTTTTTTTAAAGCTTTTTATACATTTCCCTCCTATATAGAGCAAAACTGCATCTGGGACAGATGTAATGACTACATTTTAGTTTATGACAGGATTCAGACATTTCAGCTAATTAGAAATGAAAGGGCAGATGCCTGCATAATGTACCCTCCTCTCCCCACCCCCCACCAAAGGACTCTTTCATGTATGTTTCCTTTTTTCTACCAAAGGATTATTTTGGGCAAAGGAGGTTTGTGGCATCTTATATGCTGTGTGTCTTTCCACGAGACTGAATTTAGCATATGATGATGCTAGTCAAGTTTTATTGTTACTCTTCCTGAAATTGTTCAACTGGGGAGAAATTGTTGGGGGGAAGGAAGCAGGATGAGTCTCAGCCAAGAAGGCACAGATGTAGGCCAGTAACATTTCTGGACTTCCTGGCATTTGGAGACCTGCTGAATATCTAAAGCACTCCAGTAGAAAAGAGCAAGAGTCCAGTAGCACCTATAAGACTAACAAAATTTGTGGTAGGGTATGATCTTTCGTGAATTTGTGGTAGGGTATGATCTTTCAGATACAGCCTGTTTCTGAAGAAGTGAGCTGTGTGAATCACGAAATCTCATTCCCTACCACAAATTTTGTTAGTCTTATAGGTGTTACTGGCCTCTTGCTCTTTTCTACTGCTACAGACAGACTAACATGGCTACCCACCTTGATCTAAAGTACTCCAGTCTTGGTTTGTTTCCTTTAGATACTTGTACCCCACTTTCCTCCCAATGGAGACTCAAAGCCACTTACAGCATTGTTCTCTCTTCCATTTTACCCTATGAGGTAGATTAGGCTGAGAGATCCCTGCAAATGCTAGGTCAGGAGGAGCCATTAAAAGATCTGTCTTGGCACGGATGGTACCAGCACCAGCCTAGTATCAGGAGTTCAGCTGAGAAGACTGCTGTGGTCTGCAAGGACACTGGCTACTCCACCAAGCGCACACCAATTGCAGTTAGCTTCGAACACTTACGTGGCAGAGCCCAAATGTAGACGATTCGTTTTCTGGGATCTGGCCTAATCTGCATGAGGTGGAACTTCCAGGGTTATTACAAATTGTTCAAAGCCTACAGAAATATTTGTTTGTTTGCTTACAACATTGGTTAGCTGCCTTTCTACCGTGCAGGAACTCAAGGTGGCTTACAATATAAATAACCATCATCAAATGAATAAAAGTAAAGTTTAAGACTGCCAGTAAACCAAGAAACTAAGCTAATTAAAAGCAGTCCTAAATAAAACATCCTCGCTGCCTGAAGACTGGCAGAAAAGCAGCCAGGTGCACTTCACTGGGGATGCTGTTTCATGATCGTGGGGCTGCCACCAAAAAGGCCCTCTCTTGTGTACCCACCAGGTGAACTTATTTGGCTGACAGGACAGTTGGAGGGCCTCTCTGTGTGATATTAATTCCCAGGCGACAACATATAGGAGATGATATTGCTTGTCTGTCATACTTTTGTGCTGGACAGTGAACACTTAGCAGAGATTTGGTATTTTGCCTGACAAAAACCCTATTAAAGCTAGTGTCTAGAATCTTAGTATATTGCCATATGATATTTTGACACTTGCAGTGAGGATTTCTTTCCTGAGTACAGCTCAGGATATCATAGGTACCATGGAAAGTATGGGACTTCCCCAGTGTAATCTAGGTCCAACACCTACACGAGTCACAGAGTGGGTTTCTCATTCTGCACTAGGTTAAGAACTGGGACTAGGAGAGAGAGTTCTGGTGGTTGTGGATAGTGACGTGACAAGGATATGGATTTATGCACCAAAAGACTTCTGCTGGGTCAGTGGACCCATTAAAATGGCCCACACAAAGACTGATGAATCCAAAGACAGATCGTGATGGGTAATCGCATTAGTCTGTCTGTAACAGTAGAAAAGAGCAAAAGTCCAGTTGCACCTATAAGACCAGCAAACTTTATGGTAGGGTATGAGCTTTCATGAGTTGCTGCTCACTTCTTCAAATACCAATATCTGAAGAAGTGAGCTGTGACTCACGAAAGCTCATACCCTACCATTAATTTTGTTAATTTTATAGGTGCTACTGGACTCTTGGTAACTGAAGAAGTGAGCTGCTGTGACTCACGAAAGCTCATGCCCTAACCCTACCATAAATTTTGTTAGTCTTATAGGTGTTACTAGACTCTTGCTCTTTTCTTATGAATTCAAAGTTACTGGATTTTTTTCGACTTGGGAAACATTTTGGCTGCTTTTCAGCCGTTCCAAAGCAGCTGATGAGGATGATGAAAACAAATACATCAGCCAAGCAAAAGTAAAATGTACAGCATCCTGGTGAATAGTTCATTGGTGATAATAAAAGGGTCGAAGCCAGGAACCAAGTCTTTTAAGCTATCTGAAATATTTGAAGAAGAAGGAGCATATCAGATCGTGTGGTGGAGGGGATCTGTATTAAAGATGGGTGCCAGTTCTCTGTCTGATGCACACAAATAAATGCCCTCCCCTTTTCCAATAAGTGTGCAACAGGTGATACAGTTTCTCTTCTAATCCTTTTCGGAACGATCTTTGCATTTCAATCAGGCTGACTGTTACAAAGCCAGGGCTTTTTTTTCAGCTGGAACATGACCGAACAGAGTTCTGGCACCTCTTGAAAATGGTCACATGGGCACGGAGGCATGGAGGGCGATCTAAACTCCCCTCTGTCTGGAAATGTGACCATTTTTGCCAAGGATGATTTAAACTTTAAAAAACTTGTTCCAGCTGGCCCAAAGTGACATCTCGGGAACGTGTACAGACTTTGCGTGTGCGCATGTGGTACCAGGGGCACCACCTCCCACCAGGAGTTGCCCCCTGTGTGGGCAACCCACTGAGTTCCACCTCCTCTTTTCCCAGAAAAAAAAGCCCTGCACAAAACGTAGTCCAATACTGGCTCACAGTTCACTGAGGACGGAGTGGCTGTGGATCAAACATTGTTAGCAGGAAAAATTGATCACAGTATAATTAGTGCCAGTGGACACATGTAGCCACTATGAAATAACTCAATTAAACATCCTGACAGCAGGCACAGCAATGAGTTGGACCCTGAAATTACTCCCTGTAGAGATTGTGATGGGGTCATGGGTTGCATGAATATGTGAAGCTGTCTTAAACTGAGTCAGATGATTGGTTTATCAAGGTCAATATTGCCTCCTCTGACTGGCAGTAGAGGGTCTTTCACATCACATGTGACCTGATCTCTTGACCCGGCTACTGAACCCGGGGCCTTCTGTGTGCAAATCAAACAGGAGCAGCGCCATGGTTTTCAGTGCCCGCAGCTGGCCAGTGGGCTGGGCGCATGCACGCGCGCGCGCACACACACACCAGCCTGCGTGATGATGTCACATGTGAAGTCATCAATGGGCACACGCAAGCCAGCTCGATTGCTGTGGTGGGAGGCTGGGACGGCACGCGGGTGGCCTCCCAGCTCTCCCGCTCAGTTGCCCTGCGCCGATCCAGACGCTTGCCCGCAGCTGCTGTGCCTGGCCAGGGGCGTGTGCCGGCGGTGGCAGCAGTGTGGGGCGGGAGGGCTGGGAGGCTGCAGCTCCGTGGCACATGCTCCCACCCCCAGTGCCTTCTCCAGCGCCCCCTCCGGCGCCCCGCTTACCTGGCCTCAATGGCCGCGCCGGCCCTGAAAGCAAATGCTCTGTTTCTTACCTCCATTGCATCGAGTAATCCACAACCGAAGATGGCATCCCAGCCTTCCCCAAGAAGAAGTGTTTATGCTCATGGCTGAGTGAGGGGCCTGCTACAGTAGGCTCAGCCCGCCGCACTCCAAGGTTATCAGGATGCCCTGACCTTCAAGAGTCACAAAGTTGATCTTGCACGAGTATGCACAGTTTTGCACAGTTTGCACAAGTTTGCACAAATCTTGCACAGTATGCACAAGCTACTGAATTCTGAAAACACATCAGTACTCCAGCCAACCTATGAGGCACTGTTTTTACGCTACCCCAAGCCATCTTGCCTTGCTGTCTGGCTGCTAAATGCAACATAGTCAGCTCTGTTCTCCCACCTGGGCTTTTGCTTACATGATACCCCAGGTAAACCCCATTGGAAGGTAAATCTTGCCCTCGTTTCCCTTTGAAAAACACTGGATTGACTTGTACTTTCAACAGACTTTCAACACTACCCAGTCCTTCATTTTTTATGACCATTGCAATGTTTATGATAATTGCTATCAGTTGATTGATCTGAAAAATTCGCCCTCTGGGCAATGGAGTTTTTACTTTGTAAAAATTACTCTTCATACTGCTACTCATAAAAACTGTAGTTTGCTAGTGCTGCCATAGAAGAGGCATTCCTCCTTTTCTAAGATCCTACTGGGATACATGCAAAGGGTTGCCATACTGCCTGGTTGACTGGGTTTTACTGGAATCTGGACATGCCATCTGATATCGACTTAGACTGTTAGGTAACCTAGAATTCCAGCTTTCACTTTTTAGAAAGCAAGATCCAGAGTTAGAAAGTAGAACACAAAGACAGCTTTCTGGTTGTACAGTGAGGAAAAGGCCTGTTCTGCCTTCACTTTGTTCTAGCCAGTGAAGGAAGGCATGGCTGTGATTGACAGATATAGTAAGCAAAGGGATACAGGGTCTGCAGCAGTAATCGGTAGCTGTGATGGGATTTTCTGCTTCTTCAGCTTTAACTGGCTCTAAAAATCAGGAATTTTAAAGAAATAATATCTCATGCCTTTTTGTGAATTACCAAATTATTCCAAACATCAGTAAAGTCATTAAAATTAAGTCTCTCGCTTTAAAAATATACAAAAGGCAGTGTCTATTGATCCCATTGCCAATTATGCATGTAAGGTGGAAAGGAATAGAAAAAAACTATATTTTCAAAACTGGAAAATAATTTTAGATTGTGCACTAGCAAGTCAAAAGGAGCCAAACTGGGCAGCATTCTATAATGGCCTAGTATGTGATTTCTTCCGTTTCTTAGCTGCCTTTGGCTGCAATCATAAGGAAACTTTCCTGGGACTTACTTTTGAGTAGACCAACTCAGGATTGCTCCTTGCATCTTTGACGGCTGTGGCAATTGGAGAGAACTTGGCTTACCTAAAATCAAAATGAATGTCTCTTAATTATTTACACAGCAGATTTTCAAACTCATTTTTGTACCCAGGATTCAGTAACATGCTGAATGCTGACAAAAACTCTGAGGTCCTTTCTGCACAGTCAGATTCTCTATCTCTTGTAAATGTATATTGGTATTCATTCCCACATGGAGAGAAGGCAGCATGGTATAGACCAATCTCGTGAAATCATGTAAGCTAAGTGGGGTTGCCCCTGATCAGAAATTGGATGGGGGACCACCAGATCTCTGGTGTGGCTCTGCAGAAGAAGACAGTGGCAAACCATCTCTGCTTCTTGCTCGACTTGAAAGCTCCTTGCTGGGGTTACCATAACTATGCAAAACTGAATTATTCAGGAGAGCGTTCTACCCAGATTACAAAATCGCATCCCTGCTCAGAGAAATGCCTTGGTAGGAATGGGGAATAAATGCTACACTATCAAGTACTGTCTGCTGATGAGGATATGCACCTACTGCTAAACATGCCATGGAAATTAGTTATGCTTTGTTTCAGATAGATTTCATCTCTGTGCTCAGCTTTATGCTCATTTAATAATTTTCCAGCTACCATTCTCTATTGTATCTGTTTCGCTAAATGTTCTATCTGTTGTACGTTATTGTACTTAGATCAATGAATGCCCTAGCCATAGATTATATTGTATTTTCACTCGCACTGTTGTAATCCACTTTGGATTTCAGTGAGAAAGGTGGACTATGAACGAATGAATGAATGAATGAATGATCGAACAAGCGAATGAACGAACGAATGAATGAGTTGCAACTTGATGGCACATACGTATGTATTTATCCCTCACAGAATACTCTAAAGAAAGAGTATCATTCCTAACACTTTTCCAAATACAGGACTTCATCCTATGCTTTGGTTGGGTATGCCCAGGAGCAGACTGGGAAGTGAAAATGGCCCTGGGATAAGCCAAACTGAGCAGCCCTCGCAGCACTACAAGTCAGAGCTGCAGGGGCTGCTTAGCCCACCAGTTCCAGAGGTGGCATTAACTCATTTTTCAAAATGACAGCAGTACAGGAGACCTTGGATGAGCTGACACTGATTACTACCACTGACGATCTGAGCCAAGTGGCCCCTAAAGCACTGGGGCTTGGCTGTGCTTACACTTGTCCACCAGGGGACCCTTGGTCAGTGGCCCACTGGGAAATTTCCCTGTAAGTTAAAAATGGCCGACCTGCCCCTGACTTGCAGTTGGCAAGAACTCTTTCTGGGGCTCAGTTAAGAGGCTGAGGCTTTGAACTGATACATTAATCTCAGAGTCTTTCTACACGAGACATCAGATGTGTGAAGTACACATGTTAGGAGATGCAATGGTAGCTGGGAAGGGTAGTTTAAAAAGACAGAGCAGGGGGCAAGGCAAAGACTTTGCTATGCACTGGAGCTGTGTGAAGGGGCTGTGAAATGCCAGAAGGGAAACTTCAGCCCATTATAACCTCTCCAGGTTCAAGCCCAGCTCTGGAAGGCAGCTCCAGCCCATTTCCATTCCTCGCTGCTCTCTGGTTGCGATTCCACGCAGTTTTAGACTGGAGAGGTGAAATTGACAGAGCCTTCAGGGCAGCAAAGATGAAATTAACAAATGGAGCAATCTCTGCTGGGTCTGTGAACTATGCTTCCCAGCTAGCATTGCATGAACATGCACCGAGAGATCTCATGTAGAGAGACTCTTAGATTTTGTAGTCAATTTCTTAATGGTTTGTACAGAGAGACTTGGTACTACTGTGTGTTGGGAGATACTTGAGATGCTTCAGGCCACAATATTATGCAAATTTTAAGGCTATGGTCCCATCCACACTTGATTGACTTTTAGGTGTCTTGGAAACCAATGAAAGCCCAGTGAAACCAGTGGGAGATACTTGTGCACAGAATAGCAGCCCAGTCTTTTTTCAGATGACTGAGAATTTTCCAGTTCTGTTAAGGCTGAATAACACTACGAGCTCAGGTGTGTGTATTTACAATATGTAACTGTCAAGGGTTCAGGACTTTCAGAGAAAAACAAACAAAAACCTCCTACCCAGGAACTTCTACAGCACATTAGTTGCAGAGCCAGGTGCTGCTGGAGCCACAGAGCCAGAATCAAGAGGGCACAGGTCCTCGCTCCATCTCTCTCTCCACCCGACAAGCTTTGCTGTTGTCTCAGAAGAGAGCCGGAGCAAATCCTGGCATGAGCAAAGGAGATCAGATGAAGAGATGTTTTCTATGATCCTTCCCCAACCTTTTTGTAGTGGTTAATAGAAGGAGATGCAAAGCAAGTTGTGGGCAGCACAACAATTAATGTGCTTCGATATACTGTCAAAGGCTTTCATGGCTGGAGAACGATGGCTGTTGTGGATTTTCGTGGCTGTATCGCTGTGGTCTTGGCATTGTAGTTCCTGATGTTTCACTGGCGAAACGTCAGGAACTACAATGCCAAGACCACGGCGATACAGCCATGAAAATCCACAACAACCAATTAATGTGCTTCATTTGCATACTTAGCTGTTTCCATAATATGCAGATTTGGAGGACTTGGCTAAGGTGACTCCACACATGTGTGCATAATCTAAAACAAAAGGTTTTGTCCCCCTCACATCTGCATAGATTTGCATGGGGCTGGTCTGCTACAGGCAGGCTAGCCAGGCCTCCCAATATAGCAGGATACCTCCTAGCAAACCTTCTCTTTGCCTTCAGGCACTTGAAATGGTTCCTTTTCTCAGCCTAACAGGGCCATTGTATGTCTAAAAAGAGAGATGGTTTAATTACTCCGACCCTGCATGGTTTTTTACCGGTTGAAACCTTCCCCAGTCCCCCAGGCCATTGTCAACTCTGGAAGTAACAAAGTCAACAGACATATAAGGGTGCCAATAATGGTCTCTGTGTGGTGTTTGTATGAGTTGACCCCTATCCCATTTGGTCTGCACAAATTCTTAATAAGATTAAACAGATTGGTTTAGTCCCAGAAGATCTCTTTCATGGAAGCCTACAAATGGCAAGAACTTCCATCACACAGACTGCTTGATATTGAATTACAAAATGAAGAAGCTCTGCTGCCCAAGAACTTCAGATGGCTAAAATCCAGCCCCAGTTTTACTGCTGCTCCTTACCTTTCCAATATCACTCATGAGCCTTAGAGAGGGGCGTTCTCCAGAGCCCGATTTGAGGCACTTCCTTCTGCCATATTGCAGGGTAAATTTGCTTGTGTGCCAATGCATGAACGCCTTTGCCCATGCATGACCAACATGGTGGAATTGGTCACTCATGTTCTCTTATTCTGCGAACTCTATCAAGAGGAAAGGGCTCGTCTTATACTGCCTCTCTTGTCCAAATTTAACCCCTTGCAGTCCTGTCTCGACTTTAGACCAGAAATCTTGCACAACCTCCTTTTAGAAGACACTCAGAGCTCAGTGACTTGTGCTGTGGCCAGATTCTGTTCCTTGGCCATCAGGAAACGCAGACTTCTTTTAGCTGAAAATGTGGCATAATTGCTTTTGCCATTTTCCCTCAACTCTCTTTTATCTTCATTGTTTTTATTTCAGCAGTTCTTCCAGCACTAATGCTCTGATCTTATTGTTATGCCCTGATGTAATAACTTATTTTTTATTGCAGATTTGTTTTGTTTTACTGGCTTTTGCTGTAATAATAAATGACTGACTGGCATGAGTTTCAATTGGCAAAGCCATGGGGTGGTAAGGTCAAACCCCTTCTCTCCCCATCCATTCCACAGCCCCATATTGGGGGACTGCACAGCTGCTCTTTGACTTAAAAAAAACCCAGGAATTTCTGCTTCTCTCTCTCCCAGCAACGTGCCTAGTGGAGATTTCCATGGGGATATGGGGAGGGTCAACCGATGGGATTTAATCTGCTGCCATTCGTGGGAATTGCATCAGGGATGAATGCATGAAGCTGCCTTATACTGAATGAGACTCTTAGGTCTATCAAAGTCCATCCTGTCTTCTCTGACGTGCAGTGACTCTCCAGGGCCTCTCTTCCTATTCCCTCCTACTTGATCCATTTGATGGGAGATGCCGGGGACTGAACCTGGAACCTTCTGCATGCCGAGCAGATGCTCTGCTTCTAAGCCACAGCCCCTTGCCAACACTACTGGCATGCACTATTCCTGAGCCATTCAACTCATTGCAAGGTGGCTTGTGCAAGAACTTGATTATCCATGTGAACGAAGGCAAGCTTCATCAGTCCTTCATAGATCTTGCAGCTTTCCAATGCTAGATAGATATGATTCTCCAGTGAGGCCTGGGTTATCCTTACAATATCTGATACAACCAGGGCTCATTTCGGGGGGGAACGCGCAGGAATGCAGTTCTGGCAGTACCCCAAAGAGGTTGCATGTCAGGTGACCCCACCCACCTGACTCTCAGCCATTTTGAGCCCTTTCAGCCTGGATTCGGGCCGAAATGGCCCGGATCGGGCCTCTGACAGGTGGTGGATCACTCTCCCACCCAGCAGTACCCCAGTCCTGACCATTTTGGGCTCCTTTTCAGCTATTTTCAGCCCCTTTTTGCCATTTTGGGCCCAATTTCGACCCTGAATGGCCAGGATTGGGTCCAAAACAGCCAGGATAGGTGATGTCAGGGGGTGTGGCATATGCAAATCAGTTATGCTAATGACACATTTCCAGTGATGTCAAGGGGCATGGCATATGCTAACGAGTTATGCTAATTAGTTTTGCTAATGAGTTCCTCCAGCTCTTTTTCTACGAAATGACCCCTGGATACAACCAATATGTGAGATCAAGAAACAGAAAAGAATGCTTGTGTTTAACTTTTAAAAAACCAGCCAGTGCTATGGATGCTCTGTGTCTGTTGGTAAAAATCACATTATTAATGATTTAATTTCTATTTTTCCTACAGGATCTGAAATTCCAATTAAAGCTGTGTTTGGACCATTGCTTTATTGCCTGGCAGTGCTTAATCTTTCCTGAAAGCACCATCATTTATCTGAAACAAAAGAAGAACAAGGTAAGGACAGGACGTAATGAAATGCAGCATAACACATCTGTCAAAAGAGCTGGAAGTTGCTTTGGAAAACTAATAATGAAGAATTCAAGAGCGGTGACATTCAGAGATTATTTGTTGGGCGCTAAGTGCATGCATGTGATGCATCTTAATTCTTAGGAATCAGAATGGTTTTTGTGTTGTAACCCAAGCCTCTGTGATGTGTCGTATTTGGAGTTTCCTATTCAGGAAGCCATGGGATACCATAAGAAGCTGTTTTTGTCAGTGTGTGGGTAATCTGTAGTGCTAAATGAATCATTTGTTCTTTTGTATAAACCCTTTGTGGAGTTTCTAGGGTCCTTTTCTCCTGCTACTAAAGGTTTAATAAGAGTTTTGTAAAGATGTTTTTTTAATGGTTCTAATGGATTGGCTTTTTAACTCAGTAAAGGTGGGACATATTAAGCTGTCATCGCCAAGCTACAAGTGACACCTTACACAGGTTGGACACTTGTCAGCTTCCCTCAAGTTTTGATGGGAAATGTAGGCATCCTGGTTTTACAGCTTGGCTCTCCATTACAGCTGCAAGACCAGGATGCCTACATTTCCCATCAAAACTTGAGGGAAGCTGACAAGTGTCCAACTTGTGTCAGGAGTCACTTGTAGCTTGGCTCTTAGACACTACTGCTTTTGGGGGAAGTGATTTGGGACCTGGGGATAAATATCTGCCTGGAGGTTATGGTTACATTTTCTGGCTTGGAAACTCAGCCCTCGGGATATCCTCTGATTATACAGTGATGCGCATGTTTAGAAGCACAGGCCCATATTTATACTTGCCCCCAGGGCTTTTTTTCAGCTGGAACGTGGTGGAATGGAGTTCTGGCACCTCTTGAAAATGGTCACATGTCCGGTGGCCCCACCCCCTGATCTCCAGACAGAGGGGAGTTGAGATTGCTCTCTGTCACTGGCGTGGAGGGCAATCTAAACTCCCCTCTGTCTGGAGATCAGGGAGCAGGGCCACCGGACATGTGACCATTTTCACCAAGGGCGATTTAAACTTTAAAAAACTTCCCCCTTGTTCCAGTGGACCCAAAGTGACGTCATTGTGCATTCCTGAGTTCCACCACTGAGTTCCACCACCTCTTTTCCCAGAAAAAAAAGCCCTGCTTGCCCCTGACATAATTTTATCATCCAGGCTGACTATAAGAGCCTGATTTGCTCCAGCTGGAGGTCTTGCTAAATTATTAGGCCTTTTTTGTGGTGGCACCTTGACTATGATACTACTTCTTGCTCAACTGCCAGTCTATTTAGTTTTATGCACCAGAGTGTGACATTTGGGTTGATGTTGGTTTTGTTTTTTTACCTGCATGAGTGTGAGAGGGAGTTACTGCTGTATGCAGACTCTTAAAACAAGTGATCTGCTTTTATTGCTGTTTGATCGATTGTGGATTAGTTACTGAACTGTTTTTAATTGCCGACTTTATTTGGATGTTTTTTGCTGAACAGTGGGGTATATATACCTTTCTAAAATGAAGAAAAACCTGGGGCCAGCCATGAACCAAGTAAATCCTGACTGGGACAGGATTGAGTTAAATGTTCACTTAATTCCATTCAGATCCTGTTGCAATGTGTATATGATATTGTTTGAGATGAAATGAGAAGTTGAAAAGTGAAGGGTCCCCCTCCCTCCCGGGAAATTTGGAGTAGGAAATTTGAAATAGAAACAGTATTTCATTTCCTTGAGTTAGCCAACAAAATGCTGCTTCTCAAGGGACTCACATTGTTCATAAGCAAAGACTAATTGCTTAAGGGAATCTTCCCTTGACCAAAATCAAAAAGAGTCCAGTAGCACCTTTAAGACTAACCAATTTTATTTTATTGTAGCATAAGCTTTCGAGAATCAAGTTCTCTTCATCAGATGCCTGATCCGAACTGACCAGTTCGGATCAGGCATCTGATGAAGAGAACTTGATTCTCGAAAGCTTATGCTACAATAAAATAAAATTGGTTAGTCTTAAAGGTGCTACTGGACTCTTTTTGATTTTGCTACTACAGACTAACACGGCTAACTCCTCTGGATCTATTCCCTTGACCAAGTTTTCCTTCCACTACACAATCATTATTATGAGTAGATAATGCATTATTGCTGTTTGCTGGGCATCTTGTTGTAGGTTTGTGGATCAGGGCCAGTTCTAGGTTTTGTAGACCCTCAATAAAATGCTGTCCGTGGGACCTCTCATAGGCGGGGTGTTGTCAACAACAGAGAGGGCAGTCAAGCAGATGGTGGCAGCTGATTCTGTTGCCTTCTTGGAGAGCAACTCCTGTTCTTTGGTATTGCCCAGGGGAGATGCATTTTGTCACTTGCAAATTTGTGTCATCAATTTCCTGTTTGGAAAGGCATTAGCCAGCACTTGCTTTCAATTTATTTCCTTATATGGATTTATAATGTGCCTTTTTGATCAATTGATCTCCAAGGTGGTTTATGATAACATATTAAAACATATTATTTATTATTTATGTCATTTATAGGCCGCCTCTCTCAGTGAGACTCAAGGCGGGTTACACAGTGTGAGATTAGTACAGTCAGTCTCAAGGACATTTCCATAAACAATTCCATAGGGTAAATAAACACAAATTTACAAAGACAGAGCATTAGTAAGAATCCAATGCAGAGTTGAAGAAATGCTGAAACGGAACATAAGCAATTCTAGGGCTGATATTAGACCACATGAAACACAAGTAGCTCATAGGAGCACATATTTAAGACAACAGGTAGTACATAAGGCAACATAGTGGTGAAGTCTATGGTCCTTGACTCATTAGCGAAGCATCTGAGAGCCCCTCCCTACAATACAAAAGCCTTTTTGAATAATTCCATTTTGCATTGTTTGTGGAAAGCCAGAAGAGTGGGGGCTCTCCTGACCTCCTCAGGCAGGACGTTCCACAGGGTAGGGACCACCACAGAGAAAGCCCATGTATGAGCTGCTGTTGATTTTGCCCATGTGCAGGGTGGCACCTGCAGGAGACCCTGTTCAGATGAGCAAAGTTACATGATAACATATTAAACCAATGCAAAAAACAGCTTTCTGGGTTTCTTTGGAAGCCATGCTCTGTGTGCTTCAACCAACTTCCACCAACTTCTCTCTGTGGAAATACCACGATGTTATTTTTGAAGCCGCTGCTGAGTTGCAGCTGGCCCAGTTTATGTCACTGTGAACACTTTTGTCCCCTTTTTGCTTCTCTCCCCCCCTTTTTTCTCAGGAGCTGATTGGACAGTGCAGAATTAACCACTCCCGCCCTCCTCAGCTCTCTGAACTCCTTGTCTGTCGTTTTTTTTAGTAAAGCAAGGAAAGGGTCATAAGGCTGCTTCTCTGTTGGCTTCCTTCCTCCTGGGTGTGCACGCACACTCTTATTTTTTTTTTTTCAAAGACAGGAACCATTCCTAACCTTGCTGCTTATTCCTTGCTGGCTTTAAAAGCCAGGAAAGTGTTAAATGGCTGCTTTCCCCTTCCCCTCTCAGTGGTATGAGCTCACTCTTTTATTTTTTTTCAAAGCTAGGAAAGTATTGTAACGTTGCTGTGTTGTAATGTTACTGCCCTTTCCTCCTGGCTTTAAAAGCCAGGAAAGGGTTAAATGGCTGCTTTTCTTTCCCTCCCAGTTTAAAAAAACAAGCCTTTTTGCACAGCCATTTGCAAAACAAAGCAGCAGGAAAGCTGCTGGGAGGGAATGAACATTTTAACCCTTTCCCGGCTTGGCTGTAAGTAAAAATTAATGAGAATGGAACATGCAGGAAAAGTACATTTCCCCCCCAGAACTCCGCCACCAATTGCCTCTCCAGTGGGCACAGGACAGCCCAATCAGCAAATACAGGTGGGGGATGGATTCCAACATTGCAACGTTACTTTGCATGTTCAAAGTGTTTTTTAAAAAATGTATGAAGTGAATTGCAAAGCCCCGAAAGCCTGAAACAGCACTAAGGCTTTAAAACCATTCTAAAATGAAGAACAAGAGCCCAAATCAAAACTGCCTTGGACAGCATGGAATGTGGGAGTGCCATGCCAAAGCCATTGCGATCGAGACGAATGCTTATAAATGGTTTAAACCGTAAGTGCGAAAGGGGCCCTTATCAGGACCTCCAAAAACGCACACTTTGTGCATCCAGATAGTGTACCGATGTGCTCGGACTGTGCTCTTTTTGAAAAGATTGATGCCAAGCAGGTTTGGAAAGGAGAATGTGAATGCAGAATAGATTATTGGAGCACAATTACAGCATGTCACATGGGTGTTCCAAACAAAAAAAATGCTTCAATTGGGATGCTAAAGCAGAGGAAAAGATCCCAGCAGAAGCAGCCTAGGCATTGTGCTGTCAAGTCGTGTCAGTTGTGCCGGTCTCATCCAGATGAGAGAGAATGGGGTTCCTGACCCATCCCTTGGTGGTGACCAGATAAGCTGGTACTTGTGCCTCCTTTTCATTTTCCTCTTATGTTCATTTTGTTTGTGATTTTAACGACAGTATATGTTGGCTAGTATTATCAGGTTATAAAGAATGTGCAATTTGTAACAGTTTTCTATCAATTAATGTGACATACATAATTTGTATTTTTATTTATTTATTTTTAAAACAGATAAAGGGGTACAGAAAGAAAATGAGAAAGGGGAACAAAAAATAAAAAGTGAAAATTGAAGTTGATATGTCACAAGGACTGTCAAAATAAAATAATCACGTAATATTTAAAATATAGTTTCCAGATATACAACAGAAACAAAACCTCATTATCAAATCAACCAATAGTTAGTAAACTATATAGTCAAATTGACTTAGATGAAAAAATTATTTAGCATTAGCTAATATTAACATTATAACATTAACATTTAGGATTAGCTAATATTAACATTATAGAGCCCCATGGCGCAGAGTGGTAAGCAGCAGTACTGCAGCCCAAACTCTCCTCACGACCTGAGTTCGATCCTGGCGGAAGCCGGGTTCACATAGCCGGCTCAAGGTTGACTCAGCCTTCCATCCTTCCGAGGTCAGTAAAATGAGTACCCAGTTTCCTGGGGGTAAAGTGTAGATGACTCGGGAAGGCAATGGCAAACCACCCCATAAAACGTCTGCCAAGAAAACGTCGTGATGCAACGTCCCCCTATGGGTCAGTAATGACTTGGTGCTTGCGCAGGGGACTACCTTTACCTTTTATATATATATATATATATACCTTTTATATACCATAATTAAAAAAGCTAAGATTAATATAATGAAAGTTGAGATTCCGCTTACAAGGACCGTTAAAAATACACTACACTACAATAACTTTGTAGCTTTTATACATCACATTCAAATTATAACACAATATATCCTAAAAAGATTTCATTATTGGCTATAATAGATTATATTATAGATTATATTCTACTAATTATATTAATCAAATTAACAGTGCAATCCTGTGGAGAGTTACTCCAGTCTAAGCCCATTGACTTCAATGGGCTTAGACTGGAGTAACTCTCCATAGGATTGCACTGTAAGTAACTTATTTATCTATACACTTTATTTATCTATTACACTTATGTTACTATTTATATATAGAACGCATAATCTACTGGCTGTAATAAATTATATTCTAGCAATTATATATAGTTTGTATTTTTTAATAAAATCCTTTGAAGCTCACAACATACAGCAGTAAAACTGTAAGAAATGCTTCTGCAAACAATTAAAGAGTTTGCAGAATGATCTTGTCTTAAATTAGTAGCAATAATAGAGACTTGGAGAAAAAAGATTAAAAGATTATAGTAACAGGAAGCTTTTGAAAGTAGGAATATATATATATATATACACACACACACACACACACACATACACAAGATGTCAAAAAGAGTAATACTTTGAGCCATTTAAAACCTTAGATATAGATCAATTAAAGGAAAAGCTTTGAAATGAATTAGATAAAATATGGATTTAGAGGGGTTTTTTTAATGTCACTGAGATCAAGATGTGCTTTCATATCCTATCAAGTGACATTCATTTCAGCTTTAATTAGAATTTTGAATAGAGGCCCTACTTATTGGGCTCTGATCAAATGAAAATTACCCACATTTTCTTTACAATGAGCAAAGCAATTGAGTCTTTTTTATTTAATTATATGAAGCTGTGCTGCGTTTCAATCTTCTCACATTGGCGAAAGACTGCTGTGTTGTAGCTGATCAGTGAATCGACTACTTACAGTGAAATCCTAAACAGAGTTATTCCAGTCTAAGCTCATTGATTTCAATGGGTTTAGACTAGCATAACTCTGCTTAGGATTTCACCGTTAGTCACATTTGGGCAGGGGCAGGGAGGAATAGAGTGTACAGATGAGCAATAGTTTCGTAATTTTCTTATGTATGCCTGATATTTCCAGCCATTCTTAGTGATGTCTACTCTTTACAACAAAGAAACAGCAGTTCCTTCCTTTTTTGCAGGGGCGAGGGTCATTTTTCAATTAAAACCCACCACATTTGCAGGGAACCTTTTCCCAACTGTCCTCTAAAGACCCTCCCCTGAAGTTTCAAGAAGATTGGATCCCAAGGGCCAATTCTATAGGCATCTGAACAAGGTGCCCCAACCACTCCATTGTTTCCTATGGGAAAAAGTCAAAGCTAACTCCTGTTCTTCAGATCAAGCATTCTTATGTGTTTTATGTGAAACACAGAGCTCTGACCCTTGAAAGCTTGTGCCCCGAAAAAACTTGTTGGTCTCTAAGATGCCACTGGACTCTAATTCCATTGCATGGTATAGTGTAACTTTTAAAAAATATATAAATATTATTTTATTTTTCCTTTAATTTGTAAGTATTTTAAAAGTTTACGTAAAGATTTTTTTTTAAGTGAAAATCACTTTAAATGTAGAAAACAAGCAAGCCATAATTAAAAGTATCTATAACTTAAAATACATACCAAGCCTTGGATTTTGAGCCTTGTTTCAGTTGAGACAAGAGATGGGCATGAACAGAAAAAAAAATCGAACATGATGTTCATTGTTCGTTGCCATCCACGAACAGGGACTCACAAACAACCACGAACATGGCCCTGTTCACGAACATGTTCATGGTTGACTGTTCGTGGGGGCCAGCAGGCTCTCCTCCAGCCATCATCCAAGTCAAGATCCCTACTGCACCACTCCCAGAAAACTTACCTAAGCAGGCAGCAGGAAAGGTACCAGTAATAAATAACAGCTTGGCCCAGAGCCTGGCAGCAGCACTGGAACCTGAAGGGGTATATCCCTATCCCACCACTAACAAAGAAAATTCAAGCTCCAGTGCACTCTCTTTATCAAAATGCCAACAGCAACTGTCTCTCTTCCTCTCCACTGTCTGCAAAGTCAGAGCTGGGAGCCCCCCTCCCCCCTGCTCTTTGCTCCCTTGTTGTAACAAATTTGGAGCTCCACACTTGAAAGGAAGACCTGCCTATCAAGCTAAATTGGGCTTAGATTGTGGTTTCCAGGGCAACAGCAGGAATTCAGACAGAGTTCAGGCAGTCCCTGCCTCTGGTTGCCAAGGGAATTGATTGCAGGTGCCAGACTGTCTGGCTTGACGAACAGCAACGAACAGCAATGAAGGAGGCTTGCAACGACCACCTGTTCATTTAGATTGGGGCCTCACGAACAGCTTGTTCACAAACAGCAGATTGGGCTGTTCATGGCTTTTTTTTGTTCGTATTGCTGTTGGTGCCCATCACTAGTTGAGACCTCTCTTTGTCCATCACGGAGGTGTTACTATGCTGCAGTGTACTTTCCTTTCTTGCTAGGTGTTGTTTGACTCATTGAAAGACACCAGTCTTTGTAATATTCAGAAGTCCATTTCATGTTTTATATTAGTTCCATGGTAGCAAAGTCATGAGCAGTCCCAGGCCAGATTTAACTTATGGCTCTGGCTATGCACCCTGACCTGGATAGCCCAGGTGAGCCTCATCTCATCAGATCTCAGAAGCTAAGCAGGGTTGGCTTTGGTCAGTAATTGGATGAGAGACCTCCAACAAAGACCAGGATTGCAGAGGCAGGCAATGACAAACCACCTCTGTTAGTCTCTTGTCATGAAAACCAGGAGTCACCATAAGTCAGCTATGACATGAGGGCATTCTCCACCACCACTACCACTACCAAGCTGACTAGGAAAGATGTTGTGAAGGGCTTTGATGGGCCTTGGGTTCCCCTTGGGTTGTTCGTTCTGTACTTAAGACAACTTCCAGCATATTGCTGAGCGATTGCAGAATCCTATTGTCTTGCATGAGGGAAAACTTCTAGCACCACCCCCTACAATTCAGCAAAAGTGGAACCAAGGCTTAGGACTTACTTACTTTACTTTACTTTACTTTACTTTACTTTACTTTACTTACTTACTTACTTACTTACTTACTTACTTACTTACTTACTTACTTACTTACTTACTTACTTACTTACTTACTTACTTACTTGATATGTAGTCCACCTTTCTCACTGAGACTCAAAGCAGATTACAAAATATAAAAACAGTGTAATCAGGCAGCATAAGACTTCTGATAAGCATTGCAATATGACTAGAATTAAAAAACTAGAAAGATATGCAACTAAAAACCATTATAATATATGGACATACTGTAATAAGCAATGTAGAGAATGAATTATAAAAGTAGAAGACAATGTAGTAAGAGCAAGGTAATAATACAAAAAACTACTTGACTGACCCTATTTCCTTTATGAATTTGCCCTCCTAAACCATTCCATGAGATTATTCCCCAGAGTGATGGGGGGAGGTCATGGGGGGGTGCTAGTAGGGTCTTTCCATGAGCTGTAGGTGCACACTGGAATGCTCCCATTATGAGAGCCAGTTTGGTGTAGTGGCTAAGATCGGTGTGACTCTAATCTGAAGAGCCGGGTTTGATTCTTCACTCCTCTTCTTGAAGCCTCCTGGGTGACTTTGGGTCAATCACAGCTCTCTCAGAGCTCTCCCAGCCCCACCTACCTCACAGGGTGATTGCCATGAGGATAATAATAACACACTTTGTAAACCACTCTGAGTGGGTGTTAAGTTGTCCTGAAGGGTGGTATATAAATCGAATGTTGTGGTGATGATGGTGATGATGATGTCATTCCCAGTGCAAAGCAGGAGCACTCCAGAGCACCAAAACCCCATTCCTGTACCTCCCCCTTGGTCAAGTAAGAGGTGGCTGGGGGTGGATACTGGGAACAGGGGATCCCCTACCCCCACTGGGGGGCTGTAGGAGAATGCACACTTGAGGGTACATATTCTCTGAGCACAGCCCCCAAGCACAAAATGTTTGCTTCTTTTCAGCCTACCACCTATAGTGAGTTTGCATTTCTTCATTCCAGAACTTGAAAATATGTGTATTGCCCTGATCACTTAGAATGGCATCCATGTTTTGTTAGGAGGCTGGAAAATGTTTCAGACAGCAGTCCAAAAGAGGAAAGCATTTTTTAAAAATCTCCTGAGTAAGCACAAGTCCCTTGTGTGTGCTTAAGTAGCTCTTTGGATCCTGGCCCAAAAGCACTGCGAGCTTCCAACTACAATCATGTTACTGTTTAAAATCCTGGAAGGTTCTTCCGGCTTATAATGGAGTGTTCACTGTAAGCGGTTTTGGTCACTTATTTCTGGCTGTTGTTTACATCAAAGAGAATCTATTAATATTTGGCTGCTGAAGCAAGAATACAGACAGCTAGAAATCTATTCAGTCAATGAGAAATAACAAGGACAAAATCAATTTTTTTTTCACTTTCATGTACAAGATTGAAAAGAATTCATAATGCATGGATTAACTTTCACAACTGTCTTGCACTGTTCTTTGTCCGAGTTGTACGTAGCATGAAGTTGAGTTTGTGTTACTGCAGAAAGGGAAAATCTGTCAATTTCACTTGGAGATACCAGTGGTTTGGTTTAAAAAGAAATAACCTGGAGACATTTGTTTTGAACACACTAATTAATTCCAGATCCTAATTTTCTATCCTCAAAATTAAGGCAGTTTTATAGACTTTAGCCACTGGCCAAAATTACTGTCCTAGCCCAATAATGTAGTAGATGGGATCTTCCTTGGGCAGTTTCCTTGGGATACAGAAAAAAGAATTGACGAGACTGACAAATGGATAGGTCTTTTTGCTTCTTCTCTGGGGTTGTTGTTGCTGCTCTTGTAGGTTTACAAAGTTTACAAAGTAAGTTTACAAAGACACAGCATTAGCATTAGTTGAAGAAATGCTGAGACAGAACATAAGCAATTCAAAGGCTGACATTAGACCACATGAAGCACAGGTAGCCCCCATATTTAAGTCAACGTAGTGGTGAAGTCTATGATTCCTAACTCATTGGTTAAGAAAAGGGAAAGTCCAGTAAAAATGTACATGGCACTAATCACTACAACCAGAAAGAAGGGAAGACAGCAAAGACACACATCTTCTTTTGTAGCAGCCAGTCACCAGTAGAAGGGAGATTTTTATCTTGGTCCATGAATATCAAGAGGTTACTCTGACTTTTACTGTGGCTATCTGTGCTCGAGGAGACAAGAAGGTACAGCAAAATTATTCTTGACTTGCACGTTGTGTCTGTAATCCAGATGCCACCTGAACATGAGTGGAGCTATACGGGTTGTTTTAGTATGCCTTTTGGGGTTGTATATCTTTTAACAATTATGTCAGTTGTTAAATTTCTGTTGCACTCAATGGCAGAAATAAATTAACCAAAACTGAATGAAAACCATAATGGTGTGTGGTTCTTCTGACCCCGACTGTCACATATAAGAAGGTTATTTTGTGAAACTGATACCACGTTTATGAAAAAAATCATATTTGCAGATGCCCATATTGAGAGACGGATAGGCTATCGAGCGATGGGAAATAACATCACTGTCTGTCCTGTGTATGAATGCTGAAGATCAGTTTGCTTTGATTAATATTCTTGTGGCTCTGCATCCACAGCCTCAGTGGAATTGCACCTGTATACTTGTATTAGTTAGTTGGTTGCATTAGTGGACTTGTGTCCAGATTAGAGATGGGCACGAACACCAATACAAACAAAAAAAAGCCATGAACAGCCCAATCTGCTATTCGCAAACAAGCTGTTCATGAGACCCCATTCTAAACGAACAGGTGGTCATTACAAGCCTTGTTCATTGCTGTTCCTTGCTGTTCATCAAGCCAGACAGTCTGGCACCTGCAATCAATTCCCTTGGCAACTTAGGCAGAGATTGTCTGAACTCTGTCTGAACTCTGTCTGAATTTCATATTGCTAGATCAACCTAACATTGTAATAAAAGGTGCAGCAGGTTCTCTGGATTCCCAGATTGAGATTTTTTTAAAAAAAGCAAGGCTCTAACCCATTTCATTTTGGTGATATGTCTTTCCCCTTTTATCTCCACAAGGGAAAGGGCTAAAGAGCTTTTTTTTTAAAAAAAAAAAACGAAAGCTGGGAATTCAAATAACCTGCTGCATCTATTATTACAAAAGTAGGCCGATCTAGCAATATGAACAAGATTATTTAAAAAGATCAAAACTAGGAAGGGGAGAAAGGAAGGCTGGGGATGAGTGGTTCAATAATGGTGAACATACAAAAATCAAAAAGTGGGTTGGAGGTGACTGGGAATGGGTGAGACAAACAAAACAAAACAAAAAATTATGCATGAGGAAAAACTCAACTTAAAATCAGCTTCCAGAAAAAGACTGGGGTAAAAGTAGGGTTGCCAGGTACAGGATGGAAAATTCCTGGAGATTTGGGGGGTGGAGCCTGAAGAGGATAGGGTTGGGGAGGGGCCTCAGAGGGGTGTAATGCCATGGAGTTCAAAGCAGCCATTTTCTAGGAGATCTCCAGCTACCACCTGGAGGCTGGCAACCCTAGGTAAAAGTGGTCGCAAAAGATCAAGGAAAAAATGGAGGAAAAACAAAAAACTTCAAGCAAAGAGGAAAAAAATACATGAAGAACTCAGGAGATGAATTGAAGTGTTATGGGGCCAGAACTGACAGGAAAAAAAAACTATGTAGAAACCCCTTTAGATCCGTGTGGTCAATTTTTTTAAAGCATATTATCTTGGCTTATATTCAGTGATGTGGGTTTGGGGTGTGGGATTTAAGTCAGAAAATTTTCTGATTAAGATTTAAATAATGTTAACAAAGAAATCCAAATATGCCACCTTGAGAACTGTAGGTAAACAGACTATATTTACACATGCAGGGCGAAAAATTTTCCATGGAAAAATATAGCATTGGAAATTTTTCTGCCCCACATTACTGCTTGCTGTAGACTTGGGATACTTCTGGGTCCTTGAGAAGACACACTCCTGAGCAGAGATGGGCATGAACCAGGAAAATTCCAAATCATGCGGTTTGTGGTTCATCGCATTTCATGAACCACCAACTTTCACGAACTTGCCCCAGTTCATGAACCAGTTTATTTGGTTCATGAAAATGTCACTTCCAGGTCAGCAGAAAGTCTGCAGAGAGCAACCCCCCCCTGCCCCCCGTTGCCTAGAAAACTGATTGATCGGTGCCAGGCTGTCTGCAGTGACAAACAGAAATATGAACCAAACAAACTGGGTTAAAATTTGTCCTGGTTCGTGAGAAATGAGCTCCCATGAACCCCTGGTTCGTGAACCACGAACTCTCGGTCCGTGATGAACTTTGGTTCATATTTCAGTTTGTGCTCATCTCTACTCCTGAGTCCTTGAGAAGATGATATAGCAACTAGCTGTTCGTGAAAGCAGTCTGTATCTTGCTGAACTGCAGTGCTGCAAAACTGCTGTAAAGCTGCCATAAAGCATAGGGGTGAACAACAGCAGTAAGCTGCAAGAGCAGCAGCCTCTGATACTGGGTGATGCAGCATATAACCCAGAAAAGTAAGAATGGCCAGAGAAAGGCTGACACCCTTTGACCAGGACTGTGTTGCACTCAGCACTCGAAGCTGTTCTTGTTGGGATGATGGGGAAATCTGGATTGTGGAGAATATAATTGGCACAACTGAAATTCGGGCAGTCTTGGGATAGGTTAGAGAGTCCAATCCAGTTCTTAAAGCTGGTGTCATCATGGCTATTTATGATTTCTTAATCATTCTTGCTCCTAGGCCTGTTTGTTCCTAGTAGGTACAGATTTCAGATTCCATTGGGGTATTTCAGTGCAGCGAAATATCAAAAGTCTCCCTTTTTATTTTTTATGCCTTATAGGCTGATTCCGCACATGTTGGATAATGCCCTTCCAATCCTCTTTATAGATCATTTGGAACGGTTTGTTTCGTGTGCGGAACAAAAAATCCACCTCAAACGATTGATAAAGTGCATTGGAAGTGCATTATCCAACGTGTGCAGCATCAGCCATACTAAGCTTTCCCACATGTTGGATAATGCACTTTGAATGCACTTTAGCAATCGTTTGGGGCTGGACTTTTCCTGTTTCACACAGGAAAAATCCAGCTGCAAACAATTGCTACATTGAAAGTGCATTATCCAATGTGTGTAAAAGTAAAAACCCATAGTGGTACTTAGTGAAGTATATTGCTGATGTTTGGTAAGGATAGGCCTGGCATGACGCTCATCCCATCCCTGTGGCACTGAAGTTTCCTGCTGCTAGTCTCCCTCTGTCTGTTGGCAACCTTCTTATAAGCACTAATCTACACTCACAGAAGAGCTCCATGCCCTCTATACAACCCAGTGGGAGAGGGATCGATTGTTCCCCCCTTTAAACTCTTGTACAAAATCGTGCCTGGTGCCAGCAATAGACTCTCCATAATGCCATCTAAGCCATGAGAACCAAAATCACTTTGAAACCTTACCGAGTGCAGCAAACAGCATGGTTAAGCTCTTAATTTAATTACTGGACATTTATTTTGATTTTTATCTGAAACCCAGCAGGATGGGAAAGAAGGCAGCATGTGCGGCAATCAAAATAGCTCATTTAAGGGCGCGGTGTTCTTCCATCTAGCCGTCCCCTGCTCATATGCCTGGAGAGAGGCTGTGCCCCCCTCCTCCCCCCCTTTCCCATTTATTCTGTCTCATTTAGGCACTAAAAGAGAAATCCTTCTTTGAGATCTTAATACTGGATGTTTCCAGCTGTTTTGATATGCAGTCTAATACGACTGTTTCTTTATTACACCATCAATAAGTTGGCCTTGTAAAATGTAACAGTGTTAATTAGACATCCCTAAGATACAAGAAGTAGTGGCATTAACCTTGTCACTTTTCATTAAAATATAAATTTTTTTGGTAAATGTTTGGAGCCCGTTAAACTCTCATAAGCTTTTCTGAAAATGTGAATTGATCCAAAAGACAACACCCTTCTAAGTCTTTTGGATTTAGGCCTCTAAATAATGTTTCCTATGGTACACCTGATGATTTTTTTTAGGTCTGTTGCTGATCAGCCAAGTACTTTCAGTGGCACAGTGCTCAGAGGACAAGATGGAACAGTTTCCCCAGGGCCTGATTTACTGGGGGTGGTATCTGCGGCTGTTCTTCTAGGTAGCACCGGCAATCTGATACTATTCTGGCCCCCTGCAGTGATTCTTCATCACCCCTTTGGGGGTTCTGTGAGTCTACGTGTGAGGGCAGACTGAGAGCCAAACTACAAGTGATGCCCGACACTAGTTGGACACTTGTCAGCTTCCCTCAAGTTTTGATGGGAAATGTAGGCGTCCTGGTCTTGCAGATTGGCTCTCCGACTGCTGTCCAACTGACTTTTCAACTGTCACGTCCAACATTCTGCCAAGCTGCCTACATTTCCCGCCAAAACTTGAGGGAAGCTGACAAGTGTCCAACTAGTGTCAGGCATCACTTGTAGTTTGGCTCTCAGAGCAGCGGCTAGGACTGGTTCAGGAAGCCCTTGGCAATGCAGACTTATAGTTAGGGTTGCTAGCTCCAAGTTGGGAAATTCCTAGAGATTTTGGGAGAGGAATCGAGGGGGTTTCAGGTGGGTAATTCAGGGGACATTCTCATGCATTCAAACTTTCAGGAGTCCCCAATTACAATTTAACAGCCAAAGGGGCATTTCCCTTGTGGAAATTACAATATTTGTAATCTTTCTATGAAAGTATTTCATATTCTGAATCCAAGAACTAACAAACCTCTATATAGCTCTGATTTTTCTACCTGTAGGACCACCAATGTTGTGTATGTAATCCAGTATAGTTGCCTGAAACTCTATGTAGGAAGTACCTCGCGCCCATTAAAGGTGAGCGTTCAGGAACATATATCTAGAATTAAAAACAAAATTATGGATGTTCCACTTGTTTCTCACTTTACAGAATGTCTTTTGAACTGTAGGGATCTTAAGGTATCAGTATTTACCACCATTAAACCATCCTTAAATTATGATATGCAACAAAAATTTGAATGGATACACAGATTGAATTCATTAGCCCCGCATGAATTAAACAATGAGATAGAATATTCATGTTATTTATAGAAATATGACTGTCCCTTTAAGGGTTGGGACTCTATAGATTTAGACTGCTTAAAATGAATTTGTGCAAGCCGCCCTTCACTGTCAGACTTTGTACCAACTTGGTAACTTATTAGAACTTGATTTGGAGATAAGTAAACAACGTTTGATGAGGTTGTGAATATGTAGAAGACAATGATGACAAGTATTTAATTGTATTAATTTATTGTAATTTGATTTATAGTGTATATAATGTTGAATACGAGCCTTTGAAAAAGCATATGACTGAAACGGGACAAGAGATATGCTGGCAAAATCCATCAGGCTCTACAGTTGCATACTGGTTTTCAACATGAATTGTTAGACCACGTTGTTTTTGGAGAATCTACACTCCTCAAGAGATAGAGCATCTGCAGGAAAAAAAATTATGCTATAAGAAACGGTGAACTATATCTTATGAAAATTGCTACTTACCTATGCAGGTCCTTTTCATGGAGGATCTACATGAATTGGACTTTTGTATGAAATTTTAGCAATACATGGGATATATTTTTGTATAGTATTTATTGTGTAATTAATAGTAACTAATTGTGGTATTTATTAATTGTATTTAACTAATTATGTTTATAGCACTCTGGCACTTTGCACTTTTCACTGATATAGAATAAAAATAATTTAACAAATTTAACATATTTATGAATGGTTGGATAGTTTCTTGTTCCTCTGGTAGGGTATTCTTGGTAGTTGCTACCACCTGGAGGCTGGCAACCCTACCCTGGATAGTCACAATTTGTTCCACAGATAAACTTAATGAGCACATTGTGGCTCCCTAGGGCCATTTCAGGAGACAGAAGTGGCACATGGGAGAATGGTGGAGCCCCTTCTTCTTGCATGTCATGGTGGAGATCAGAATCTGGCCAGCGTGTACTTGGGAGTAGAGATGAGCACAAACCGGGGGGGAAACAAACCATGTGGTTCATGGTTCATCAAATTTCATGAACCACAAACTTTCACGAACCTGCCACCGGTTCGCGAACTAGTTCATTTGGTTCGTGAAAACATCACATCCAGGTCAGAAAACCATCACTTCCAGGTCAGCAGAAGGTCTGCAGGAAGTCCATCCCCTGTTGCCTAGGAAACTGATAGATCAGCACCAGGCTGTCTGCAGTGATGAACCAAAAAAAGAACCAAACGAACTAGCCTAAAATTCATGGCGGTTCATCAGAAATGGGATCTGACGAACTGCTGGTTTGCGAAATATGAACCGGCCTGGTTCATCACAAATTTTTGTTCGTATTTTGGTTCATGTCCATCTCTACTTGGGTGATGCTGAAATCCCCATGCACATGTGATATAAAATCCTCGTGGTGGACACGGGGACTCTCAGTCTTCCAGAAGCTAATTTAAGTTGCAGTGTGGGAGACATAATTACCTACTGAAAGGTTACTGTTCTTGCATTTTGTATGTTAGCATCAGTGTATTGTGGAAATGTGTAGTTAGTTATGTTACTGTGTTTTGTAGCATATCGTTTTCTCTTTGCCCTGCCTTAGTCAGACAACAAGGTAGCAACTGAGGCTTTGCAACTTAGGGTTTGTATAAATAGTTTTGTGCATGGGGTAGGCAGTTATTTTTGGAAATAATTATTTGCTTTGGAAAAAGGAAGAAAGAAAGGAAGGAAGGAAGAAATCTAGTATATCAGGATTTGCCTAGCCCTCTTCTTTACATGCTCATTTTCTACATCTAGGGATGTTTTTTTAAGGGAGGGTGTTTATTTATTATTATTATTATTTATTATATTAGATTTTTAGTCTGCCCTCCCCGCCAGGCAGGCTCAGGGCAGAGTACAACATTTCAATTTACATAAATAACAGTTAAAAATGGATACAACATTATACAATGTGGTTCCTATCAGTTCTTGAAAGACTGCTGTGATTTTGCTGAACTACTACTTGTATTGGAGCTGACTCCCCTGAAGTAAGATATTCTTCATAGCTGCAGTTTCGAGAAGGGAACTAATTCAGTAGGATAGCCTCAGCAAGCAGGCTGAGTCCTGCAGAGGTACACTGTCAATAATGGCTTCTGTTTGTTTAGCAGAAGTGGTAGTATGGCCAGCATTTTCTAAGGGCCATTAATGCTAGTTGTGTCAAACACAGGAACGTTCAGTTGACTTGGCAGGCTGGATTTGCCGGATGTTTCATAGAGCAAAGGGACAAAATATTAAAATGTTGGGGAGCCTGTCCTTGTCACGTAGAGATGAAGGCGGCCTCATGCTAGGCCATGCAGAATGCACATATTTTTGTTGGAGGAAAATAATAGTTCTTGCCAAGCAGAAACATAGAAAGATAAATGAGAAAAACAGGCTAAATGAAGGTGGCAGCTTTTGAGCAAACTGTAGCTGTTGGCTGCAAAGGCTCTGGCTTTATTTTGACCAGTTTAGGAGACATGTACAAATGGGGTGTGAATAGCAGTTGGATTTGTGTCTCTATATGTGTAAGACAGCCAGACAGAGACAATATTACCAGCTTTAAAGCAATGCCCCCATCTTACTTCAACTGAATGTCATTGGTGATGAGGTATCTTGGTCTAGGGGAGAGATGTGGGGACGGAGGGGAAGTTCTACAATTGCCAGGTCCCCTTCCCAGAAGAGACTTGGCTCTTACCTCCTTCTCGTCCTCTTTATTCTTTACATGTGGGCACTGTGGGCGCAGTCCTACAGTGGTGCAGTGATGTCCCTTCAAGTGGCGACACTTCAGATGATGTCACTGTGCAGGTGAAAGGGGCCCACCTACTTCACAACAGGCTGGTTTGGGCTTCAAACAGGCCCAAATCAGTTCATGGCAAAGTGCAGGAGTGCTCCAGGGGCGGCACAATGACATCAATGATGTTGTTGTGTCACCCCAAGAGTGTGCCTGGGAGGCCCGTTCCCACGCATTCATCCCCTGCCGTCCAGGTAAGTGGATGCCGGGTGTGGAGGGTGAAAGCAGGAGATCCCCCACCTCCACCAGAGGAATGGGATACCTAGGAGGTTCCAATTCCTGCTCGACCATTAGACTCCATTGGAGAGTCGTTCTCTTCTTCAGAGAGTCATTTTCTCACAGCCATGCCTACCTCACAGGGTTGTTGTGACAAATGAGGGAAGAGAAAACCATGGCTGATTCCACACACATTGGATAATGCACTTTCAATGCATTTTAGCTATCATTTGGAAGTGGATTTTTTGTTTCACACTTGAAAAATTCAGTTCCAAATGATCTCTAAAGAGGATTGGAAGTGTATTATCCAACATGTGCGGAATCAGCCCATGTTTGTGGTTTTCAGCCCCTTTGAGGAGGGGTGGGAATAAAAATTGATAGCAGTTTTTGTGGTTAATGTCCTAAAGGCTAAGATCAGCCCTCAATCGCATCAGAGTCTTCCTTCCTTCTTTCCTTCCTTCCTCCGTCTTTCTCTCAAAAAAGCCAAGTTTTAAAAGCACCATTGATTTACATTTCTGTATCTTCAAATTGTATGTCACCCACTTAGAAGGGAGGTTTATTACTTTTAATAATTCAAGGCAAGTTCAGCACAGGTCATATCTTAATAATATAGTATACTCAGTAGACATTATTTCCATTTATTTCCCATTTCCAGCTTTTATTTCTTTAGTGAGCTTTCTTATTGTCCTAGCTAAAATCTCTATTGCTATTTTTACAAAAATTATCACAGCAATTCTGCTCTGTTCTCTTGTTCATATGCAGGGTATGGTTAGCAGGGAGTATGGAGGGGGATCTGAGAAGTTCACATGTCCAAAGCTGAAAAAACTTGCCCAGTAAAAGGTGATTCAGATTATGCTGGCATCCTGCCTGCCCACTTGGATAACAAGAACCGCAGTGGTAAGGGGAGATACCTTAGGTGGTATAATTTGCATGGATGATTTCCTGTTGTAGACATTTAAGGGGGAGAGGAGAAGGCTCTAGCTTTCCCCTGGAATACTCTTGTTATGGATATAGCTAGACCTATAGGAGAACAGTTGCTAGACATGACTAGAGATGGGCACAAACAGCAATACGAACTAAAAAAAGCCATGAACAGCCCAATCAGCTGTTAGAGAACAAGCTGTTCATGAGGCCCCATTCTAAACGAACAGGTGGTCGTTTCAAGCCTCGTTCGTTGCTGTTCGTTGCTGTTCGTCAAGCCAGACAATCTGGCACCTGCAATCAATTCCCTTGGCAACCGGAGGCAGGGACTGCCTGAACTCTGTCTGAACTCATGCTGTTGCCCTGAAAACCCCAATCTAAGCTCAATATAGCTTGATAGGCAGGTCTTCCTTTCAAGTGTGGAGCTCCAAATTTGTTACAAGGAAGCAAAGAGCAGGGGGGGGGGAAGGGCTCCCAGCTCTGGTTTTGCAGACAGTGGAGAAGGAGAGGGAGTTGTCATTGGCATTTTGAGAGAGAGACAGGGAGAGTGCATTGGAGCTTGAATTTTCTTTGTGTGTGGTGGGATCGGGATCTACCTCTTCAAGTTCCAGGGCTGCTGCGAGGCTCTGGGACCAAGCTATTATTTATTATTGGTACATTTCCTGCTGCCTGCTCAAGTAGGGTTTCTGGGAGTGGTGTGGTAGGGATCTTGATGGCTGGAGGAGAGCCTGCTGCCCCCACGAACAATGAACAATGAACATGTTCGTGAACAGGTCATGTTCATCAATGTTCATTGTTCATTGTTCGTGGATGGCAACAAACAACAAACACCATGGTTTTTTTCCCTGTTCGTGCCCATGTCTAGATATGACCAAGAAAGTCACAGAAGATTCCTTTAAACGGAGCTACCCAGCACCATAACTAGACAGGCTACAAAAGATGTTCAGAGGTCTAGAACTGAACAACCTTGGAAAAGAGCATGAAGCAATGGAGTAACACAGTTGTATGGCCTCATGTAGTTTAGATGCGCCGTCTAATTTGTATCATTGCATAAAATGTACTAAGGCCCAGGTGCAAAGAGTGTCTGAGAATGGCAGGAATGTCTAACTTCATACAAGCTGGCAATATAACTCAAGGATAGATGTACTGGTTGAGGGTCAAAAGATATTTAAATAGATGAGAAACTTGTAATCACTCATTTTACATAACCTTTGTTAAGATAAGAGATAGCAAAGATAATCTCTTATCTTTGTTAAAATAAAAGATTATCTGTACTTTACTTGGCTGGTCTTGTGACCATAATAAACCTTTGAACCTTTGATTGATAGCAAGATTGAACTGACTATTTTTATATAAGATATTTCACATATGAATACACTTGTCTGGTATTTGAAGTTAGAAATGAATAAGTTAGTCAAGAATGTGAGTCCCTTTTGAAGCTGTAGTTGTAAGGAAATGGTTTTAAAAACCTGTAAATATGACAAGCTAAATTGACCAAGAGCTTCCTCTTAGAAGCAGCTCCGTGGCTGTGACCTTTGGGTAAGACCCTTTTTTGGACTCATGTTATCACTCTCCTTTAATGATCTATGTTATAGTGCCTAGTTACAATAGACGGTATGATTTTCTGTTGATTGAGTCGATATCAAGAACCTTGAATAATTATTTTGTAATAATAAAGGATTAAAATGGAAGCAGAGACTCCATAACTGTCTTACTTGTCCAATACCCACTAATGAACCTAAGACATTATCTGTGGTTTACCTCTTGCCAGGAGTTAAGTGGTTTGATATAGGAAAGCTAACTAGACACTAAGGGCTTCTTAAGTGCACGCCTGTCTCACAATCAGGCCTGACCGGAGTCATCCAGAATATTTTTATCACTGCTAGTAGAGTCCTATGTAGAACCAACGACTTCGTTTTTAAGTTCATTTTTGCATGCCTACGGACAAGAAACTTGCCAGTGTTTTGGATGTACCAAATATAACAAGAACAACCATGTTCAGTCTTAAATACTAGCCCCCCTCCCCCCAATAACCTTTAAGGGTTTCCTTTATTATTTGTGACAAGACTATAGTAATTAAATAAATAATATAACTTCTGCTGTGCGTGACTGATGTTGCTATATTGAAAACAGTGCACTTATATATACCATTCAAAATGCAAGCTAATAAATGGTAATAAACAACAATACAAACACACAAATACAATACAAAAAAACCCAATACAAACACACAGCCTCCTGTCCCGGGTGGGGGAGGTATTTGTGACCCCCTCCGAGCTTTCCATCAGACTGGTTGCTCTCTCCACTTCTCACCCCTTGAGTGTTAATGGGGCAGGGCATATTTTGGGGGGCACCATCTTGAGTTTTATTGTATGAATGGAGTTTTATCATCACATGATTTTATGTGTTTTATGTATGTTTTAATGTGTTTTAACCTAGTTGTTACTCCACTCTGAGCCTGCCATGGAGAGACTGGACAAAAAATCAAATATATGAATGAAAATGAAAAAAATCAAAAAGCCAACAACAACAACAACAAAACAACAACAACAACAACAACAACAACAACCAGTTTATATACCGCCCTTCAGGACAACTTAATGCCCACTCAGAGGGGTTTACAAAGTATGTCATTATCATCCCCACAACAAAGCACCCTGTGAGGTGGGTGGGGCTGAGAGAGCTCCAAAGAGCTGTGACTGGCCCAAGGTCACCCAACTGGCTTCAAGTGGAGGAGTGGCTTATATGTCATCAAAATTACCACAATGCAAGTAGGTAAAGTACAAACAACCATAGTACATGAACAAGATGTTAAAGAGAAACAGCAGTTCAAGATGTCAAGGATATACAGATAGCATGTTGTCAGCCCCGTTTCAACAATAAATCTTCAGGTCTGTGGGAAGTTTCTCATCCAAAATCTCTTCAGTAGCAGAAAAGTCATGCCTACTGGAATCAGTTACATAGGAAATCAATGTAGTTAGTTCAGCTCCAATATTATAGATAGAAAATCAAAAAAGAAATATTACGAAGTCTACTAAAGTTAATTACAAAGAAAGTCAATGTTGTTAAATTACTTCCTGGAAGCGGAAAACATCTGAAACATACAAAAATGGGGACCATAACATATAATGCACTCAATTCCCCATGAACACAACTGCAAACATTCATTATAAATAAACATACATACCAAATACATTTCTGATGTGGCCAGTCAAGTTGGCAGCAGCCGACCACTCTGCGGTCCCTTGTTCTGGTTTAATGTTTTGGAAGTGCCAGATACCATGAAGGACCACTTTCAATTTGTTTGCTTTCAGATATTTGACCACAGCAGTTGAGCAGCATCTAAAGACCTCTACCACATCACCAGTGGATTTGGATAGCAATACATAGAGCTAGGTATCATCCACATATTGGTGACATCCAATTCCATAGCAACAAATGATTTCTCCTAAAGACTTTACATAGAGGTTAAATGACATGGGGGATAAAATTGCATCCTGTGAAACCTTGCAAGATAATTTCTACCCACAATATAACTGGTCACCAACCTCAACCCTTTCAGTCCATTCCATGAATGATTTAAACCAGTCCAAGGTACGTCCTCTCATACCTACTTCTGCCTCCAAATGCCTCAATAGGATGGCATGGTCTACAGTATTAAAGGCTGAAGATAGGTCCAGGCAGAACAACCAAGAAACATGGATCTTGTCTATATTCAGACGGAGGTTATCAAGTAAGGCCACCAGAGCCATCTCTGTCCCATAGCCCAGCCCGAAACCAGACTGAAAAGGATCCGGAGCAGAAGAGTTATCCAAGAAGACCAGGAGTTAGTGAGCTATTGCTCTCTCAATCACTTTATCCAGAAAGGGCAGATTAGAGATTGGGTTGATAACTGGCTGCCTCTTTTTTTCCAAGCCATGGCTTTTTAAGAACAGAAGGTTAGACCCCTGACTGTCAAAGTGGTGCATACCATTTATGTTTCTTCCCCAGTTTGGAAATGAAGGTGTAGCCAATTTGGTGTAGTGGTTAAGAGTGCAGGACTCTAATCTGGATAACCGGATTTGATTCCTCACTCTTCCACCTGAAGCCAGCTGGAAGACCTTGTGTCAGTCACAGCTTCTAGCTCAGCCCCACCCACCTCACAGGGTGATTGTTGTGGGGATAATAACAGACTGTAAACTGCTCTGAGTGGATGTTAAGTCATCCTGAAGGGCGGTATATAAATCGAATGTTGTTGTTGTTGTTGTTAAGGTTGTAGAAGGTTAGTAGCAGATGTACAAATAATAACAACTGTGGTTCTTCCTCATGTGTCAAGCTTAAGTCTTTCCCATAATGTTTAATTTCTATTTTAATCCTTGTGGGTTTTTTCACCCTGTGCATTTTCCTAGCCGCAGTACTTTGAAATTGACTCAGAACCAATTATTTGCAGAGCACCAAATCTCTATGAATCTGGTGTGGTGGGTGGGGGTTAATAACTTCTCATTGTTAATGCTTGGAGGATTAGAACTCTCCAGATGTGAAACACTGGGGGAGAGATGCACCTTCAACATGTTAGAGATTGTCAATACTGTGTTACTGAGTAAAAGGAAAGCTCAAGCAACTGGATAATAACGCTGGAATAGATTGTGTACAATGTGGTGCTGTAGTTAATATGGTCAGAGTAATACTTTTGTATTCTTCAGCTAGCACCTAACTAAATAAAAATAATAACAACTGCACTTATATACTGCTCTTTTAGAAACATCAGTGCCCCACTCAGAGCGGTGAACAAGGGCCCTTTTCACACTGCCTACAGGGACTCACAAGTCACAACGATGCGGAACATAGCACTACAAATGTGGAAAATCACATTTTCTCGTGCGAGATTTGAAAACGCGATTTTCTGCATTTGTAGCGCAATGTTCCGCAGCGTTGCGAATCCCTGTAGGCAGTGTGAAAAGGGCCAAAGTCAATGTTACTATTATCCCCACAATCCAGCTGGGGAGCTGGGCTGAGAGGAGTGGCTTACTCAAGGCCATCTACTGAGCTCACGCAGTGGTGGGATTCAAACCAGCAGCACGCTGATTTGCAGCTCAACCCCTTAACCACTTTGCTATTGCCGCTCTGGACCTGGAAAACAGCAGCAAGTTGGAAAAGCTCAAGTACTTCTCACTGACATGATGCCTACTGAAGGAATGGGGCTGCGGCTCTGTGGTAGAATGCCAGCTACAGAAGGTCCTGGGTTTGATTCCCTGGCACCTCCATTGAGAAAGGATTTCAGGAGCAGCTCTTGGAAAGGTCTTTCTCTGCTTGAGATCCTGGAAAGCTAGTACCAGAGTAGACAATAGCAAGCTACTAGATGGACCAATGGTGTGGTTTGGTGATTCCCACAACACCCTTGCATTAGAGGTTTTAAATTCTAAATAACAAGATTGGGGGGGGGGGCTCATAACCAGAACAACTCTTTCCTATATCTATTTTTTAAAAATAGAGATATAAAATTCCCAATGGAGAAGTCTCTTGGACTGTTCAGTCATGGAGTATACTTTTCTCATAATCGAATGAAATGCTTTCCCCCAACCCGTTACCATTGACAACTCCAGACTTCCAGATTAAGAGTTCCCTTGCTTGGACTGGTCCATCTAGTCCAGTATTGTATGACCAACAGCAACTGAAAGAATTTCAGGAAATTCACTGTGTTCCTTAGTTGTGAGCTTATTTATTAGCTTCCTAAAACAAGATGACAGATTTGACTAGTAAATACTGTGATAATCCATTCCATCACCCCCTATTGCTCTTTCTACCTTCGTTCTGCTCCATGGAGACCCCCTAGCTTGCTATAGAACAGCTAGATGGGGGGGACCCCATAAACGAAAATTCATAGTCTGTCCATTCTCCCATGCTCTGTTTGTGTGTGTGTGTCTCTTTGTAGGTGTGTTTGCATGTATGATACCATTGATCAATTGTTCTCTGCTAATAAGGGGAAACACAACACTTTCCCCAATGCAAATAATAGAAGCAACCTCAAGCTGAATGGAGATTGGCAGGAGCAGAAGCCACCATTATACAGAAAGCTACACAGCTCTCTTTCTCATTCCAAAAATCAGCTTCTGGTTGATTTAGGCCATTTTCACACATCTTTACCCTTGCGCAAAATCGCACAGAACTCATGGAATGACAGCGCCTTCATGGTGTGATTTCCCATCATGATTCCGTTTCATGTCACAATGAAGTCAGAAATTGCGCCATGAAGATGCTGTCATTCCGTGAGTTTTGCGTGATGTTGCGCGAGAGCAAAGATGTGTGAAAACGGCCTTAGAATGAACGACTTCCCCATTAAGAAATCATGACGTGAACATATGATGCTGCCGTATACTGAATCAGACCATCATTCCATCAAATTTGGTATTGTCTACGTAAACTAGCAGCAGCTCTCCAGGGTCTTTGGGCAGAGGTCTTTCACATCACCTACTAACTGGCCTTTTTAATGTGAGGTGCCGGGGATTGAACCTAAGACCTTCTGCATTCCAAGGAGATGCTCTTCCACTGAGCTACAGCCTCTCCTTCTAAATGTTGCTTGCAGGTGAGTGCTGAGTGGGGAAGGTGAGTGGGGAGGGGGCATGGTGACAAAAACACACAGACACAGTGCTGGAGGTACAGAAGGCCACAACTTTATTGAGATTACAGCTCAAGGAGCAAAAGCACGCATAGGGCACAGATCCGCGCATTGGCTGACCCGCCTGCCAAGCCAATGACCCACACACACCCTCAAACCCCTGCTGAGGGGGGAAACCATGGGATGATAGTCAGCGGGATGCCACATGGGTATACACCGCTGTGTGAAACATCCCCTGCTACCTGGAAGTGCAGCGGACTGACAGCCCCCGACTGGGCATGCACTGGCCATTCTTCACTCCCCAGACCCCTTATGGGGATCCTCATAATAGGGAAACTGAGCCTGAGGGCCCTGTTTCCCCCCAAACGGATCAGGCCAAGTGCTGAGGGGCGGGGCCTGCTTTGTAGACCAGGGGCCTGTACTGGATGAGCCTGGGTGTGCTTCCCCAGCCCCTGGTCATTCCCCCACCCCCTCCACAACATAGTGGCCACCTCGCTGTCTCCCCGTCCACCTCCCCCTCATCGCCCACAACCTGGCCCCCAGGTGAGTCTAGGAGCCATTGTTTACTGCTGCCCATAGCAATACCAGCTGGAGCAAACTTCTGAACCTCTGGACTTGAAAGAGAAAAACCACCAGGGTCAAAATATCTTGAAATGAATAGTATCAGAGTTTCTATTAAAAACATAAAATGTGATTATGACAAGCTGATGATTTTTGTGTGAGACGGGGACATCTTTGAAAAAGCTGGACATTATCGAGAATTGAGTGCCTGTTCTTTTGCTCTGTCTCGGTCAGTTCTGCAGAACTTGAACACTTTAAAATGCATTTGATTCCAAACTATTGAGAACTTGTTTGAAAGGCCAATTCATCTTGCAAGACTTGATGTCCGATACCCATCTTCTGGACATCTAGATGCAGTTACGGTATACTCAGAAACAATTGAGTGTTTGTGAAAGTAGAGAATGAAAATCTAAATGGTTAGATCAGAAGTTGGCTGCTTTTTCTCTAATGAGAGCTACTTCTGAGAAATGGAAAATATCCTAGCCTTCTCCCCCTGCCCATGTTACCGGGTGTGGTTCTGTATGAGAAACTAACTTGAAATAAAGCTATCAGCTAAGCCATACAGAAGAAAATCCTGTGAAACAAGATTTTTAAGGCCACAACAGACCTTTTTCTGGGTCTTTTAGAAGAATGAGCTGCACTGCAGCAGCTGGGAAGCTGCCAGTATATCACAAGCACCTTTTTGGAGACTTGGGATTCAGATTTAACGATGAATGCTTTTTAACTCTCAAGGATACTTGAGGGGTTTTTGTGGAAGCTCAGCATCTTAGAGGTTACTTGAAATGGATTTAAACGGAAGTTACCATACAACGTTGAAGTACCATCATTGCTGCCTGTACGGTTTCTGTGGCTCACCTGACTTTGTTCATCACATACTTTCTAGCATGAAACTTGGTGGCTGTATCTCATACTAGAGCCACCAACTCTGGATTGGGAGATTACTGGAGATTTTAGAGGTGGAGCCTGGGGAGCGTAGGGTTTGGGGAGGACGGAGATCTTGGCCTGGATGTGAAGCCGTAGAGTCCACCCTCCAAAGCTGTCATTTCTCCAAGATAGTAAGGAGTCCAGTAGCACCTTTAAGACTAACCAACTTTATTGTAGCAGAAGCTTTCGAGAACCACAGCTCTCTTTGCCAGATGCATGGAGAGTAAGAAGAAACTGGACATAAATATATAAGTGGTGAGGGGAGAGGGTGCAGGGAGTGAGGGCCACGTAAATGTAAATCAGTTGCAAAAGTCATGAAAGAGGTGGAGTGCACAATCCAGGCTGGGTGTGACTCTGGATGGTTATCTCATTACCAGAAGTAACTGTCTTCAGGCATTCCATTCAAATTCAGCAATGGAGGGAAGGGTCACACCCAGCCAGGATTGTGCATTCCACCTCTTTCATGACTTTTGCAACTGATTTACATTTATATGGCCCTCACTCCCTGTACACTCTCCCCGTCCACTCACCACCTATATATCTCTGGCCAGTTTCTTCATACCTTCCATGCATCTGATGAAGAAAGCTGTGATTCTTGAAAGCTTATGCTACAATAAAGTTGGTTAGTCTTAAAGGTGCTTCTGGACTCTTTACTATTTTACAACTACAGACTAACATGGCTAACTCCTCTGGATTCATTTTCTCCAAGGGCACTGATCTCTGCAGTCTGGAGATCAGTTGTAATTCTAGATCTCCAGACCCTAATTGGAGGTTGGCAGCCCTTCACCATATTGGTCATCACTAGACAGGCACGAACGGAAAAAAAACCCTGAACACCCTGTTCGTTGTTCGGTGCTATCCACGAACAATGAACAACGAACATGGATGAACATGAACTGTTCCCGGACATGTTCATTGTTCATTGTTTTCGGGGCCAAAACCACCGCACCCCCAAACCCCCCCCACTTAGCCCCCCTCCCCTCAAACCCACTTACCTGGCCCTTTAAAGATCCTGGCAAAAACAGAAATGTCTGCTGGCAGCTAGTTTGAGGGGTTACAAAAGTGACCTTCTCAATGTCCAATACCCACCAATTTTGCAGGGGACATAGTCCTCACTGTCCTCTGAAGACCCCCCAAGTTTCAAAGAGATTGCACCCCATGAAAGGCATGATCCACGGGTCTCCCCGTTGGCTGTCATTTTCTCTTCACAGTGGCAAAAACGGGACTCTCTGCTGGAAGTACTTTGAAGGGTTAAAGCTGGAAGGAAAGCCAGAAGGAGTTCAGACAGAGTTCAGTCCCTCCCTGCCTCCGGTTGCTTGCAGGTGCCAGACTGTCTGGCTTGACAAATGGCTGCTGAAGGCAATGAATGAGGCTTGCAATGATGTTTAGGATGGGGCCTCACGAACAACTTGTTCGAGAACGGCAAATTAGGCTGTTCGTGGTTTTTTTCTGTTTGTAATTCTGTTCGTGCCCATGCCTAGTCATCACCAGTCACAGAGGCCTTAGAGACAGTAGCAACATAGCATCTGGCTCTACCCGCCCCCCCATCCATGAGCCAAGCCCTTCCCACCCAACAGTGGACCTTACAGCTGTAGAGGAAAGACAGTCTCCTACTGCAAGTTTACAACAGAGACTCAAAAGGAGGAAAAAGTGTTTCTGGAAATAAAGTACATTCTTGGACACTGCCCTTGGAAAACCTGGGATTTTTCAGACATGACATTCTGCAATGAAGAAGCTGCAGCATTCTGGAAGTTGCAGTCCAAAATACAACATCATCCAGATTAGCCAAGAAAAGTCTGTGTTTTTCCTGAAGGCAGCACTAGATACTAATTGAAAAATCTGATACCTTCAAAACAGGGATTTTTACTGCAAAAATCTTGCACATCCCTGATAACAATACACAACAGTTATACCAATGCTTCCCAACCAGAGTTCTCTGGAACCTAGGGGTTCCTCAGGTCTTTATCAGGGGAGATACTGTAAAAAGTTCGAACTACCTCTCAAAACACACACCAGTGACACCACATATGTGCATGCATTCATCTGTGTGTGTGTGTGTGTGTATGTGTGTGTGTGTGTGTGTGTGTGTGTATTTAATTAGGTAAAGGTAAAGGTAGTCCCCTGTGAAAGCACCAAGTCATTACTGACCCATGGGGGAATGTCGCATCACATTTACTTGGCAGACTTTTTACGGGGTGGTTTGCCATGGCCTTCCCCAGTCATCTACACTTTACCCCCAGGAAACTGGGGACTCATTTTACTGACCTCAGAAGGATGGAAGGCTGATTCAACCTTGAGCTGGCTATGCGAACCCAGCTTCTGCCAGGATCGAACTCAGGTCGTGACTCGTGAGCAGAGCTTGGGCTGCAGTACTGCAGCTTACCACTCTGCACCATGGGGCTCCTTTTACATATAAAATTAGCGCTTTACAAATAAATTTTCTTGACAATAGTTTACCAGTAATTGAATTATGCTCCCTGCCATCAAACTCTCCTGGCATATAAACATTTTCTTAGGCAGGAGTTCCTTGGGATTTGAAAAATTCATTTATGGAAAAAATGTTGGTAAACAGAGTAACGCTTACAGATTCTCTTTTGGCCATGTGATCTGGCAGACTAGGGAAGGATTTCTGTAGCTTTCCAGGCTGGGTTCAGGAAGCGATGGTTGGTTTTCAGTCTTTTGAAATCTTGGGATGAAGTAGCTCTCGATCTACTGCTTTTGTTCCTTCTCCTTTCCCACATCTTAGCCAGTGGTCTAAGAGGTGTATTGAATTGCTACTTTCCTTCTGTGTGATTCATTCGCCCCATAAAACAATCAGTTCTCTGTGGCATTTGTTGTTAATCAAGCTTTCTCTCACCATTAGAGCAGTTGTTCCTTCAGTCACCTTGGTGTACATAATCACTAACTTTCTCCATTACGTTGGTGAGTAGGTGTTGCTTACTTGTCTGTCAAGGGAATGTTAGTACATTAAAGCATTAGAGCTTTAGCAAGAACATTAATGTCGGGATTGTGCAATGGCCTTTCTTCATACATCATCTATTTCTCACAAAAACTAATAAATAAAATTCAAAGGCCTAAATGTGCTTTTGCAACACTAGAATGTTAAAATACATTTTTTTAAAAAAAAAAATGCTGTTAGCAATCCAATGACTTCCTCAGAAAATCTGTTATTCAAACATAAGAAACGTGTAACAATGGGAATAGCTTGAAGTTTGGGAGAGCAAAGTTTTAGCACTGTGGACAAATGCAAAAAGTTACTTTTTAAAAATGTGAAAGTATAGATTATATTTATGTACTGCAACAGCAACAAAAAGTAGAAAATCTACGGCTAGCAAATTCATTTTATCCCAAATGAGAGATAGGGACTCTGGCCCAAATGGTACACAGAAGCTGAGAGAAAGGGCTTTGTTGTGGTTTGAAAGAGAGATGGGATTGGGGCTGGAATGGGAAAAACAGATGAAGCCGAACCCGTTCCATGGGGGCAGGGCTGTGGAGTTTGGGCTATGAAAAGGGCCCTACCACTTGCAAGTGGCAGGTCCCTTTAAACTATCAGCTGGCAGGCGGTGGGGGGGGGGGTTAAAGGAGAATTTAAACCCCACGAACCATGAACTAGTCTGGGAACTTGCCCCAGTTCATGGGAGTTCGTGGTTCTTGGTTTGTGGAAACCCATGAACCACAAACTGCATGGTTTGGGTTTTTTTGTGGTTCATGCCCATGTCTACAGAAGAATTGTATGTCACCCCCTCTGGATGCCTCTCCCAATATCAAAAATGGGAAATTTCTGTAGAGGGTCATGCAGCATCACTGTAGAAAAAGTAGGTCCTTTTAAGACCTGTCTCCCCCCCACACACACACACACACACCACCACCACCACCACCACTGCTTTAAAACACTATCAGCCCAGTTTGGATTAGTTAACTAATCTTTCCTTCCTTCTCAAATGGCTCTGTTCTAAACAGCTCTTTCCAGATTAAAGTTCCGCCGCTCTTAACCACTACACCAAACTGGCTCTATTATCATGTTTGTTTTGATGTTGAAAGACTGTCTGTCAATACTAGACCTTTCCTGCCCATGGAAGGCTGCATCTGGCTAATGAGTTGAAGCTGGGCTCTCCTGGCCACAGCTGCCACCTGCTTATCCAGTGGTAGGCCCGGGTCAAAGAGCACTCCCAAATGATGGACTTGTTCCTTCAACAGGAAAGCAACCCCATTCAGAATGGGTGACACTTCAATCCCAGGTCAGACCTTCTGCTGATTAGTAGCACCTCTGTCTTGTCAGGATTAAGCTTCAGTTTATTAGCTTGCATCAATTCCTACACTGCCTCCAAGTAATAAGCAAACTTAATAGTGTTCTCTGGATCAGAACTGTAATATTTAGAGCTGTCCATACTAGTCTGATCTATTTATCATACTTTTCTCTGCCCTGCTTCCAAGAAGCTTAGGAGGTATACATGGCTTACCCTTTATTGTTTGTTTGTTCGTTCATTCGTTTAAACCATTTATTAGCCACTTTTCTACTTTGCGGTCAAGGCCGCTTTCAATATAACAACAACAACATTTGATTTATATACCGCCCTTCAGGACAACTTAATGCCCACTCAGAGCGGTTTACAAAGTATGTCACAAAATAATAATCATAAAATGAATAAAACAAAGTTTAAGAACACAATTTAGGACTGCTGAATTAAGAGCAGTACTAAATAAAAAATGTCTTCACTTGCCTCCTGAAGATTGGCAGCAAGGAGGCCAGGCACATCTTCCTGCTGGATGTTATTCCATAATTGTAGCACTACCACCCAAAAGGCCCTGTCTCATGTATCCCCAGGTAAGCTTCTTTAGCTGATGGGATAGTCAAGAGAGCTTATCCCTGTGATATTAGTTCCCAGGGGCCATTCCTTATTTTATCCTCACATTAGTTCTCTGAGGGAGGTTAGACTGGTGAAAGGGATTGGTCAAAGGTCACCCAGTGGAGTTCATATCTGAGTGGAGGTTGGAACTCAGATCAACCTGGTCCTACTGTGACACTTTCTAACCACTACTGGGGCTATGCACTTAAAAAAAATTGTGTTAATTTTTGATCTATATTTCAGGGAGGGCGTGTTTTTTAGTTATCCTGAGGTTTCCTGTCCCGTTACCATTTTGGGATTTTTCACATCTACCTTTTTAGATCCTGAAAATTTGGGATCATTTTTCCAATTATACCCAGAGACAGCAAGAGCAGAGATGGATGAAGAGACTGAAAGTTGGTCCTGCAAAACAGCTGCTAATTGGCATCTCTAGAACACCTAACACCTGATGCCAACTAACTGCTGATTGTCAGGCTGTAGAGATGCCAGATCTACCCATAGGAAACAATGGTTATTTCCTATGGGTAGACATGTCCTCACTATAGCCCATAGGCAATAGCTCCATTCTTTCTAAGTTGGGGGAAGGGGAGTTACCTGGCTGTTGGCAGTACAGGAGGCCACCCACTAATCTGGCAGGGGTGACAGTCCTCCCAGAAGTGCAGTAGCCTACTGGCTGATCAGACAGGGCAACAAATCTATGCAGGAGTGCAGGAGCTGACCTAGACAACCACTTATTTGCTGATGCTGGCTAGAGAAGTCCCACATCCCCAACTGTCAGATGTTAGCCACTATCAGACAGAGGCCAATGGAAATAATGGGGCCAATATTTCCTGAGTGTAGAAAGGCCAGGTCTACCCTGGGAATAATGGCCCAGTTATTTTCAATGGCAGTACATCTCAGAACTAGAGATGGGCACAAACAGCAATACAAACTAAAAAAAGCCATGAACAGCCCAATCAGCTGTTTGCGCATAAGCTGTTCGTGAGGCCCCATTCTAAACAAACAGGTGGTCTTTGCAAGCTTCGTTCCTTGCTGTTCGTTGCTGTTCATCAAGCCAGACAGTCTGGCACCCTTGGCAACCGGAGGCAGGGACTGCCTGAATTCTGTCTGAACTCCTGCTGTTGCCCTGGAAACCCCAATCTAAGCCCAATTTAGCTTGATAGGCAGGTCTTCCTTTCAAGTGTGGAGCTCCAAATTTGTTACAAGGAAGCAAAGAGCAGGGAGGAGGGGGGCTCCCAGCTCTGGTTCTGCAGACAGTGAGGGAGAGAGAGTTGCTGTTGACATTTTGAGAGAGAGACAGGGATAGTGCATTGGAGCCTGAATTTTCTGTGTATGTGGTGGGATAAAGATCTACCTCTTCAAGTTCCAGGGCTGCTGCCAGGCTCTGGGCCAAGCTATTATTTATTACTGGTACCTTTCCTGCTGCCTGCTCGGGTAAGGTTTCTGGGAGTGGTGCGATAAGGATCTACCCCTCCAGGTTCCAGGGCTGCTGCCAAGCTCTGGGCCAAGCTATTATTTATTATTGGTACATTTCCTGCTGCCTGCTCAGGTAGGGTTTCTGGGAGTGGTGTGGTAGGGATCTTGATGGCTGGAGGAGAGCCTGCTGGCCCCCATGAACAATGAACATGTTCGTGAACAGGTCATGTTCATCAATGTTCATTGTTCATTGTTCATGGATGGCAACGAACAACGAACACCATGTTTGTTTGTTTTTTTCTGTTTGTGCTCATGTCTACTCAGAACCACCAGCACAGCCGGTCCTGTTATCCCCAGGATAGACAATTTGTGTGAAAGAGCTGGTTCAATCATAACCAGTAAATCCCCCCCCCCAATGGTTCTGAGTTTTGCTGAGTTACCATTTTTGTTATGTACTTTAAAAAATAAAATCAGCCTTATACACAGACTTAATATACTGGCTTTCTTTTTTAAAAACCTGTACAATGAGCACATTCGCTTATGTAAAAATACAATAAAACTGGCATCTTCTTTGCATAGAAGCTAAAGTGACTGATACAATTTTAGAGTTTAAGAATTCAAAACATACAAAACTAAATTACCATGCAGAGTGTTGTTTTTTGAAATGATGAGTGGTATACTTCTGGACTCCCATTTTCTCAAGGCCTGAAATGTGCTTAGACAGATAAAAATGGTTTCAGTACACAATGTAAATTTGGAGGCGATTTCATAATCTGAACAGCTAACAATTGAATAATTCCTAGTTTGTTTTCTCCGGGGTGCAGTAGCTCAGTTTATGAATGCTCTTGTACTTCATAAATCACTCTCAAGAGCAAAAGGGAGAAAAATGGAAAATCCATTTTCTGTTGTCCCCTTGGGTCTTTATTTAATTTTTAATGAAATCTAGAGGATACTTCATCAATGGCAACAATAAAGTGATTTCAACACTCATCCTTTCAACCAGAGCAGTAAATGTTTCATAGTAAACACAAAATAATTCTCAAAGGAGAAGAAAAAGCATTTAAAAGGTAGAAATGCTCTGACAGTTCCTTGCATTATTTCTGAAAGGAAGTCTGTCAGAACAATAGAGAGTAAAACCAGAATGTTGCTGAATTCCCCATATGTGTGTCAATGCTACCACTTAATGGCATTAAAAGGCAAGTGGGGTCCTCCTGGCATGTCTTAAGTTAGCTGCTTACATGAACTGTTGACAAAGATCCATCAACATATTCTGCATGACTGTTCTGTCGCTATTTGCCCTTCTGATCCATTGCCCATTTCTGATCCATTGCCTATTTCTGATACATAAATAGCTACTAATTGTTAATCTTTTAATATGCCACAGCTCCTGTTGAACAACTACTAAATGTTACATCTTTGTGTTTCATATTGTTTCATTATATCATCTTGTTTGATTATTTCTTCTCCATTTGGGTCCTTTGTTGTTTTCGAAGTTTGCTCTGTCCTGTGTTCCATTTCTTCTGAATTCCAGTTTAACTAGTAGAAAGTCTAAAACCAGTTCCAGAACAAGGTTGCAGGCAGCATTCCGTTCTTTTACTTCACTTGTGCCTTTTCTCTTTGTACTTTACTAATGGACACTGAAAATCAAAAAGGCAACATACGATTGTGCACATGATGGAGTTGAGACTCTTTTTTCATAATATTTTTCTGAACTCAAGACAGTAGGACAATACTCCACTTCTTTATCATCACAAGAACCCTATAAGGGAAGATAGGGGAAGCGAGGGTGACTGGCTTATGGCCATCCAATAAGCAGAGGAGGGGGTTGAAACCAGCTTTCCCCTGTTGCAGTTTGGCACTACATTGTACTACATTGATGCTCAGAGGCACTCATGCACATTGGTTAAAGAACCACACTCAGAGAAGCTTGATTGAAGCCTACATACGATTTCAATATATTGCAATCATTTAATTAATGTGCGCATGTGCAGAAGAAATCGGGAGGGGCATAAAATGAACCAAGAGATTGCTCTCTTTATTTCCTCTTGGAATTTCCAGGATGTCTCTATCAGACACTGACTAGATCTTAGATTCAGCAAGGATGCTACATCATGCGTCCCCGGGTCAAAATCAATAAGTGGAACAAAGGGAAATGATCGATGCCTTATTTTTGCTTTGGAAAGGCCGGGTAATTTGGAACTTCATAATGCAGGGAGAAATGTGGGTGAGCAGAATTCTAAAGAGTCACTGCAGTTGTTATGGAGCCAGGAGTGAGGCAACCTGGGTTCCAGGCTCTGCTTTGTATGGTGCTCACTGGATAACTTTGGTCCAGTCATGCTTTTAGCCTTACATACTTCACAAAATGGTTGTGAGGATGAAATAGAGGATGGGAGAATTATGTATATTATCCTAAGCTCCTTGAGAGAAAGTTGAAGTAAAGATGTGCTACCTAGGTAACTCTCCAGTTATGAATGTTTGGTCACATTGTTTGTCTACCCCCCGCCTCGCCCCCGGCTCCTTACTGGCTGCCATAAGGGAAAACCAACAGAGAATCTCTCTACATAAGACACCTCGGTGCTTGTTCATCAAGTATAGGAAGACACAATGTTAGCCAGGAAGCGTAGTTTTAAAAGACAGAGCCAGCTGAGATTGCTGCTCACAGGGTTTGTTCATTTAATCTTCACCTCCCCAAAGGCTCTGTCAGTTTCACCTCTCCAGTCTAAAACTGTCTGGGATCATAACCAGAGGGCAGCGAGGAATGGAAATGGGCTGGAGGGAGCTGCCTTCCAGAGTCGAGCTTGGACCTGGAGAGGCTATAATAGGTTGAAGTTTCCCTTCTGGCATTTCATAGCCCCTTCACACAGTGTATAGCAAAGCCTTTGTCCTGCTGCTGGCTCTGTCTTTTTAAGCTACCGTTCCCAGTTACCATTTCATCTCCTGACACATGTTCTTCGCGTGTCATATGTCTCATGTAGAGAGACTCTGAGGAGAGCTACAGCACAAGCTGTGTTCAATCCTCCTAATATGACATTTGCATTCACTGTAAGAACTTACCATTGTGAGCAGAAACTGAAATGGGCTTTTGTCAAATAGGCTCATATCTTCCCTCTTGTGCACATTTGTCATTTCTGTTTACTTCCCAACCACAGATGAGATAAATGGATGATTTCAGTCATTTTAGATGGGTGATCAGGATTATAGAAAAGAGGGAAACAGGCAAGGCTACAGACATAAAAATCAATCTACTTGTGATGCCACGCTCTAACGTTGCTTTTTAAAAGTTGGTCCTTGAAAGGTACCTTTGATTAAAACAACTGCAGAGCTAGAAAGCTTGATTAAAACATGTTAAGGAAATTATTTTAAAAATAGCAAGTGTTTGGATGAAATGTGGATCTTTTTAAGATGAATTATTCTTGTAATCCGTCTCTCACCCCGCCCCCCAGTGCCTCCAGCTCAGCTTAACCTGTGTTACTGAACCTGTCTGCATCATTCCATTATTCCTAGGGGCAAAGACTTTTAATTGAAAAGCGGTCTCAGCAGGCTGAAGATTTGAGCAAAAGGATGTTGCTTATTCCTTTTCCTGCCCCCTCTCCAACTATCAATGTGTAAATGTCATTGTAAACAACCAAATGAACTCTTTCTGCAAACACTCAGGCCTGCTAAGATCTTCTGTCCTTTCGGCAGGTCTGTAAGACAGAGATGTTCTGCCAGGCTTATGGTTGAGGCCATTTTGTGTCATCTGGTAAGCCTCCCTACCAGTATCCTTTTGGGGGGTGTGACAGACTCAGCTTCAAATGCTGAGATTACTGGAGAGTAAAGAGAATGATTGACATGCCCCCCACCACCACCTTTCGGGCTCGCCTGAAATGGCAGTTGGGGATAGAATGTTGAGGGGTTGACAGTTGGAGTAAACTGATGAGTGAAGGGAGATGGAGTCTGGCTTCTGACCAGAGAGGGTCACCCAGAGAGTCCTCTGTGTGAGGAAAGAAGAGAAGGCGTTCTCTTAAAAGTGAAATCAGTACGTTCCTGAAGCGCTTTTAGTCCTTGGACTAAAGCGGGAAAGACAGCACTAACTCCTGTGTATACTCCAGAGATCTGGGAATTATAGTGGGCCAAGGAAGTGGAGTAGAAAGAAATCTCCCCTTCGGCACCAGGAACAGGGTTATAGCTCATAACTATAACACCTGTCCAGTATCTTGAAAGCGTTTGACTCAGTGGAGTACTCTAAGGTCTAGAGAGGAGGGGAAGTCATGCTGTGTTTGTATGTTAAAAGTGGAGCATTTGTGAAGCAGGGCCAACCTCTGAAAGAACTTACTTTGACATCTTTAAGTACAGTAACATCAACATCTCTCAAAGAAGCCAGCAACTTAGAATCATACCAAGTGTTTTGTGCCTCACACCAGTGAAGTTGCTGTACAAAAACTTCTCCGTTACTTTAGTTCAAACACCTATCTACCTGCCTTCTTACATGACCTACTTGTAAATAAACCTTCTCTTACACTTTGAAATTCTCCAAGCCTTGTGTGCCAGTTTCTGTTTATGGGAAGCGCAACCCCCGATCTGTCCCCTACTTGGACTTGGCTAGGTAACCATTTTTAATAATCCTTAAGGGTGAGACAAGAAGTAAAGTTGAAGCTTAACATCAACCATGCTACTTAAGGCTTCCCATCCCAGTATTCAGCTTCATAGGCTTAGAGAGTTTTAGCTCAGGGTAGGGGAAGGTCAGCCCAAGCCTGAGATGAGAATTTGTGACAGGGGGCCTTGTTATCATCTTGCCCCCCATATGAATCAATCTGACTAGAATATTGCTCCTTCCTTCCCTTCTCCCCTGTGCACGATCAGCAGAGGTGGATGTTATGGATATGGACCACCATCTTGGAAACTGAAAACTGTAAATTTTATGCTGTATTTACAATTGTTCTGATTTTATTGTGGTTTTAATTGTATTTATGGTTGATGAGCGTCTCCTGCAGGTGCTACCCTGCACATAAGTGAAATAAACAACAGCCCATACACAGGTGTTTTCTGTGGTGGCTGCTACCCTGTGGAATGGCCTGCCTGAGGAGGTCAGGAGAGCCCCCCCTCGCTTTCCACAAACAATGCAAAACTGAATTATTCAAAAAGGCTTTTGTATTGTAGGGAGAGGCTCTCAGATGCTTTGCTAATGAGTCAAGGACCATAGACTTCACCACTATGTTGCCTTACGTACTACTTGTTGTCTTAAATATGTGCTCCTATGAGCTCCTTGTGCTTCATGTGGTCTAATGTCAGCCCTAGAATTGCTTATGTTCTGTTTCAGCATTTCTTCAACTCTGCATTGGATTCTTACTAATGCTCTGTCTTTGTAAAATGGTGTTTATTTACCCTATGGCATTGTTTATGGAAATGTCCTTGACATTGGAAGTACTAATCTCACATTGTGTAATCCGCCTTGAGTCTCTGTGAGAAAGGTGGACTATAAACAACATTAGAGAGAGAGGGGTGGGTGGGGGTGGGCTAGAAACGGAATGAATGGAATGGAATGGAAATTTTGACTTGGAAAGCAGCCAGTGGAGAAACAGCTAAGGACCCCTCCTCTCCCTCTTTTCACTCCAAGTTCATTAAATGCTGCTTTTCTTTAGGCAAACAAAACGTGATAGGGCTTCATTAGGATGTAAATTTGACTCTTTTTTTCCAACCCTTTTCCTACAGTCCTTCCTCTATCCATTACCGTTACTAGCTCAATGACCCTTTTTATCAGGGCACCACATCCAGAGGAGTTAGCCGTGTTAGTCTGTAGTTGCAAAATAGTAAATGGTCCAGTAGTACCCTTAAGACTAACCAAATTTATTGTAGCATAAGCTATCAAGAACCACAGCTCTCTTGTCAGATGCAAGAGAGCTCTGGCTCTCAAAAGCTTATGCTACGATAAAGTTGGTTAGTCTTAAAGGTGCTACTAGACTCTTTACTATCATAGCACCAGAATCAAAGCCACACTGTCTGACTTGGCTCCCTCCCTTCCCCCCTGCACTCTGTTTACATGACAAGAACTTTCAGTAATGTTCAACTTCTTCACTAATATTGCTTCTTTCCATAGGGCCAAAAATAAGGACCCATATTCCCATTGTCATCATCATCTATTGTTTATTTGAGATGTTACCAGATTTCAAAAACTTTCATTTAAAATTTATTTTACATTTTTTTAATAAAATCCACCTTTCTCCTGACCAAGGCAGGAGCACCCTACACTAGAGATAGGCACGAACCAAAATACAAACCAAAGTTCATGATGAACTGGGCTGGTTAGCGGTTCATGAACCAGCAGTTCATCAGAGCCTATTTCTGATGAACCGCTACAAACTTTAGACTGGTTTGTTTGATTCATTTTTTGGTTCGTCACTGCAGGCAGCCTGGCACCAATCTATCAGTTTCCTAGGCAACAGGGGATGGACTTCCTGCAGACCTTCTGCTGACCCAGAAGTGATTATTTGCTGACCTAGATGTGACGTTTTCATGAACCAAATAAACCGGTTTGCGAACCAGGGCAGGTTCGTGAAAGTTCATGGTTTGTGGTTCGTGAAATGCGAAACCGCACAGTTCATTTTTTTTCCAGTTCGTGCCCATCTCTACCCTACACCATTTGGATTTGAAAATTCCAACTTTTGCTATGAATTCTCCCTACTCAGGAGAGCACTGCAGGAGTCTTTGCTCCTCCCTACCGCTGTGTTAATGTTAAAATTGGCCCCTGTGTTTGCATCAATTACATATAAACTGTGGAAAATGAATTGGGAACAACATCGGGGCGGGGGGAGAGAGTGAAACAAAAAGCTCCTGAAGACAACATACAAAACCAAAAAGAAATGATAAGGGGATTTTTATAGCGCTTTAGATGTCCAAAATGCCCCAGTAATCCTTCCAGCTCTGTGAATTTATAGTATTTCCCTGTTTTACACTAAGGGAGGTGAGGCTTAAAGGTTTCTAAGGGCCAAGCTACACATGACGAATGACACTTGAATGGCAAGTGGATTGAGTGGAGGGCAAGTGAACAGGGAGAAATACACTTGCCATTCAAGTGTCATTCGTCATGTGTAGCTTGGCCCTGTGACACCTTCAACTTCTGTGCCAAATTTGTTCAATCTCTAGGACAACTAGTTGACTATTCTGTTTGACCATTTTTTTTTAGCAATGACTCCATGACTTCCACTTGGATTTCTCTGCTGTAGCACTTCCACATTACCTCTTCCAATATCCCATCTTATTTTTTCCTATTGATTTCTTCTCCTAATCCCTGCATTTTCTTATTTATTGTACCTACTTCATTTATATACTCCCTGTCCCTTTTCCTCCATTTCAAAAGGAAAGAGCTTGGGTAGGATGGGTCAGGAAAGGCCATCTCCTATGTCTTCTTGCTTAAATTTTTAATAAGACCACATGCAACTCTTAATAGCACTAGGATTCATCATAGGTAAAGGTAGTGGTAGTCCCCTGTGCAAGCACTGAGTCATTACTGACCCATGGGGGGATGTCGCATCACGATTCGTCATATCACCCTTTAAAATGCCCAGTTACATTGGATGGGGGGGAGGAGTTATTTTTTTAAAAAAACTGATTTTTTTTTTACGTCTTATAATCTTGGGGTTGCTCTGCACATTTAAAAGAAGCAACATTGCATGGCTGTGATTTACTTCAGAATATAAAATGTCATTGTCATTCAGTCTTTATTTTCAGGAGGAAAATTAGGCAGCAGGGAACATTTTGAAATGCCAGAGATATAATACAGAATGGTATCAGAACCAGAAGGAATAATAGGTCAATAGCTGACAGATGGCAATGCACGTTGGAGAGGCTACTGGCAGATGGAATTGACAATTTAGGTAAGGCAAAGCTTTTGGCCGCAGATAGAAAACACTGGAAAGACAGAAGAAGGTCTCCTCTCTCTGAGGGTCCTGCCAATTTGGACACAGTGGGTTATTGCTCACAGTGAGACATATGGTAGGAAAGAAAAAAAGAGACTGATATCCTTCCATTGGTTGAACAGAGGACACGGAGGGATGTTTTGAGAGGCTTGGATCACATACAGAAGGCAGTATCTTTGGAGCAGTCTTTGGCATGGAGATACAGGCTTTCAAGTTTAATGGAGCTCCTTTTCAAGCATGGCGGTGCCCGTGGCCATTATTCCCTCTCTAAGAGTTATAAGAGAATGCAATAACTGTGCAAAACTTGAAGCACTTGGACTATACTGAGATCTCAATAACCTTGGAGGGAGGGAAGTTTTGGAATACTTACACAGATAGTCCAATGTAGGGATGCTTGAACACCTGCCAGTTTGGCTCACACCATGTTCACCAGTTCTGATTTTCAAAAATCAGTGCAATAGTTTGTTGATCTGTTTGTGGGTTGTTTCACTGTATTCCTTCCTAACCATGCTGTGGCATTCCCTTCCCCCCTTTATGTGACCTATATATTGTTGCCTCTTTGATTTCCTTAGAGTTTCCTTAGATTTTCGCTGCCACCAAAGGATTTCACCTTAGTTCTCTCTCAGTTTGACGTTTTGTATAGGAAATTTTAGCAGTAGATAGTTGTGCGACAAACTGGTCAGCATGTGGGAGTGGCTTTGAGATTAAAAAGGGATCCTATATTCCAGATAAAACAGGTGTTTCCCTTAACCAGAAATAGAATTTATTTATGTGCAATAATTGCCGAGTATTGACAAGCATATTTGTTTCAGAATAGGTTCATAAGCTTGGTGGTTTCAAATTAGGTATAGATCCTTAAATGTTTATTTGCAGGCCCAGTCACAAAGACTAATTCTCCACACAGTTGCCACTTAGGCTAGAAATAATAAATGGCCTCAGTCACAAAGACTTATTTCCCTCAGTTTTCATTCACAGATTAACACAATAACTCTCTGCTCCCTCCAGACAGACTTCTACTGAAAGTGTCTGAACTAAACAGACTTCCTGAACTAGGATCTCTAAAACAATGAACTTGACTGACTAAACTTTCCCTCTGCACTCTAAAACCCACAGCTCACTCTGTACTTAAGATACAGCTACCATACAACCACAGCACACTTCATCCAGCCCCTCCTTCTCGCTTTAAAGATCTCCCTTTTAACAACACTAATAAATATTCAATCCCCTCCCCCATTAACCAGCAGAAACAAAACACAACTTATTTATATGACAAAGCATTACACATGCAGTATAGTACAACTGGCTTTTTGCACATGCACATTCCCACACAGCATGATTGAGGTCTATTACCTCTCCATCCCTGCTGCATAACCACTCTGTTCAGCCGGCGATTGTTTAAATAGACAATTCAATCACTCACAAATCGGTCATCAATAAACGCTGTGCCTCAATAAAATCCTGTCCTTTGGTGTTCATCTGATGAGTCCTTATAGTCAGCAGCATCTTTGTGTAGGCACAATTTGTAGAAAATGTGGAGCTCTTCATTCTAACCATGTCCAGATATCCCATAATAGCATCTTTATTATAAAGCTCAGTTTGTTCATATGCAGAGTTTCTGTCCAGCATAGATCTGAATTATACTTCCTTCTGAAAAACACTTTTTTCGTAATGCGTTTATTTTGAGTATGGGGTAAGCCACATACTCCATAAACCCCTGAAGCAACTTACAAAAATAAACTTGAATGCATAAACATTAATAAAAGCAATGCAATCAAAACAGCAGTCCAAAATCTAGAGCAGTGAAAAATGGGGCAACAATATGAAGTTTAGTCTCCATAAACATTCACCAGATTTTTCCAATATTCAGTATTTTGACTTAGCTATTTGATTTCAATATTTGATGTCTGACACGATTAAATAATGGCAAATAACATTATTTAGGGTTTGACAGTGAGATGGTGGCAGTAATTTTTGGAAATCTGCTTCATCTTTTATATTAATTCGAGGGTGCCAGAGTTGGCAGTAGTTCCAGCCCAAGTTTTGCTTATGGCTCTGGATAAGCTAGTAGGTTAGCTGCTGTGAAGGACTTTGGTGGGTGTTGGGTTCCTTTCTTCATTTGTTCTGAATAAAGTTATACTTGGTTTACTCAAGATAACCCTCAGCATATTCCTGAATGATTGCAGCATCTTACAGTGGCTTACATGCAATGGTATTTAATACGGTATGTATTCAGTGTATTAAAATATGCTTTAAAAATGCTTTAAGATACTTTCATGTATATTAGGTGATTAAGCCTTACCAAGGCCGTCGTCACACGGCCATAAATTTAGCGCCAAACTAGCGCCATCTCCCACTGAATGCTCACCTTATTCTGGCTCTCTTGCGATTTCGTCATTCTCCCCAATTCATGCTTTGTGACTCTTTATGTCGTCTTTATCCACTTCCATGTGAACGCCCTAGATTGACTATGAACGCTTTGCAGCACCAAAACGCTCACTCTCTCCAATCATCTGTCTCACCTAACACTGACTCTCCTGCCCTACACTCCCACAAGCCCCAGCGCGACCCGCAATTAAGCCTCGAAGTAATTTTTTTAAAAAAATGTCAGCCTTATAGTGCTATAGCGCTATAGCACTCTTCTGCCATGGGTGGGAAACCTCTGCTACCTATCACAGTTGGCTTTTGGGTTGGCCCAGCACAACATTGGTATAATGGAAGAGTGATATAGCGCAAATATGAGAAAATTTTTTTTAAAGGGCGGGATTTTTAGGGCCCCGTTTCCAGAGGCACTTTGACTTACCGTCAAATTGCGCTTTTCCCTTTTAATGTGACTGACTGGAAGCACAAGCAGTCATCAAAAGATGGGAGAATCCGTTTTAATAACGATAACAGAAGAAATGATTTCTAGTGCAAAACTGACGAAATAAGGGCCCGTGTGATGACAGCCCATATTTCTATTGAAGATCAGAACTGACTAGTATGGTGTAAAGCAGGCCTTATTGTCAGGTTATGGATGACAAGATATGGTAACCTGGTCTCTGTACCATTGCAACAAGAAGTCCAAGCTCTTGGTTAAATGGTTTTTATTCAGAAATCCAATCTTTCCATATATGTGTCCATACAATTACTCAGAGGCAAGAAAGCTACCAAGCAGTACACGCTTCCTTGATAGGAATAGAAACTTGAGAAAAGTACAGCTCTAAATACTCAATTATTTTCCCCCTCCCAAAACCTCAAGTTTGTGCGGGAAGGGGTCTGGGAACTTCTGCTGGAGTTTATACATTGCTAGACAGGACAAAGAGGCATAAAAGAAATGGCAACATTTCAGACAGTACAAGGTCACTTTGTTGAGCTTCAAAGAAAGAGATAACACAGCTGTGTTCTCAGGCTAAGAGAGAGAAACGAAAGTGATGATTATAGCATTTACAAACTGAAATCAAGACACAGTATTAGCAATAGTTCAACACCTAGAACAATGACATGGATGTAGGGGTACAGACATGACACTTATCCCACCACTGTTGCCTCCAAATGTGGTCCAACAGGCCTCCAGCACCACACTCTATGACTTCCAGACTCACCAATGTAGTAGATCTGAGTAGGGCATATCCTTGACTTGCACCCTGCTGTTTCCTTCTACTTCTGTTTCGACTGAGCTAGTCATTAAACTGCACCCCTGAGTACGCAGCAACAAGTTCACCCGAGCTTATTTTGAAGTCCTAGATTAAGGATAAATCTCTTTCTACACAATTCCATGGTACATGGCAATTGTCTTAGAATGTTAACAAAATACTCACAACCAGGTTCTTTAACAAGAAATTATTCATTACATACAAAAACAGAAACCATTTAAATGCATAGTAAAACTGTTTCAGCAAACTGATCAAATGGATTGATTTGGTAGTTACCATACAAGCTTCTTCATACAATAGTTCTCAGTTGATTCAGTTGACTAGCTGGCATCTTACATCTCTGCTCAACAAAATTTTAAGCCTGCCTACAGCAAAGATAGCCCTTCTGTAATGGAAGTGGCTGTTTCTCTGCCGGAAGGACTAGTCAAGTCTGAGGAAGGCATATTGGGCTGCAGGAAGACGACAAGCTTGGATCATAACTCAGTATTCTACTGTCTCCTAAATTTGTAGCCAATTCTGTTCAGTACAACCTTTTTACATTAAAAATTAGAGATGTGTGCTTCAGGTTTAGGATTCAGGTTTTCACGCCAAATTGGGCCCAGTTTGGCAAGATTCGGTATTACCAAATCAGCCTCAGTATTGCGGAAGTGATTCAGTAATACCAAAACAAAGCTTACCAAAGCACTTCAGAATGCTTTGGTAAGCTTTGGGTAGCACGGCAGCACTCTTTCCCTTGCCATTCCTTTAGGCAAGAGAAAAGGTGCTTCCCCATGGCATTCACGCAAATGGGGATTCTCTGGAAGGAGAGTGCCTTTTTAAAAATGCTGCAGGGATTTAAATTGTTTGAGAGGCTATAAAGTGGCTCCCTGAAGTCCAATCTCCCTGAAGCTTGGGGGCTTCTTTATAGTACAGATAGGAGTAGGTTCCCTGCAAATGTAGTGCACTTTGATTGCAAAATGCCACCCCCAGCTACCTAGAAAGCCTCCCAGACTTCCCCATAGGGAATAACAGAGATTGGAGGAGGAGAGGGGCACCTTCTTTGGGGAAGTATAAAATGCCCCCCCCTCGAAGTCCAATCTCTTTGAAACATGGCGCGGGGGGGGGGGGTCATTAGAGAATGGTAGAAGTAGGTTTCCTGCAAATTTGGTGCATTTTGCTTGCACCTCAGCCACCTAGAACTGCCACCCCCAGTTTTCCCCATAGGGAATAATGGGGATTGGAATTTAGTAGGGTCATCTTCTTGGTGGGGCCATAACATGCCCCCGAAGTCCAATTTTCCTGAAACTTGGGTGGTTGTGAGAGAAGAGTTAGGAGAGGGCCCCCAGCAACTTTTGGTATTATTAGGTAAGAAAATGGCCTCCCAGGCCCCCGGATAGCTGGGAACAGCCTTTCCCATTGGAAACAATGGCCAAATCTTACCTAAGAATACTGAAGTGGTTTAAATACTTGAATCTTGCAGTGACTTGCTGCTTTGGGATTCAGGTTTTTCTGAATTTTTTTCCTGCTTCAGTAAACCCGAAGCAGGAAACCCGAATCTATTCTAGATGCACACCCCTAGTAAAAACCTTTCTCTCATTCCTTTGACTTTCTAACCAATTCTCCTTAGCCTTAGCCAATACAATCTCTCCCTCGGTCAGTTCCACAACTGTCTCTTCTGCATCTCCTTCCCACAGAATTCAAAAAGGGGCCTCCCTGCCTCGCTGCAGGATGACCATTTAACCAGCCATATCAGTTCTTTGGCAGCCCATAGATTCCTTACAGCAATTTCAAGTAATGTGCCTGAACGTTCATTTGTTCTACACAGAGCTTTTTTTCAGCTGGAATGCAGTGGAACGGAGTTCCGGCACCTCTTGAAAATGGTCACACGGCCGGTGGCCCCGCCCCCTGATCTCCAGACAGAGGGAAGTTGAGATTGCCCTCCACGCCCCTCAGTGCGGAGGGCAATCTCAACTCCCCTCTGTCTGGAGATCAGGGGGAGGGTCCACTGGCCGTGTGACCGTTTTTGCCAAGGGTGATTTAAACTTTAAAAAACTCCCCCCTTGTTCCAGCTGACCCAAAGTGATGTTATTGTGTGGTCCTGGGAGCATGCACACACTTTGCGCGCACGAATGTGGTACCGGGGCCACCACCTCCTGCCAGGAGCTTCCCCTTGTGCTGGCAACCTATTGAGTTCCACCACCTCTTTTCCCAGAAAAAAAAGCCCTGGTTCTACACATATTAAAAGCTAAAACATGAAAAGTCAGACTAGGATCTGGGAGTCCCAGGTTCGAATCCTCACGCTGCCATGGAAGCATGTCAGGTGACCTTGGACCACACACACACACACACACTAAGATAAACTACTTTACCGGGTTGTTGTTGTGAGGATAAAATGAAGGAGGAGACAATGATACTTCCCATTGGGGAGAAAATTGAGATATGAATGTATAGATAAATAAATAGAGAAAGCTATATGATGAAGTCATCTTGTCACATTATTTGTCTGGTATATTGCCTTGCCTAAGGCCATCTAGTGAACTGATGGCAGAGAGAGGAATTGAACCAAGGACTGCTTAGTTAACAGCTCAGCTTCTTGGCTGCTACAGTTGCACAACTGTATGTTCGACAGCTGGCACACTGTGTTATCTTAGCATGTAGTCAGGATACATCATCCCCTAGGCTGTTTTCTGTTGACTGGCAGAGGTACCTTAATTGCTTATTTGCAGGAAGGAATCAAACCAATTTGGCTTTTCTTCCCTTGTCCATCTGCAACAGTGTCAGGACTTGACTTCATACTACAGCATACAAATAAGGGAAGGAGAGTAAATGACTCACTCACATCAAAGAAAGATGAGCCAGATTCTTTCCTACATGCAAGCTAGCCAGAGTAAGTCTGGCATGGCCCTGTTTGTTGCACCGGCTTCCTAAATTTGCTTTTAGCACCTAGATGCTTCATTTGAATAAGAGCTGGGGCTTTTGCTCACACTGAACATATTCCTAATTTTCTTCACAGTTGATCCAGTGTGTGAGTACAGTTCTTCCACACGTCTGCCCTCCCTTTGCATTGCTGAGTCAGTTTATTCTCTTCCTCACATAATCAGGACCAGAATTTTCAAGATGAGTAACCGTGTTAGTCTGTCCGTAGCAGCAGAAAAGAGCCAGAGTCCAATAGCACCTATAATACTAACAGCATTTGTGGTAAGGTATGAGCTTTTGTGAGCCACAACTCACTTCTTCAGGATTTTCAATAATCAGGATTTTCAATCTAGGGCGCTATTGTCAATGGTGTCATAACTGGCAGCATCACAGCACCCCTCCCCTCATATTTAATTTTTAGTGCATGCTTAAGTCCCCCCACCCCCCTTGGTCTTCAGCTTTTTCATTTTTAAAAAATTGTCAAATTCATAATGTTATAATGGCCTAACATTGCAATAAAATATGCAGCAGGTTCTCTGAATCCCAAGCTTTCATTTTTAAAAAAAAGTGTTCAGCCCCTTCTGTTGCAGAGAGATTTTTCCTTATATCATTGCAATAAACATGGCTAGAGACTTACTTAGAAAGAAAGAAAGAAAGAAAGAAAGAAAGAAAGAAAGAAAGAAAGAAAGAAAGAAAGAAAGAAAGAAAGAAAGAAAGAAAGAAAGAAAGAAAAAGAACGAACGAACGAACGAACAAACAAACGAACGCTGGGGGCTCAGAGAAGCTGCTACCTCTATTATTGTACTGTTAGGTCATTATAACATTATGAAATTAATGATTAAAAAAAAGATTGAAGGTGAAACCAGGAGGGGGAAGAAAGGCGGAGGGAGGGAGGGAGGAATATTTTGATAATGATGAATGTCCAGTTATCAAAAACTGGGTTGGAGGTGGGTGGGAGTGGGTGGGACAAACAAAACCAAAAGAAACATTCCGCTCAATGAACAAAGGCCACTCAGAATCGGCTTTTAAAAAAAAAGATTGGGGTAAAAGCGGTCTAAAAATAATTAGAGAAAACATGAGGAAAACAAAAGAAACAAAAAGAAAGAAAGAAAGAAAGAAAGAAAGAAAGAAAGAAAGAAAGAAAGAAAGAAAGAAAGAAAGAAAGAAAGAAAGAAAGAAAGAAAGAAAGGACGGACGGACGGACGGACGGACGGACGGACGGACGGACGGACGGACGGACGGACGGACGGACGCTGGGGGCTCAGAGAAGCTGCTACCTCTATTATTGTACTGCTAGGTTATTATAACATTATGAAATTAATGATTAAAAAAAAAGATTGAAGGTGAAACCAGGAGGGGGAAGAAAGGCGGAGGGAGGAAAGGAGGAATATTTTGATAATGATGAATGTCCAGTTATCAAAAACTGGGTTGGAGGTGGGTGGGAGTGGGTGGGACAAACAAAACCAAAAGAAACATTCCGCTCAATGAACAAAGGCCACTCAGAATCGGCTTTTTAAAAAAAAGATTGGGGTAAAAGCGGTCTAAAAATAATTAGAGAAAACATGAGGAAAACAAAAGGAACTCCCAAAGTGAAAGCTAAAGGCAAAAAATGCATAAAGAAATCAGGGGATAAATTGAAGCTGTAGGGGGCCAGAACCAATGGAAAAACCCTGTGCGGAAAAACCCTTGGTGGGGTCAAGTCATTTTGGAAGGCACACTTTCTCACTCTAAACTCCCCTAGCCACAAGTGCAAAATTGCTGACTGTGAGCCAAGCTACAAGTGACGCCTGACACAGGTTGGACACTAGTCGGCTTCCCTCAAGTTTTGATGGGAAATGTAGGCATCCTGGTCTTGAAGCTGTAATGGAGAGCCAAGCTGTAAAACCAGGACGCCTACATTTCCCATCAAAACTTGAGGGAAGCTGACAAGTGTCCAACCTGTGTAAGGTGTCACTTGTAGCTTGGCTCTGTGATTATTCAGATTTCACAGGAAAACATTCTGGCCCTTCACTGGGGCACTTTCACCTTCAACTGGCCTGCAGCACGCGCGCACACACACACACACACACAAAAGTGCAAAAGGATACACAGCATATGAAGCTTGGTTCAGCAACTGCAAACCAGCTTTTACAGTACATTTCAGAGCCAAGCTACAAGTAACGCCTGACACAGGTTGGACACTTGTCAGCTTCCCTCAAGTTTTGATGGGAAATGTAGGCGTCCTGGTCTTGCAGCTGTAATGGAGAGCCAAGCTGTAAAACCAAGACGCCTACATTTCCCATCAAAACTTGAGGGAAGCTGTCAAGTGTCCAACCAGTGGAAGGCGTCACTTGTAGCTTGGGTCTTGTTCTTTCAGCAAAGTGGTTACGTGGCTGGGCTGCGAATCAGCACTCTGTTTGAATCTCACTATTGCCATGAGCCCATGAGTAAGCCACTCTCAGCCCTAGCTCCCTAGCTGTGTTGTTGGGATAATAATGACTTTGTTTGGGGAGCTAATCTGTCTAGAAGAGCGGTATATAAGCACATAGTTGTTGTCGTTGTTGTTGTTGTTATACAACATCAGGCTTGTTCTTGTGGTGTTCTATTTTTTTAAATACCTGATTAGCATCTTCTAACATTGCTTATGTACTCTGGGGAGAACCGTGGACCAAATGTACAAGCAGATTCCATTCTGTAGTCCAATATATATACCTGTGGAATAGTATCTGGTGTTGGATACTAGTCCTGATCAGATGGCTAAAAACATAAGGATAATCCCTGTGTTGGTGGGCAGAGTGAAACGGCAGCTTGGGCCGCATTCATTGCCTCGGTGTGTTCACTGGGGTTTCTGCACAGAGCCTACGTTTTTGGGCTTTCCCTGTGCAGCAAGAAATCAAAGATCATTCAGAGAAAAAGAAGAACAGGAAATTGACCTTGGATTCTTTTGCCCTGTCATCAAGCACTTTATTTTAGCATGGAGATAGTCTCTTGTCTTTCATACAACGGGCTTTAGCTTCCTATACTGGGCTCAGCTAATCGCTTTAGACATTTCGTAATGTATTTTACAGCAAGGTCAGGTTAACAGGGTCTTTTATGGGCCAATATTTTACTGAGAATCAGTGGACCAAAAACAGTAATTATGCTTGTGAGATAATCTCTTGAATAATTAGCAATGGTTAACCGGCTGTGTTATCTTGTGGGCCTGTTTTTGGAGCCTGGTGTGGAAGAGATGGGGCTGCATCACCCCTTCAAGTATCAGGTAGGCAGCAAGGGGGTGTCGCTGATCTCAGTGCTGCTCTTGGATGTTTTTGCAGCGGCAATACTGAGAAGCGCTTCTGCTCGATTTAGAGCACTTTCCCAGCTGCCCCATTGCTGAGAAAGGCAAGATTAAGCAGCTATCAAATATACCTTGCTCACATCCAGTTTAGCTGGAAGCATATGAAGAATTGTGGGAGGGGGAAAGAATTTGGACCCTCCTCCAATTTCTAAACCTTCCCCTTCCAAGTTTCTCTAAGCTGCTTTCAACATTGTCATGTTCTGCAGCATTGTAATGTTCCACTGTCCTTATTAGAGGGGCAGAACTCTTGCTGTAACAGGAGACCTCCCACCTTTTCCCCCATTCTCCACCCACACTTCCAAGGTCAGTGGGGGTGGGTGAGAGGGGCATGTTAGCATGCAACATCACTTCTCATTAAAAACCAGAAGTGACATCATTGCTTTGGGGTGATGCTCTAGGATTTGCCCAAAACTTCATTGTTTAACCACAGAGTTTGGTGCAAATTGTCAGGCTATGGATGACAGGATATGGTAGACAAGTCCCTGCACCATTGCAACGAGAAGTCCAAGCTCTTGGTTAAATGGTTTTATTCAGAAATCCAATCTTTTCCATATATATTTCCATAGAGTTACTTAGAGGCAAAAAAAGCATCTCAGCAGTACATACTTTCTTGATAGGAATAAAGACTTGAGGAAAGTACAACTCTAAATACCCACTCATTTCCTCCCTCCCAGCTAGACCACAGGTTGGCGTGGGAAAGGGTCTGGGAATGCATGAAAGTAAACTGAAACATTTCAGACAGTGCAAGGTCACTTCAGTGAGCTTCAAAGAAATGAGATAATACAGCTGGGTTCTCAGGCTGTTAGAGAAACAAAAGTGATAGAAATGAAAGTGTTAGCGCATTTGCAAAATGCAAACGAGGTACAGCATTACAGCATTAGCAATGGTTCAATGCATAGAACAATGTTATGGATGTAAGGGTACAGACATGACACAAATCTTAGAATGTGATCCCAACGTAATGACCTCACTTCCTGTTTCTTGCCCGAAGTGATGTGCTAGTTGGTGCAACTTTCACCCCCACCCCTCCAATTCCTCCTGAAAGATTGTTGGCTACAGGTGACAACCTTAACACTTATAAGGTATTTTTTGGTCACTTAAAAAACGTGTGGTGTTTTTTCACATACCTGGGGACTCCCTCAGAGTATGAAGGGTCCCCTACCTGGAGTGACCTGCTTTTGTGACATATTACATATAGTGATGTCATATTCAGTGTGAAGATGCATCATAAAAAGTTTTCAGGAACTTCAGTTGGTACAAAATGCAACAGCCAGGTTATTGACAGAGGTCTGTTTTTTTAACTGTATGTTGCCAATATTGCACCATTGACTTCTTTTATTTCTGAGTTCAATTCGTTTTGATTATGAAGGCTCTCAGCAGTTTGCAGCCTGCGGCCAGTGAACATGTTGTAGAGTCCTCTTGCCCCCATATGGCCAGTTGACATGCGTGGTCTGGGAGTGCTGTGTTATGGGTTTTCAGGGACTCGAATTTTTCCAGAAGGACTGCCCTTTAAAAAGTTCCCAGTTTTTAGTACGTTTTAATCTTCCCCTTCTTTCAAAAAGCTCAGAGTGACATACACTGTTCTCCCCTCTTCCATGTTAAACTCACAACAACCCTGTGAGGTAGAATGGCAGGATCAGATTCCAGAAGCACCTTAAAGACCAACAAGATTTCCAGAGTGTAAATTTTTGATAGAAGTAGAGAGATCCCTGAGCCTTTTTATCCCAGTCAGAAGGTGGGAGCGGTGTTGCAAGAAAGGGAATCTTGACGCAAAGGTACAGTGGTACGATGCAGATTGATGAGAGCAGAAATTTGCATCTGTAATGAGATAAGAGCCCTGACCAGGATACCCAGATGAGCCTGATCTTGTCAGATCTCAGAAGCTAAGCAGGGTCGGCCTCAGTTACTAACTGGATGGGAGACCTCAAAAGAAGACCAGGGTTGCAGGGGCAGGCAATGGCAACCCCCCCTGTTAGTTTCTTGCTATGAAAACCCCACCAGAGGATGCCATAAGTCAGCTATGACTTGACCCCACTCTCCACCACCAGTGAGATAAGAATCCTACATCTCTGTTCAGCCCTGTGGGTTCCATTGTTCTGAATTTGTGGATGAACTCAAGTTCAGCAGTCTTTCATTTCTGAGTGTAACTCAGAGAACTAGTGTTAATTGTTAAAACCTCAGTTTGCAGACTGAGGGCCTATAAGGTAGATCAGTGACTGGCCCAGGTTTACCCAGTGAGGTTCAGGGCAGAGTGGAGACTGAAATTCCTGCCTAGGATTTCCCAGATCCTAGTCTGATACCCGAACACCTATGCCATGTTAGCATTCAGAAGTGAGGGAGGGGGGGCTTAATTTTGAGTGACATCCTTAGGATGTGAAGTAAAGGTTCTTCCTCGTCTAGTACAAAAGGAGAGGGAAAAGACAATAATACATTCCACACCTTTAATTAGAATATGAGATCTCAAACACCTGTAGCATTTAACTTCAGAAAGAACCATTATTCTGAAGCATAGAGAGTGCTATCTGTTTTGTATAGCTAATGGTGATTTAAAATAAGCCTACCTAATTCCATTTAATAAAATTGGCCTATATAACAAGAGGGGAGGAGGGTATTAAAAATTTTCTACATGACAACTGTTCTCATTTTCCAAATGTAGCTTATCACCCCCATTAGTTCAGATTTCTTATTATAAGCTTGGAAAAGGTTAATGAGTACCTTAACAAGGGAGCACTGGTTCTGTAATGGAGCGTAGGAAGCAAATATGATGATGGGCTCTTTTGCTAATGTGATTGCGGGGTAAATCCACAACATGTTATTAACAACACACACGCACACACACAAAGATAGAAGAAGGTGTCAAAATCATACGTTCCTGTTAAAGCCTTGGAAATATCATTGGGGTGTGCTTCCTGTACTTTTGGGGCAGATTGGAAAGAAAAGTGGTTCTTGATATTTGTACTCTTGGGACATTGTCACCTGTGCAGCAATAAACAATGTTCCCAAAGTACAGCCAGTTACTACTTACAGAATGCTTTCTGTAAACAAAAAAAGGACCCAGCGTTTTTTAAAAAAACTATTCATTTTGCCATTACAGTAGTTTTTTTGTACTCCAAATCCATTTAACATATTGAGATGAAAAGTACCCCCAGGGGTTCATCAAGAAAACTCTTACCCAAGGAACCATTTTATGAGTGCTTTGGAGAGATACAACCCTTCATGACAACCTGACATCGTTCCTGACATTTATCTCACCACCAGGGCTTTCTTTCTGGGAAAAGACGTGGTGGAACTCAGTGGGTTGCCCTCGGAGAAAATGGTCAGTGGCTGGTGGCCCCGCCTCCTGATCTCCAGACAGAGGGGAGTTGAGATTGCCCTCCGCGCCGCTTGGCGGCGCGGAGGGCAATCTAAACTCCCCTCTGTCTGGAGATCAGGGGGCGGGGCCACCAGCCGTGTGACCATTTTCAAGAGGTTCCGGAACTCCGTTCCACCACTTTCCAGCTGAAAAAAGCCCTGCTCACCACAGAGAGATATAGGCCGTTTCCACACATCCTTATAGGGGCAGCCCACTCACAGAACACTGGAGGTTTCTCCCTGTGATTCCAACCATCTCTGTTTGCAAAACATTAGCAGGCTCCTTGGTTTCTGTTTTTTCAGTGCCTTTTGGAGGACTGCACTTTCCCTGTTCTTTTGCCATAGGCTGAAAGAGTGCTTCTTCTGCATTCTTGGGCATGTGAATGGTTAAAGCGTTCTGAGGAATTGTCCCATCACAGTCCAGCTCCTCCCCAAAAGCTCTCAGCATGTAATCACACATGTGCAAAGCAAAAAAAAAAAAAATTGAAAGGGAAGCAGGCAACAATGACAAAAGTGCCCGACCGTCTCTCCCAAACCACAAATAAGTGAGTAAGTGCTTTTGGGGAATGTGCATGGAGGCCGAGTTTTCAAAGCTACTCAACAAAGACGCACAAAAAAACAGGCAAAGGAAGGGAATGACAAGCTGTATGGAAATGGTCTATGGGGTAGAAAAATACTTCAAGGACAGAAGTCCTAGAAATTAATAATTTTATGTCTTTACATGTTTTACTTTAAATTTATGTACGTTTATATTGCCTAATATCTTAGGTTCATATCATAGTTTTTGTTGTTACATATATAAATAAATAAGCTTGGTAAAGGAACCATACTGGAGCGACTTATTCAATATGCAAAGGGGTAGGGATGAATCTATGCAAAAGAAGCATTCTGCCTCAAGTTAAAGTGTGTTTTCAAGCTCTGGATGTTTTAGTCCTGCGAAACACAATGATTTCTCTGACCACAAAACAAAAATCTTGTGGGACTGTTTCTACCCCACAATACAATGGAATTTTGCTTGGGGTAACAGTGCAATCTTAAACAGCATTTAACTTCAGAAAGAACCATTATTCTGAAGCATAGAGAGTGCTATCTGTTTTGTATAGCTAATGGTGATTTAAAATAAGTCTACCTAACAAGAAAGAACCAACATCCATCTACCACGAGTAAAGCTACCATGTGTGCCATCCAGGGCCTTTTTTTCAGCTGGAACGCAGTGGAACAGAGTTCCGGAACCTCTTGAAAATGGTCACATGGCCAATGGCCCCGCCCCCTGATCTCCAGACAGAGGGGAGTTTAGATTGCCCTCCGTGCTGCCGAGTGGTGCGGAGGGCAATCTAAACCCCCTTCTGTCTGGAGATCAGGGGGCGGGACCACCAGCCATGTGACCATTTTCTCTGAGGGCAACCCACTGAGTTCCACCACCTCTTTTCCCAGAATAAAAGCGGTGGTGCCATCCATATAGGTACCTAACTATGGCTATGCAAATCAAGTCAATGCATAGTTTAAGTTATCAAATATGTGATTCCCCTGAGATACAAATGAATTCGTTTCCCTCTTTCCTATTGAGAGATGTACATCCTTCCTGTTAAAATGGCAGGGATGCATAAATGAAAGAACAAACAGGCTATCCTTTCTCCTTTTTAACTTGTTCAGGATAATAATAGGAACGACCCATCTATGATGATGAAAACGCATCGAAGAGAGCTAAACTCCTTGTCCTTCCTCTGTAACAAACAAACAAACCAAATACCAGTGGCCTATTTTTGTCCTGACAATGTAATCTCACAGGCAACACAAAAAACCCTGCTGTTAAGGCATAAGAATTATCATTATCCATTTTTTTTTATTTGTTATTGCGGCGTTAGGGAAAACACAGAATATCCTTTCCAGCAAACAGATTCATAAATCAGCCCCTGACTTGCTTTGAGAACTTTCAGGTTGAAAACTAGGAATTTGAATATGAATAATATATGCTACACTTTTGAACTGTGCTTGTTAAATTACCAACAGCGAGAAAGCCTTGCTCTTTTTCAAGGAGGGGGGTGTCAGATTAGGCCATCTATTTATGTGCTGTTTCACTCATGAACAATCAGGTGCTCCATATTCTGTAATATAGAGCATCCCAAGAAAAAAGACATTGTCTTACTAATAGCCCCTTTTCTGGATGCAAATTCTATTAACAGAATTCCCCCCCCCCCGATTTTCATATCCACACTTTCTTTAAACTCCTGTACATCAACTTCAACAGCCTTTTTAACACCTTTCTTTTATGATGATTCATCATTGGTCTGGCACTGAAAACTCCTCTTTCCTTATGTGAACGAAGGCCATAGTTTTCCCTTTCCCTTTATTAACAATAATTTCTTTCAACCTGAGCTCTTGAACCAAACAGTACAATATTTATAAAATCACAGATCATGTATGAAAACAAGGAGAGAATAACAAATAAAGAAAATTGTACGGGCACTACATAATTATCCCATTCATATGTTACAAAAGGATGTCTCAAAGATACTACAGTGCCTAAAAACTTGGCAACAGATTGCGTAACTGCAAGGAGCCAGTTTGGTGTAGTGGTTAAGAGTGGCAAGACTCTAACCTGGAGAGCCCGCTGTGTTTTGGTGTGCTTACCATCACACTATAGGGCAGGCCTCTTCAGGCCAGCATGGATGAACTGAAGCCACATACGTGTCAGCTCCATCTGCCACTGGGGCTATGGCCCCACCGCCTTCACTTCTGAAACTCATCCAGCATACACTCCCTCCTTCTGCTGGCTCCACTGCAAGCATCTGGGTCCATCACTGCACCTTCCACCTTCGGCATGTCCTCATGCTCGCCTATGGCAGAAGGTCCTTCTAGAGCAGAATAAAATCTTGTTAACACTTCCCACAGAGGACATAGCAGCTGACCTGATCCTGGCCTCGAGACCCCTTTGGACTGTACATGGGCTGCAATGCAATCCAGTATATCACATCTACTAGACAGGGTTGCCAGCTTCAAATTGTGAAATTCCTGACGACTTGGGGGGGGGGCTGGAGAGGGTGTGGCCCTAGGTGGGGAGAGACCTCAGCAGGGTACAATGCCACAGAGTTCACCCTCCAAAGCAGCCATTCTCCCCAGGGGAAGTGACCCAAACGGCCTGGAGATCAGTTGTAATTCCGGGTGATCTCCTGCCACCACCTGGAGTTGGCAACTCTACTACTAAAGGACTGCTCCTATCAGAGGAGGACAGCACTAGCACAGCACTTTCAGGGGCTTGCCTCTTTGCTGGCCATTTGCCTTTGGGCTTTCTTTGGCCTTTCTTGGGCGTCAGAGATAAACCGGGTACAGAAGCGAAATGGCCACCTATGAGGTGACCCACAAAATGGCTGCCCACCACACAAAATGGCTGCTGCCCAATAAGATGCCCTAGACAAAGATGGCTGCCCCAGCATCACATAATGGCCATTGATGACCACACCTCTGTAGTTGCCCTAATAAAAAATGGCCACCATCCCACACTACCAGTTCTAGCCTCCCTCAAGTAACAAGGCCCGCTAAGACTAGAAGGCCTGCCATCCTATCTGCATGAGCCTATCCCAAGCCCTCGCCCAGACAGGGAGGAGGGGGCAACTAGCATCCACCCTGTTAAACCCCTAGCAATAGTATATGAAGCAATCTGCCCCTCCGATGGCTGCAATTCACCCCTGTGGCCTACAGCAAAGCCTATTGCTGCTGCTACTAGAAGAACTCCCTACCAACAGAGTGGGAAAAAGGCGGGGAGAGGAGCCTAGTAGGCCAGCTGCCTTTCCTTCTTCCAGGGCTGCAAACGCGGCCCCTGTCCAAGCTGCAGTGCTGCTGTCCAGGTGGGCGGAATTGAATGCATAGTACAAATGTAGTTCCTCTTTTACTGTATTTTTGCTATTGTAAGCTACTTTGAGCCCTGCCCTGGATAGCCCAAGCAAGCCCAATCTCATCAGATCTTGGAAGCTAAGAAGGTTTGGCCTTGGTTAGTAATTGGATGGGAGACCTCCAATGAAGATCAAGGTTGCAGAGATAAGCAATGGCAAACAACCCCTGTTAGTCTCTTGCCATGAAAATCCCACAAGGGGTTGCCAATGCCATAAATCAGCTATGACTTGATGGCACTCTTTACTATTACGAAGCCACTTTTCAGCCTCACTGAGTTTTCTATCTCTTGATGTTTCCAAACCACCTTGAAAAGCAGCCCTACATAGAGTGCATCACAGCAATCTAACTAGCTTGATATGTTCACATCCAGATCATATTTTTGTCAGTGCTGAATTTGTATGTGTATGTGTTGAAAGAGAGAGTGAGAAAGCGAGAAAGGGTATATTATATCTGTAAAGTGATATAGCCAGCAGTAGCAAAAATATTTTGGTCTAATGGAAAGTTAACAGTAAGAGGCTCTTGGCAAATCTGGAAAGGTTCATGTCAGACGGATTTCAATAACCAGCATTATATCTGTTATCAGAGTTCTGTTATTATCTCTTTCTGACTGAGACTCAACTCTGAGACGGCGAAGGCAGAGTAGAATTGAAAAATTACAGGCAGGCAAGATGGCTGGGTCCGCCGTAATGCTGAGTGATTACAGCTCTTTAAAAAAAATAGTGCTTTGCCACAGGTTGACAATATTTCTGTTTGGTATTTAGAGCAGAAGAGTGTATTCCTCATGCTAAAATGGCACATACAGCTCTGCCTCTAGCTGCTGTCTGCTGCTGACCTTAGAATTTGTGGATTGTGTGAGTAGCAGTTCCATTAGGAATAGGATAATGTAGCAACCAGCTTCCGGCAGGCTATTTGGGTATATGCTTTCTGTGAAGCTGAAATAATGGCCTCACCTTCTAATATTAACCACTGGCCAATATTTTTTCTACATGCACCTGTAGCTCATGTTTGTGGCGAAGTTATAAATAAGTAAGAAGCTCATCTTTTATCTTTAAGTGCGTTTTCTGTCAGGCCCATTAAGAATCCTTTGGCTTGGAAAGGGCTGTTTGGCAGTCTGGCCTTCTGTAAGCAATATTAATTAACCATCAATTGGTCAAAGTGGTTAACAGAAAGCTCAGTCACACCTTTAGTTGTGAATTGAATGGCCCATCCCACAGCCCAAAGGAGAAGGGAAACTTCTGAAATTTCTGTCATTCATCTGCCTCGTATTTTTAAAGTTCTGAATTACCCAGACGGGTTTCCAAAGTAGAGCTGATGCTTTAGGAGTTCCATATTATTCCTTTTTTATTTCTGGCTTTTGTGCTGAATATTGTGTGTGTATAGCTTTGCCAGGTCTCCCAGTTCAACCCCGGTGCTGCCCTCAGTAGTGGTGGTGGAGAGTACCCTCAAGTCATAGTTGATGATTTTCATGGCAAGAGACTAACGGAGGTGGTTTGCCATTGGCTGCTTCTGCAACCTTCGTCTTTATTGGAGGTTAGAATTGCTAACCAAGGCTGATTCTGCTTACCTGAGCTATCCAAGTCAGGCTGCTGCTCTCCGTGGAGTTACAATATAGTCAATAGTTTGAATATAATCTCTTGCTTATAGTACAAAGTGCAAAAGTGCTATAAATACACATATGAATTACAAGCCAATTTATACAAAAGCAATCACAAGTGCATAAATACAGATAAGTAGCAACATATATAATTGTGCAAGATGTCACTGTCCGGAATAAATCTTATCAATTAAAGTGCAAATGCCAAAAATGTCAAGGAAGAATCGGTAGGTGGGAGCTTGTGCTGAAGAGATATTAACAGTCCATATATATATATATAACAGTTCTATATATGTTGATTCTATGGACTGTTAATATCTCTTCAGCACAAGCTCCCACCTACCGATTCTTCCTTGACATTTTTGGCATTTGCACTTTAATTGATAAGATTTATTCCGGACAGTGACATCTTGCACAATTATATATGTTGCTACTTATCTGTATTTATGCACTTGTGATTGCTTTTGTATAAATTGGCTTGTAATTCATATGTGTATTTATAGCACTTTTGCACTTTGTACTATAAGCAAGAGATTATATTCAAACTATTGACTATATTGTAGCCCTGGTTTGTTGTTTCTGCTATATATGTACTAGGGTTGCCCTTGTTAGTTTTGTGCTCTCCGTGGAGTAGCAGAATAGCTGCGTTTGGCCTGAGCATGTCCATGTGCTAAGCAGGATGGGCCATGGTCAGTACTTGAACAGGAGTTCAACAAGGAAGACTCAGATTGCTAGGTGGAGGAAGCCAATGGCAAACCAGCTCTGCCCAACTCTTGACTTGGGTACTCTATGGTTCATGTTGCAAGTCGATGGCATGTTCTTTGTTTCTTTCTCTTTGTGAAGCCAGTAGAGCAGGAGACCTCCCACCACAGGCCCTCTGCTACTGCTCAGAGGAGGGGTGAAATCGGGGGGAAACAGCATCATGCTGAGATCAGGGCTGCTGCTTGTCCCCTGGTGGGGGTGGGGGATCCCCTGCTCCCAGCCTCTGCCTCTGCCTCCCATCACCACTCACCTGGCCAGTGGTAGGGGGAAGGAATGGGCCCAGGAGGCAAAAAACCTCCCAGGCTGGTGCGCAGCGGGCACACTCCTGCCAAGCGTGACAATGTCACTTTTGGAACTGATGTCATTGCGCCCACCAGGAGCAGGTGCGAGTGAAAGGTGCACACAAGAAGATCACCAATGGTATGTGCCAGGTCCCCCACCCTCCTGCTGGGAAGGTAAGGGGACCTGGCAACCCTAGCTGAGACAGTAACACCACTTTTGGTGTGAACTCGGAACATACTGGAATCATTTCTGGGTGTGTGCCAGAAATGACATCACAATGTTGGAGTGCTGGACTCTGCCACCCCTTCCACACCCCTCCCATGTTCCCTGGAGTTGCCAGCACAGGCAACCCTATGTGGGTGTCCCCTATACTGAAGTTGTTAGCTCCTTCAGTTCACATGCATCTTTTCTCCCCTCCACAGGGGCATGTGCCAACCTCCAAGTGGGGCCTAGAGATCTGGAATTACAACTCATTTCAAGAAGACAGAGATCAGTTCACCTGGAGAAAAGGCTGCTTTGAGGGTGGTCTCTATGGCATTATACCTTGCAGAGATCTTTCTCCTCCCCAAACTCTGCCCTCATGAGGCTCTAGCCCCCAAATCTCCAGGACTTTCACAACCTAAAACTGGCAGCCTTAGCACGTGCACACTGAAAAAGGAATGCACAGAGAGAAAGAGAAATGCAAACTTATTATTGTATATCAAATTGTGTTTAAAAAATTCTGTGATGTTTTACCACAACATAGGACTCAGGAGTACATTTGTGCATCAATGAACCACCATGCCCCTCCCCCAATTTGTGCAATATTTAGATCAAATATCAAAGCTGTTTTGTTTTGTTGCGCTGTTTCATCCTCCTGAACTTTGGTAATGTAGGAATGGAATGCATGTAACAAACTGCACACAACGCAATTTCAGAATTACTTTAACAACTTTCCTAGTTATGCTTTGGATCACTATGTGCTATCGTCACATGGGATCCCCTCTGTTTGTTCTATAACAACTGGTTGTATGTGATTTTGGTCTTTCTGTATTACTGTGAAACAGCCTTTACTAAACACCTTTGCAACTTCAAAATGGAAATCATTTCTCAGTGCAAATAATTCCAGGGGCATTTTGCAGCATTTCCCAGAGTTCTAAATGTCAGGTGCCAGAGAGTTTGTGCATCTCATCACATCTTCTTCCAAACAGTATCTGAGAAGAGGTTTAATCACAATTATTTTGACTACTTCAATTGCAATGATATTTGCAATACTGACAAATTAGGCTACTTTGTCATAAGTACCTCAGGTAATTACAGTGCCTGTCAGATGTTTCTGAATCATGCAAATAAAGCCCGCCCCCCCTAAGCATCCATGTCTGAGTGAGTCTATGTATTGTCCTTGACATGACATTAGATTATTTTTGCTTGGAGATGATAAAATGACAAGTATTTCTTTTAAGCAGAAGAATGTATGGCCGTTTCCACACACTCTTACAGGGATGGCCCACTTACAGAACACTGGCGGCTTTTCCTCAGGAATCCAGCCGTCTCCATTTTCAAAATGTTTGCATGCTGTTTGGCTTCTGTTTTTCGGTGCCTTTTCCGGGAACGCACTTTCTGAGGACCCAGAAAAGGCGCCGAAAAAACAGAAGCCAAACAACCCTCAACCATTTTGAAAATGGAGACATCTAGATTCCTGAGGGAAAGCCACCAGTGTTCATGAGTGGATCGTCCCTGTACGAGCATGTAGAAATGACCTATGTGCTATGATGTGGGAGCTTTCTTTTCATGCATGACCAGCATGCAACCTTTCACTCCTTCCTTCTGCTCACAAGGCCACCTGGAATCTGTCAATAAATTGTCTAACTTGATTCTCCTCCACTGGAGGACTTGTGGGTGGAGCTTCCACTTTGTTTAGATATTCCATTACCCTTCAGGGGCTGCTATCTGACTTGTCTTACTCTTTATTTACTGCAAACTTCAATAGGAACATGATTGCCAGGCAAATTTATTTTATTTTACTTCATTTTTCATCCTCCTTTCTCACTGAGACTCAAGGTGAATTACAACAGTGCCCGCACCCCAGTTGGAAGAATGAGGCAGACACAAGATTTTTGGAACTAAGGGCCGCTTTATTAAATACAACATCAATACTAAACTGCGGCAAAGGCAAACTAGCGGTACAGGCCAAGACCACGGGGTCACTACAGGACCTCCGCCTTGACATGTCTGGGTAAGCCCCACTGCCCCGGACATGAGCCATTCATGGAATGGCCTAGACCCGGCCGGGCAAAGGGTTCCCCACCATCAAGCTCCTAAAGCCTCAGCCATACAGCATGAGGGAAGGACTTGCACCTGCGGTTTCCTGGAGGCAGTCTACACAAGTGGTGGTAGCCATGAAGCATACCATCTCTTCTGAGAGACCCCATTTCCCCACCAATGGGGAATTGCCAAAGGGATGCTCACCGGCCTGCTCCCTATTCCTCAACTTTCTCCTGCCAATGCGAAGGGCCAAGACACAGCTTAGGCCCTTGCGCCCCACAGGTGGCCTAGAGCCAACCCAAGCCCTTGCCGCAGGTCATCTAAGAAGATGTCATTGCCTGCCACTGACAGGTGAACCCCATCATCCCTGTAGAGGGTGGCAAATGCAGCCTTAATCCTAGGATGAGGGAGAAAAATCCCAAGACCCTCCCCTAAGGCCTTCTGAACGGCCCTATTGGCTCTATGCATAGCCCGTGCCATACCCCTAGGCTCCAGGGTCTCCCTCCAAATTCGCCGAGGGAGCACCTCTGACCAAAAAATATATACACCGGGCCATCTGCCCTTGATCACTTTAAAGTCAGCGATCACCTGTAAAGTCCTTTAACCAAACCCAGGTCATTCCCCCCCAAATGGATGACCAGAATATGTGAGGGAGGAGCCATCCTCCCCCTGAACAGAAGCGGCAAAAAAACGGACCATCGCAGGCCTCGCCGACCCAGCCATTCAACTGAGGCTTCCTCACCCAGCCCCAGCTGAGATCCGACCGACGTCCTTCTGGCTTGGACCACTGCCCAGAACACCATACTGTGTCCCACAATGAGGATTCATTTCCTCTCAGGGCAACCCATCGCACCTAAGGAAAAATTCACTAAGCGTGAGTAACAAATGAAGACAATGGACGAACGTAAGACTTGTAAGCAGAAGAACGCCATCTGCCGACCTGCTGAATCACCATACTGGAATACCCCATGGCCGCTGCCATGGATGCAGCCCCAATCCTAAACAAATGGGTGCCAAATCGTACCCCAGACAAACCCAACTGGCGTAGGGCCCTGTCCGTCACTGTCCAAAACTGATAACGCATAAGGGGAGATGAATCACAGTGGCGAAATAACACCCCACGATCGCTTCCTCTAACTGCCAAATAACGTCTAAGAGCTTTAACTGGGCATAAACCTTTTTCAATGCAAGGGCCCAACACAATGACAGCCCCAACTTGTTTCTGATCGGTCTTGGATCTCCTAACTCTAATAGAAACCCCATTATCAGTGAAGCTAACATCTTGGGCCAGCAAGGCCCAGCCAGATGTGTCATGATGAGACTGAATGACTAGTTCGCTCACCCTGAGTACCCCAAAAATGCCGTCAAAGCTGCAGCAGGGAAAAATTTACCCTCAAAAACTGACTTGCAGACTGTTCCCCAAATCATTCCTAAACCCCAAAGAATAGCCGGGGAAATTGGCTGCCTATCATCCTTTGGCACAGCTGAGTCCCGAGCCCAACCCTCAAGAGCTCTGTGGATACGAAAATCAACAGTAAACTCAGGAAATCCCCGAGCCTTACTAACAAATGCCAACACAGCAAGCTGGCCCCTGATGGACTTAACAGCCAAACCACACTCACGCTGCGCCACACAAAACTGCAACAGGTGCTCCAGAGGGATAGGCAAAACTGCAACAGGTGCTCCAGCCCAGCCCCATCCCGAAACAAACTCAACTGTCCTACCACTCGCTCATATACCCGTCGGGTGCTGGGTGCAATAGCAAACTGGATAGCTCTGCTCACTTCTGCTCGCCAAGCTGTCACAGCTCTGGGGGCATCCGAGTTGGCTGGCTGTCGGCCCCTGGGGCGAGTTGCTGGAAACGTACCATCTGTTGGCAAGGCAGAGCATCCGCCACTCCATTGTCCACCCATGGAACATGCTGTGCCCTAAACATAATGTTTAGGTGAAGGCATTTAAGCATAAATGCTCGCACCAAACTCATCACCCTGAGCGACCAAGAAGTGAGGGAATTAACCACCTGAACCACTGCCATGTTATCGCACCAAAAGTGCACAACGTGGTTGGTCAATTCATGACCCCATATCCAGACTGCCACTAGGATGGGGAAAAACTCAAGAAAGGTGAGGTCCCTGACCAACTCACTAGACGCCCACTCCTTGGGCCATTGAGCCACACACCAGTGACCCCTAAAGAAAACTCCAAACCCCTTAGCTCCAGAGGCATCGGAGGCCACCTGCAATCCATCCCCCAGCAGGAGATCATCCCACCAAAAGGTAAACCCATTAAAGGATACCAAGAATTCATGCCACAGCTCAATGTCTGCCCTAATACCCCTGCTAATCCTCAGCCTATGGTGGGGGGACCAAAGTGTTGCCATAGCATCCCAAAGCCACTGGAAAAAGGGGCGACCAGGGGCTACTGCTTTGCATGCAAAATTCAGATGGCACACTAGCTGCTGCAATTCTTTCAATGAAGCCCTACGCTTACCCCGAAACTCTTCCAGGCGTTCCCTAAGGGCACTAACCTTACCAGCTGGGAGCCGCAGGGTCTGCTGCACTGTGCCAAGCTTGATGCCCAGAAATGTCAACACTTGTGTGGGGCCCTCAGTTTTTTCATGTGCTAGGGGAACCCCAAGTTCCTCCACTAAGGCAATGAAACCAGCCAACAGCCGGGCACATTGGGTAGTGCCCGCCGGCCCAATAAACAAAAAATCATCTAAATAATGCGCTGTGTCCCGGCATCTCAACCGATGGTGCAATTCCCACTCCAAAAAGGAGCTAAAACATTCAAAGTCTGCGCAGGAAACAGAGCAGCCCATAGGGAGAGCCCTGTCCATATAGTATTTCCCTTCAATCGCAAAACCCAAGAGTTCAAACTCCTCAGGGAGAAATGGAACAAGGTGAAATGCGGACTTAATGTCGCATTTTGCCAACTCCGCACCGATCCCACACCGGCACACAACCTTGACCACTTGGTCAAAGGACATATAGTGCACAGAACAAAGGGAATCAGGGATGGCATCATTAACTGAAGCTTCCTTCAGAAAAAACAAGTGGTGAATCAAACGGTATTCACCGGCAGCCTTCTTGAGAACTACTCCCAATGGGGAAACCCTAAAACAAGGAACGGGGGGGGGCATCAAAAAGACCCCAAACCCTTCCTTCTAAACATTCCTTCTTAATCTTGTTCCTAACTACCCCTTCCATGCCAAAAACCGACCGCAAGTTGTTTGCCATAAATGGGGCACGAGTGCCCTGAAAAGGTATTCTAAAGCCGAACTTAAAACCGTTAAACAAGAACATGGCATCCATCCTCCTGGGATAGGCGGACAACAGCTGCTCAAGCACTTTCAACTTTATTGGGCTGGGCCCCTTTATCAGATGATTGCTGGCCACCACCGGGCCCACCTCCTCTCTTATTGCCCCCTCCTGACTTAGCCCTGGGGCAGGATGAGTAGGGATGAGGTCCCAAACAGGAGGGGCACTCATGCTTATATTTACAGGCTCTTTTATAGCAGACCCCTTTGGACATGATGTCCCAACAGAGCAACCGGGGTTGAACCTGCTGCCTCACCTGCCCGCGGGTCCCCCCACCGATTGAGGGCGATGAATCAAATGGCCACTATCAGACCTATCACCTGAATTGGGTTTTGCAGGAGACATCACTTTCAGCCCAAGCTGCTGATGAATCTGGTCCGATGGAATCTGAGGAGTAATTGCTGCCCGCATCCGAAATTCTTCGTTGTACTGCAACCAAGCAGCACCAACGAAGTCCGTATAGCCTCTATATATTATGTTAAGGTACTGAAATAGCGACACCACCCTTGATGGCTGTGCCCTACCTAACACCCCAGCGTAGATCAAAAATCCTGGCAGCCAATTCTGCCAATTACGATCCACCTTTCGCCGTCTAATTCTCTCCTTGTCCCGCTCGTCTAAGTCCTCCGTGCCCTTCTTTTCCAATTCTCGGAAAAGAAGGGTGAAGACATCCATATGCTCCCCCTGTACGATCTTATCCCTGGTCGCATGCGTAATGTGGTCCCCAAAAGGCAAGGCAGTATCCCCGAAAGGAAGGGCCCTGTAGGGGACCTGTCCATAAGACCCGTAAGGCATAAAGCCCCAAGGAGAGAATGGTCCACATTGCCATCCTACAAAAGGTGGGCAAAGAGCCTGGCCGTCCCCAGACCCCGACATCTGCTGATGGCCCACTGGTGCCAACTGAACACCTGCTGTACCTAGGGACTGCCCTGACCACCCCAACTGTCCAGGTGCCTGCCAAGTAGCAGTAGTAGGAGTATATGTGTGTTAAGGAGAAGCAGTGGCTAGGGACCCGGAGGAAGCGGCCTGACCCCAGGGTCCCCATGGCCACGCCCCTGCCTGGTGTGGCATAGCAGACTTACCCTCAGGTAACATTGGTTCAACCGCCACTGCAACTTGACCAGCGTCAACTCCTCCTTCCCCTTCAACCTCCTGCACGAGTTCCTCCTCAGCTTCTGCCTTCTCATGGCTGGTGCCAGCCATGCCTTCAGTTACACCTGTGGAAGACTCCAAAGCAGAGAGACGTCTCAACACTTCAGCCCTGAAGGCAGTTTTAGAAGAGGCCCTAACAGGCCTGGCCCACTTGCCCTTGCTCTGCGTTACGCCCCCCCCCCCCGCTTTTTCCAAAGCCTCCAGCCACTTGAGGACTTCGGCAGAAAAATTTGCATCCCCTTCTTTCTCAGATGAGGAGATAACAGGAGGGGCCGTTTGGCAGGCTGCCTTTTGGCAGGCTGCTTGCCCTTTGAGGGACCAGCACCCTTCTTAGGAGCCATACTGAAGTCAGCCCTGCACAATTCTTCTGATATGAAATAATACCTGTAGGGCAGAGCAGAAAAATCACCCAGACACTGTGCCCTGCAAAGCCAGCAAATAGCGATGGAATAACCCCCACAGGGCAGAGCAGCAATACACACAAAACACTGGGCCCTGCAAAGGTACACAAAATGGCGGCACACCACCCTATAGGCCCCTTTTCCCGCACTAGCACTCATACAAAATGGCTGCCACCGCGTGGGATTACCAAACCCACAGGGGGGGGGCAATACAGAAGTATAGCCCCTGTTAATACGGGCCTGAAAATGCACAACAGCACCATGGATCTGCCCAGAGGGAAGGCAAACGTGCCCAAGGGGGGTTACAACCGAAACCAACCCCCCTTTTGCAGCAGCCCCCTCGGGGTAGCACCACAACACAAACCACCACCGAACAAGTCGCCGCTGCTCCTACGCTCCCCGCGGCTCCGGAGAGCGGCACCGCAGTACGCACACTGCCGCCGCTCCAAGACAGCGAGCAAGGCTGGCGCAAGATGCAGCACTCGCCCGCAGAAGCCGCCGATGCCTCACTCGCCCAAGCGTTCCTCCGAGAGAAGGGACGAGCAGGCGCTCTGCCACGCGCCTCCTGCTCCCGCCGATCTCTCGGAGCAACTGCGAGCACGAGGGTAGAGACGCCAACTGCGGCTGTTGTCTCCGCCCCCTGCTTGAGACCTGGATGCCCGGGAAAAATGCCTGACTCCTCCTCCATCCGAGGAGGCAATCCCGGCCCCCAGCTTAAGCCGCTACTCGGCTGCTGGGATGGTGCCACATTCTAAACAATGTAATAATACAGGGAACAAATGGAATAAAATCGGATTACATAGAGAGAGCAGAGAGATAAAAACAATATAATACACCCAATAAACCATGTGGGGTGAGGTGGCTGTCTAAAATTTTCACAGAAAATTTCTTTCTGAAGTTAAATGCTGTTTAAGATTGCACTGCTACCCCAAGCCAAATTTACAATCCTTTCCCTTATTCGGTTTATATCCTGCTTTTCATAGAGCTTGAAAGGGCCTACATAGGTTTCTTAGGAAATCACTCGTCATTCCTAAACCTGTTTAGCTTCAGCAAAGTGATTCGGTCATGTAGCATAGTAGTTAAGTGGTTGGGATTCGAATTAGCATGCTGCTGGTTCAAATCCCAGTACTGTGCCGTGAGCTTAGCAAGTGGCCTTGGGTAAGCCACTCTTCTCAGCCCAGCACCCAGCTGTATTGTGGGGATATTCTGTGTTCACTGCTCTGAGTGGGGCACCAATCTGAGAAGAGTGATCTATAAGCACAGTTGTTGTTGTGATGATGATGATGTGATGCAGAATGAGGTGGTAGAATCATGTGGTGGTGGCAGATTGAACTTCATTCTCTAGCTGGGAATGCCATCTTTTTAAAAAAATACTTTCTTTTCAATTTTAACAATGCAACTGAACAGCTCATTTTACCAAGCTTTCACAATGACATCTTAGACAAACATACTATAGGTGCTGAAATAATTTAACGTATCAAAGATCGTAAAAGACAAACAAATAATGTGGGGTTTGTATAAAGACTTCCAAAGAATATACTTCCTGGGGGGGAAATCCAAATACATATTTATTTATTTAACTTATATACTGTCCTCCACCATGTTTAGTGTTCAAGGTGGTTTACAGCAGACATATAAAATACACTATTAAAATAATAAAAATACAAACATTAAAATTAGTAACACAACCTTGAAATAGGAATATGAGCATTAAAAACCAACAACATAATAGAATACAAACCTTAAAATGCACACATCACAAAGAACAGCTGCACCATCGCTCAATCCTGCTCATGCCCATTGTCTATAATAATTATATGGAGTCAAGCCAATAAAAACTTCAGAATCAGCATTCAAATGCCAGATAAAACAGCTCTTCTTTGCAGGCCCTCTGGAATTTCACTAAATCCCAGAGGGAGGGAGTCTCTTCTATTAACGGACTCCATAAGGAGGGAGCCACAATCGAAAAGAAGCAAACAACCCATGGGCCAGGAACAACCAATATGCCCTGAGTTAATACTAATAACATCCAATTCATATACTGCCCTTCAGGGCAACTTAATGCCCTCAGAGTGTTACAAAGTGTGTTACTATTATCCCCACAACAATCAACCTGTGAGGTGGGTGGGGCTGAGAGAGCTCTGAGAGAGCTGTGACTGACCCAAGATCACCCAGCTGACTTCAAGCAGAGGCATGGGGAATCAAATCCAGCTTTCCAAATGAGAGTTCTACCACTCAACCTCTACACCAAACTGGCTCTCTTAGCCCCACTCACTGTGGACTGTAAGGCACGCAGGGGTTATACCTTGACAGGTGGTCCTCTAGGTATGAGGGTCCCAGACTGTTAAGGGATTTAAAGGTTAAGACTGGTGGTGGTAGAGAGAGCCCTCAAGTCAGAGTTGACGTATGGTTATCCCTGGTGGGGGTTTCATGGCAAGAGACTAACAGAGGGGGTTTGCCATTGCCTGCTTCTGCAACCCTGATCTTCATTGGAGGTCTACATCCAATTATTAACCAAGGCTGACTCTGCTTAGCTTCTGAGATCTGACTAGATCCAGCTTGCCTGGATTATCTAAGGGCCAAGCTACAAGTGACGAATGACACTTGAACGGCAAGTGAACAGACTCGCGTATATTCCTCCCTGTTCACTTGCGCTCCACTTGCACTCCACTTGATCACGTAGTGCAAGTGAACAGGGAGGAACACACGTGCGTCTGTTCACTTGCCGTTCAAGTGTCATTTGTAGCTTGTAGCTTGGCTCTAAGTTAGAGTGTGCACATATGCGTGTGCACACGCGCACATACACACACACAGAGGAAAGAGCTTGTGCTAGCACAGAATTTTTTGCAGGGAGATTTTCTTCCACAGGGGCGATTTCAGCAATGTCTTCCTCAGACTACGTTTGGAAATGATTCTGTCTACTTTGCCATATTGCTCTGACCAGGGCTTTTTTTCTGGGAAAAGAGCTGGTGGAACTCAGTGGGTTGCCAGCACAGGGGGCAACTCTTGGCGAGAGGTGGTGCCCCTGGTACCACATGTGCGCGTGCAAAGTGTGCACATGCTCCCAGGACCATTGACATCACTTGGGGTCAGCTGGAACAAGGGGAGAGTTTTTAAAAGTTTAAATCACCCTCGGCAAAAATGGTCACGTGACCATTTTCAAGAGGTCCCGGAACTCCGTTCCGCTGCGTTCCAGCTGAAAAAAAGCCCTGGCTGTGACTCATATGTAAACTGGGCCCTAAACTTATTCCCTCATGCTTTTCTGTCAACTTGGAATTCCCTTAAAATCAAGGGAAACTGGAGTTACAGTTACCTGTTGTTGAGCAGAATCATTTGGTCTTTTTACATCTATATACCTTTGGCGGGGGGGGTACAGTTTCAGTATACCATTTTTAAAATTTATTTGGAAAATGTTTATGCTCCTCTCCAGAGAATCCAAATGCAATAGCTTACAAAGTAAATGAAGATCAAACAATAAAACATGAAATTCATGAAAAATTATAAGCTAGTAAAAATCATTATCATAAAACATTCCTCAAGCTAAAGGCAGACTGTAAAATCCACTTTAAAAATCAACACCATAATTAAAAGCCTGAGTTAAAAAAAACTGTTTTCACCTGCTGCCTAAAAGAGAGTAAGGTAGGTACCAGCTGAGTGTCAAGGTGCAGGGCATTCTATAGAGAAGGTGCTGTCAGTGAAGAAGCCCTGTCTCTGATTGCCTCTCACCTCATCTCTGCAGACAGGATCACAAATAGCAGCTATGACCTGCATCTGTACCAGCCAGGCAAGCACAAACTTGCTGATAAACAGACAGCAACCACCCTCACATCACATCATTTCACTTTCAGCGCAATCCTGAGGCCCGCCGTGCCGCCGGCACACATGCATCCATGTACCTTTGGTGCCACCAGTCTATGAATTTCACGGGAAAGCGATGCTGGTAGCTGAACTTGGCAAGGTACAGCAAAGCCTCTGCTCAGAATGCCCGCCCTGCCATTCCCCCGACAAACTCTCTAGCATCCCCCAATGGCCGTACTGCCCCCATGACAGGGACATGAGTGGCAAGCAATGGCACAGCCGATGCCTGGGCTACAATCCCTACTACCTAACAACACTTCCATTCCCCCTGCACAAGAGAGCAGGCAGCAGGGGACCACATGCCCCCATGCTCATGGCATCCACATTAGGGCACTCAGCCTGTGGGAAGCCATCCAGGGGGACTCCTGGTACCACGGGGGTGGCTCCGTCACCTATCGGACAAGTTATGGGCCCATAGTCCCCCAGCTCTGCTGGTGGTGCCCAGCTACCCCACATGGCCTGGATAACTGGACCCTCACCATGGGAGGGCATGCTCCAGCCATCCAGCTTGGACTGTTAAACCTCTGAATACTGCTAGAGAGCTGGGACATGCTTGCACCACCACACACGTGCTCCCTCCTTCTCAGACCGTTATTCCACATGGAAACACCAATGGGGGGGGGGGCAATGCCCCCTTCCACCTGTTTCTTTAGTACTCCCTGGATTAATGGTTCCCACTTTCACTGGTGAAAAGAACCCCCTGGAATGGGGAGCTCCCCCCTGTGGGCATATGCATGCAGCCCGTGGACTGGCTTGCCCCCCTCCCATAGATCATCCTCACCCCCATGCTGCCACAACCATCTGCCTGGCACCTCAGACTCCAGCAGCACTGTGACGGCCTGGTAGCCCTCCCCCCAGCCCACTTCCCACCCTGTTCACCTTGCCACTATATGAAGGACAGCCAGGTGGGGCAGGAATAGCATGCAATGGCAGCCCCACAGGATCAATGCCCCCCACTCTATTTGAGAACCAAGCCACCGAACAAGGCGGTGGCACCTGGTGGTATAAGCAGTTGGCCCACCCTCCACCATCTTTAATAGCCATTTTAACATGGCTGCCTGCGATATTTAATGGCACCAGGCCTCTGGATTTAAAATGGTGGTTTGTATTGCAGCCTGAGGACTGCCAGCTAACAGTTGCTGGATCCCGCCCGGGAGACCCAGGCATAACTGGAATGCCGCATAGGAATGTGGAGAGATTCATGGTGATTAGTTTTGCAGTCTCCCCAGCCCCTAAGGAATCCAGTGCAACAAAGGTATCACAGAGTCATCCCCACTCAGCATATTTCTTTCCCTCCTCCCATGATGAGATCTCCTGTCCTTGACTGAAGAGCTAATCAAAGGACATTCATAAGTATTTACAGTTCATTCCCCAACTAAATTCATCAACTTAACTCCGGTGGATTTCATTAACAAACTTCCCTTTTGTGCAGCTCTAGAACAATTTTTGCATTCTCTTTCACACACCCCGGCAGCTACCAATCAAGGTAATCAAACCTTTTGTTGGTCCCAGGAACTGACCATTGGAGCCTTTGTTCCAACAGCTAGGTGGTCCATCCCACCTCAGGGCATGTTTTACTCTATAAGAGTAGTGCCCTAGCCCTATTCAAATCGTGCACACTCCCTGGCTGCTCCCTTAGGTTCTCTTTCCTACGTCTCTCTCTCCCCATACATGCTTATCGGATCCAAAGCGCTGTTCCCTTGAAGTTTGCCCTAAGCCTTTTGCTCTCCCTCCACTGATTTTCTTGCTCTCCGGATAGGTAATATCACTTTGCAATCCCTGAAATCTATTCCACCTTCACCACTGCTTTTCCTAGGCCTCTTGTGTGTTTGTTTACAATCTTGTGTGTATGCATTTGCCCCTCGAATAAAACAATTATCCTTTAATTAAGAACACCGGCTTCGTGTGTGTATCCTTAGGAAAGATCCAGAGGAGTTAGCAGTGTTAGTCTGTAGTTGCAAAATAGTAAAGAGTCCAATAGCACCTTTAAGACTAACCAACTTTATTGTAGCATAAGCTTTCAAGAATCACAGTTCTTAGGAAAGGACTCTGTAAATTATTGGTGAGAAAGATCCTGTGGTTACTGGCCTCTCACATAGCTGTCTTCCTTGCTTGCTAATTCCCCCACTCTATTTACTCACAAGGAGACCATTCCAGGTAACAGCAGATCCTTGGGGCCGCCACATTCCTGGCATCCCAGGGCCAGGACTGTCCCCTGGAATATACCGTGGGGCTGTCCCAGGAGGGAGTGGGGATAGAGGGAGCTGCTGTTGACCGTGGGCGAGCAAAGAGGCAGGGAGGAACTAGTTGTTCGACACAGACTTTATTGAATTGCCAACAGTGAAGAGGATGTCCAGCTGCAGGTTTCCACCTTCTTTCAGCCAGAATAAGAGCTGCACCTTTTTGTGCGGCAGTTGGACCCACGAGGGCCATTCCTCATGCTGCCTTCTCAGGAGTGGGCTTGAGTTGCAGGCTGCCCAGAATAGCTTTGTCAGCAGGGCTTGGATGGCAGCCAGGAAGGATCACTGGGAGCTGGAACAGCCATGCTCCCTGGTCTCCCTGACAGGTTACATCTTGCCTGAAAGGGAAACAGACACCTGTGTGGCGAGGGGTCAGGCCTTGCATAGGCTACAGCCAGGTCTGCCACGTTCTGAGAGGGTGTCTATGGCCGGGAGCAGCAGCGGTGCTGTGCCGGTGTATGGGAGGTGGGGGGGTTACGCCAGCATAAATCCTGGATACACTGTCATAACTCCTAGTTGGCTCCCAGGGTGCTTTTGTCCTCCTCACCCCCAGATTGCGCTGTCTGCCAAAGGATGGGCAGAATTACTATTCCAGACAAAGATCATTTCTGGTATCTCAAAGCAATCTCATTGAACCAAAGTGCTGGTTTATAATGAAAAGACATTCAAAGCAAGATACTTGCTCTCTTCTGTGATCTTTGCAGATAAAACAAAATAAAATTCTTGATGATGGATTTTTATTGCGATCAAAGTGTAGATATTAACGTGGCCCACTATTACCAATATATAAATCATTTTTGGCACCTTGGTGAGACTAATTTTTAATTCAGAGTTTAAGCTTGCATTTCACATTTTCACTTGGGTATTTTTCAGCGTGGTAGCCATGTTAGTCTATTGTAGCAAAACACAACAGAAAATCCAGTGGCACTTTAAAGACTAATAATATTTATGAAATTTCATGTGTCACTTATTTAATCCTGGATCTTCCATGGTAACATCTTATATTGATAGGTACACAGAGGGACATCCCACTGGACATGCATAGTAGGGTATGGACAAGTTATTGCTATTTTGTTTGTTACACTTTATAATTTATTGGTCATTGGTTTGTTTCTCCACTTTTCACTTTTGTTTTTTTGTAGTTTCATTTGTACACTTTTCCCTCCCCTACCATGTCCTCTTTCCCTTCCCTGCCCCTCATAGCCTCTCCTCCTTTTCCCGCTTTATTCTTTCCTTCCCACCAAGGGATCCCCAACCTTTTTGAGCCTGTGGATACATTTGGAATTCTGACACAGTGTGGTTGGCACAGCAACAAAATGGCAGCCACACAATGGCTGCTACAGCTTACCTTCAGTCACACAGTGAAGAACCTTGTGCTATGGAAGCAGTTTCTGCCAAAGCAATGTTTTTAAAAATCTTCAGAGCCAATCAATACTCCAATGGCCAATCAGAAGCCATGTTTTGCAAAATCCTCACAAGGCCCCACCCACTTTCTAAAAACACTTGGTGGGCACCAGAAAAGGCGCTGGTGGGCACAATTGCACCCATGCGCACCATGTTGGGGACCCCTGATCTAGCCCAGTTGTGTGGAGCCAACTGAGCTAGGCCCAGTTGTATGCTGGGGAAACTGCAAGGACTTGTGTGGGTACTTTACTTTTCCCTGTATCCCCTTCCCCACACTATTTCCTCTTTCCATCTTCCTGGCAGCCTCCATATGCTCAACTTTCCCTATGTCCTTCTCTCCTTTAAACCCACTAAACAACTTTTTATTTGCTCCCCAACTTCATCTATATTTCTTAATATACTTAATTTATATGCTGCCTTTCTCCACAATGGGGGGCCAAAGCAGCCTACATCATTATCCTTACCACCATATTATCCCCACAAAAACCCAGGGGGGGGAAGGAAGACTGGAGTGTGCCATTGGATCAAAGTCTTCCAAGTGAGCTTCCACAGCACAGTGGTGATTCGAACCTGGTCTCCCAGGTCATACTCTGCAACTTTAACCACTTCACTATTCTGGCTTTTGTGGGGAGAGGGGCTGCTGTTGAACTGTAGCAAGCAGCAGGGCCCAGGTGAATCATATCAAGCTGTCTAGTGGTTGCTTCTGAGCCTGGCCGCAATGAGTCTTCCCTCAAAAGCCAGAACAGCCTTGGAAAGGGCTCTGTCCTCTCCCCCTGCCTTTTTTTGCAAACCTGGGTCATTTTTCAGGTGTATAAGAAGATCTGTCCTGTCTGTTCATGGCTCCAATCTCCAGTTTTAAGTATCCTCAGATCATTGCCACTTGGCTATTAGCTGGGATTTTTTTCAGCTGGAATGCGGTGGAATGGAGTTCCAGAACCTCTTAAAAATGGTCACATGGCTGGTGGCCCCGCCCCCTGATCTCCAGACACAGGGGAGTTTTGATCGCCCTCTGCGCTGAGCGGAGGGCAATCTAAACTCCCCTCTGTCTGGAGATCAGGGGGCAGGGCCACCAGCCATGTGACCATTTTATCCAAGGGCAACCTACTGAGTTCCACCACCTCTTTTCCCAGAAAAAAAGCCCTGGCTATTAATATATAAAATGGGATAGGGATCATTGTATGGTTTTTACATTCAGTTTCTATGAGATATAGAAGTACAATGTATGTAATTTATTGTATACATACGATACTGATTTGTAATGTCAAAAACACATACCATGTATAGAAAAAAAATTGAGGCAAGGGCCCCCAAAATGACACAAATGTCATGGATTCCATTTGAATGACAAAAAGCAATGTTGAAATGAAGGTTTTTAGAACGAAAGAGCAAGAATGAGAGACTCAGAATCATCCTTAACACTGGCCCTCTTTAGAAATTAAAATGGGCGGGAGGTTATTCACCTCCCCTCCTATAGTGACACCATGACAGCTGCACACATGCAACATAGGCACATTCCTATGAGCGTACATGGACTTTCAGTTCAAAGTAATAGCCTAGTGACGGTCATAGGCTAGTGAATACTATACACTCCAGGCAAACAGAAAATGATGAATGAAATCACTTATTTTGCAATGAGGCAATCCCACCGGAATGGCATCTGGCCCATGTTTTGTGGCATACATATCAGTGTGTGTGGGTGGGTGGGTCTGTACGCATGCACGATATGGTAGTATTTGTGTAATCTGGAATTCAGTTGTATTTATGTGAGAAAGCAGGACAGGCAGCCTCCATTACAGCAAGCAAGAATGTGATATACTTTGATTAAAACATTGTCTACATTTATAATGAACTAGAAACCCCTTATTGACTTACTTTGTGAAATGGGAAACAATGAACTGATGATTTGTGGATTTGATTTATAAGAAGATAAATTTGGGGAAATTTAAACAAAAGGGGGAGATGCATAGAAATGGTTAAGTATTTATATTAGTAAGACTACAAGTATATCATTTGTAATTATGTTGCATGTGTCATAAAGAAAACCGAAAATGGTTTAATTTATATTTATTTATTTATTTTATTCAACTTATACCCCACCCCATGATAAGTCTCCTCCCCCCTTACCTTCAGCCGGTATCGTACCCGACATAGAAACTGGGAATGACCTCTTTCGGCATACCTTCTTTAATAAACTGAGGGTTCATTTAAATTGGTTTTAAGAGTCTCCTTTGACACATGAAACACTCAGAATCAAACATGATGTAATGTTTGTGATTCACTCCAAAGAGCCTTTTTCTATAGTCATTTGTTCAGCCTCTACTTCCCTTCCATTCTTCAATCTTGCCACAGATATTTCTGAGAGGCATATGTTCTTCTGTGAAATCCCTCATGGCCTTATCAATGAAACGTGTGAATTAGACTGGGTGATGGGGAAGACAGCTGAGGTTAAAAACAATTGATGTCTCAGTGTATGTTAAGTAACTCTATTAAGGGGGAAAAATACCATGATTTGATTCAGGTGAAATTTCCTCAAAGTGCACAATACCTATAATGAGAGACGTCAGGTTAAGTAGCATGTATAATTTAAGGTTGTCCCTGAATATAAAAGGAACAATATTCAAGCATCCTACATTTTGCCTGTAATTAAGGTATAATTGGTAGATGAACGAATGGCTGCTTTTATTAACACAGCATTGGAAAATTATAGTGTCTTTGTAGATGCTGTATTGAAAGAGGAAAGGCATTTATTTGTATTGTGTTGTTTAAGGCTCTATTCAGATTATGACTGATAATGCTGTTTGACATAGAGAACTAGCTCCAAACTTTTTGTAAATATAATGAGCTCATATCATGAGTCTAATTTCTTTGAAGTGATGCATGGATAATGCCCTTTGCAGAATGTACTTGTGATGGACAAGGGCACTTAGAAGTGGGGGAAGAGGGAAGAAGGCTTATTCTGCATTAATATCTTTACTTTATTCAGATGAGATCTTTGTAATGTCTCAAATTGTCTTGATTCAAGATTTCTTCTTCTGAATTAGGGGTGTGCATAAGGGGAAAAGAGCCAAAACTATACTCGGAAATCGCTGTTTTGTTTTGTTTTATTAAAGCAGCTTCCAGAACACTGAACCAAATCTGGGAAATTGTAATGAGTCCCTCCAACCAAAAATTTTGTGTATTTCATTTTGTTCTGTACCTTGCTGCAACAGGCAGGCACTGGGCTCACCTCACATGGCAGTGTCTTGTTTTCCTGAACAGCATTCACCAATCAGATCCCAAAGGGAAGAGGACCTTACGCTATTAATTAACATTGGCAGTAAAGGGGAATGAGACCAATGCACGTGGGGTGATCTCCTCCCCCCACCCTGCCATTGCTCCCTGGAAAATAGCGTTCTCTCCTTCCCTGTCAATCGCATCTTTGCAAGTGGAGATCCCTCCCTTCCCATCAGCTTTGGAAAGAATGGACGGTAAACTTCAATCATAGGCTGTAATTTTGAAAGATACTTCCCTGGAAGTAAGCACTATTGAATAACATGGGACTAACATCTGAGAAGATCTGCTGGGGTGCATCTTGCTTTGTTTGCAGTGCTACCCAGGCACTGGTCTGTCTCCCCTCCCCACCCCCAACAAAATCAGGGCACTTTGAATCTCTGTGATGGGATCAGGGGACCTGCATGGACAAACAGCACATGTGATAAAGTGTCTACATTAAGGGGACTTTGGTGAGATTTGAAAAACTGGCTAGCCCCAATGCTTTTTTCGGTAGATTTGAGTATTTGTTCTTAAATCTTATTAGAAGATAGCAGGGCAGGGGGAAACTGGGGAGAACAAAGTCTAAGTCTTTTAAAGAAGTTATAAAAGTCTTTTGAAGAAGTCTTTTAAAGAAGCTAAACAGGCAGCCTGGTGTAGTGGTTACAATGTCAGACTAGTATCTGGGAGAACCAGGTTCGAATCCCCACTCTGCCATGGTTGCTCGCTTGGTGACCTTGGGTCAGTCACACACTCTCAGCCTTGCCTATCTCACAAGGTTGTTGTGAGAATAAAATCAAGGAATCTCTTTGGGTCCTCATTGGGGAGAAAGGTGAAGCATAAGTGACATAAATAAAATAAAGAAACATGCGCAAAAATGGAAGGTGCAAGAAATACCAACTATTGAAGATTGGATGCATAAATTGCTGTACATGGCGGATATGGATAAAATGACAAGGAAGCTGAGAGATCAGAATCCAGCGGAATTTTTTATGGACTGGGGAAGATTGAAAACATATTTAGAAAGGAAGTGGGATGTAAAGGGGGAATTATGGCAATTTGAAAATTATTAGAATGGATTTGTTATTAGAAGAGATAGAGTCTTTACCATATGAAGTGAAGTATTAGCTAATTGTTAGCCCAAATGTAAGTGGACTTAGAGTTAATAGATATTGTTAGAATTACTAAAGTAGATATTTTATCCAACAGTTAGTTTAAATTTAAATATATGTGGAGCTAATATAAAGTAATAGATAATAGATTTTAAGTTTATAACAATATTTTTGAAGTTAATAGATAGGACTTAGTTGAATAAAAGAGTAAGTAAACATGAGATAAGGAGTTACAGAAAAAGGGGACAGATTGGGAATAGATTAGGCTATAGGGTTGGAAAGCTGTTGGAAGTCTTGGACAAGGGGGGGAGGGAAAGGGTGGGGGAAAGGATAACGAGATGCTATTTGAAAGTTGTATATTAATATTCTCACCTAATAAAAATTTTCTAAAAAAAAAAAATAAAGAAACAAAGGGCACAATCTAGCCAAGGACAAGTTCTTTCTTTCTTTCTTTCTTTCTTTCTTTCTTTCTTTCTTTCTTTCTTTCTTTCTTTCTTTCTTTCTTTCTTTCTTTCTTTCTTTCTTTCATTTTTAACCTGCCCTCCTCGCAAGCGGGCTCAGGGCGAGGTACAACATTGATTAAAATACAACTTTAAAACAATAAACACAGCATAAAAACAGCAATCAATAAAACCATTCCAAGATGGGCAGTCCTACACTCCTGCCCGTCAGCATACAAAAAGGGGAGGTAGTAGAAGACACTTCCAAGTGTCTTCACATTCATTCCCATGTTGCTGTTGGTGCTAGTATGAGCAGATCAAACCAGGAGAGCCTAAGCTCAAGGAAGAACTGGAAGATATACAATTTTATAAACCTTCTATTTATAATAAGGAACCGGAAGGAATACAATTTTATAACCTTCTATTAAACAAAACCACAAATTTCGGTAGAAATTCTAGTACAAAAGTTCCCAAACAGAGATTCATGTGAAACTTCCTTTGTACAAATAATTATAACATTTACATAACAAGGACACCCGAATACAGAGTCTATACATTCAATGCTCTAACTTGGTTTATGAATGCCGTTTGAGCCCCAATGGGTGAGGCAAAGCTTCGGCGTTAATTTCAAGCAGCTGGCAACAAGCTCTGCCGGCCTCGTGATATTCTGCTCGTTTCGATAAGTCTTCGTCCGGCCAACATCTAATGCTCCATGGTCAATTGTGCTCAAACCTCTGTCTCTCAGTTAGTCAATATCAGTGGGGGCTAGTATGAGCAGAACAGATCTACTGGATCCCACCCATTGACTTTTGTTAGCTGTATAGTAAATAGTTTGCAGTGAGCTGATCAAGGCAAAATGAATTTAAGCCTCTAATTGTCAGCACTTTTTGACTCCATAACAAGGGGTGGGGGGTGGGGAGTAAGCTTCTATTGTTCTCCGCTGGGGAGAATGAAATGAAATGAAATAAATGAAATAAATAAATGCTCATGCAGTCATGTGTTTTCTCCATGATGGAAAAACCAGCCCATTGAGCAGTTCCTGCAGGATCCAAGTTTCAGCGCTGAACAACAGATGCTGTATTGATGTAGGCAAGTCCTCTGAATCAAACCTCTGATGAAAATTGCAGCGTTGGTGATCTTCTACTGTTTTTGAAGTTCCCCGTAACAATTTCCTCTTCCAATTTTGTCAAATGGGTTTGAAAAAGTGGAATTGCTTTTGCTTTTTCCTCTTGCCTTCTCTCAAAGGTGTTCTCAAAATTACACATAATATTAAAACCTGGGGGAGGGGGGGAAACAACATTTTGAACTTTTCTTGAGAAATACTGAAAGACCCTTCACCATTGCAAAGAACCAGATTCAGAGGAGGTAGCCATGTTAGTCTGTACTTGCAAAATATTAAAGAGTCCAGTAGCACCTTTAAGACTAACCAACTTTATTGTAGGCATAAGCTTTCGAAAACCACAGCTCTCTTTGTCAGATGCATCTTACAAAGAGAGCTGTGGTTCTTGAAAGCTTATGCCTCAATAATGTTGGTTAGTCCTAAATGACCAGCTTGTTATCATTCCCATTCTGTGTGGCTGCTTATTGAAACATGCCATGCTACAAAATAATTTTTGTGTGTGTGATTTGTATAGGGTATGGGTAATGAAACACACTTTTCTTTCTGCAGCTTCTGCCTCAAGAACTATATATTCACTATAACATTTCCTAATGGTAGAGAATATACAATAAAAGGGGCAGAAAAATGGCTTTATTGTTTACTCACTTCATTTTGTACCTATCTAGCTGCAATACATAAAGGGAATATAGTGCAGGTCCATAATACATTTAACTTTTTGTAAAAAAAAAATGAGAACGGGCTACAAAGTAATAAAACCAAGATGTTGGGATACGGACAAGGAGAGGACTGGCCTCCATCACTTTGGGTAATAGAAAGCCGTTGATACACATACACACACACACACACACACACACACACACACACAAATTCAATCACAAAGGCAGCAGAACCAGGTGACTCATACATAAGGTAGGACCTTCTATATAATTGCAGGATTTTCCAGGTATTCAGAAAAAATGACAACGGCCACCTACCTGGCTAGGATAGTCGATTGAATCTCCAGGGATGTTGCTGCGGTTCCATTGACCCTCCCAGAAAGGAAGACAGGTAGGTCACAGAAAGGCCCACTGGAAGAGTGGGGCACACCCAAGCCAGCCAGGGTCTTAAAAGAGGTGACCACGGACAGGAGAGGGTAGACTGCAGACAGAGAAAGCAGGAGTGACAGTAGTGGCAGTGACAAGTTTCCAACAGCATCAGAGCCCGCAGGAAGCCATAGCAGCTTTCTGTCAGCTGAGGCTTAAACTGTGTTATGGTGTAGGAGTTGTGACGGTGGTGGCAGCAAGTCCTGGCCATACCAGAAGCCAAAGGGAAACCATGTGAGTGCCCCAGTAGCAAAGGCAGCAGCTAGAGTGGGCTCTGCAGGAGGAGGCACCCACAGGAAGAAGGGCCGACTTGAGGAGGGAACTGCCAGCTAGACGAAATATCAGGCCCAGTCCCAAGAAGCTCCAGGACGAGACCAGCCCGCAAGTCTATCCCTACCAGAGATACTGGTGTCCTAACCCCGTGTTCATTGAATTTCTATGTAAATTTGACTCAGTCAGACTTGGATTGAATAGAGACTTTGGATGGTTATCTCATTACCAGAAGTAACTGCCTTCAGGCATTCCATTCAGATTCAGCGGTGGAAGGAAGGGGTCACACCCAACCAGCGGTGGAAGGAAGGGGTCACACTCCAACTCTTTCATGACTTTTGCAACTGATTTACATTTATATGGCCCTCACTTCCTGCACCCTCTCCCCGCTCCCCTCACCACCTATATATCTCTGGTCAGTTTCTTCATACCCTCCATGCATCTGCTGAAGAGAGCTGTGGTTCTCGAAAGCTTATGCTACAATAAAGTTGGTTAGTCTTAAAGGTGCTACTGGAGTCTTTACTATTTAACCCCACGTGTGTCTGTGTATGTGCTGTCAAGTCACAATTGACTTATGGAGACCTTGGGAGTCTGACCTGGCGGCCCCACACTCTGACAACATATTTTAAAGAAAAATATTGAAAAACTGTTTCAAGAATGAGTGGGAACTAGGTAGTGGCCTCACCAGTTCCTAGCCAATCAGGACTGGTTTCTGTTAGGAGCCACAGAACTGATTTCTCCTGAATTCTGTCTATTAGTCCAGCAAAGTCTTTAAGGTGCCGCTGGCTTATTTTGTCTAAACAAAACATGGTAAGTGTGTGTCCGCAAATGGCTTACTTCTCAAACTGTGTTCATTTGGATATACCCATCTTTACAACTTGTTAACACCACGCATGGCATCTTCAATCCTTTTGTCCCATGGAGACTATTGGTATCCCAGTCTGCAAAGCAGGGCAGTTATCCAAGGCCCCATTTCTAGGTCAATTTCCAGGTCTTCCCATATTATTTAATTATTAATTAGTGTTTTTGAATATATTTTGGAGGAGAAATATTTTGCTAAAAAACTAGAAAACATTATAAAGATACAAGAGAAGCAGAAGACATTGATTGAGCTGGCATGAAATTTTCATTCTGAGGGGCCTGTGGAAAAATATTTTCATGTAATGTGCAAAGGAACATATAGCAAGGATTGATAGAAGTGTAATTACTGAGGGGTTGGGTCCACGTGTCATGGGTAGGGGTGTGCAAGCCAAAAATTTTCGGCTATAGCCGAAAGTAGAAAGCCGAAAGAAGATTCTCTATCGTTAAAGCCGAAAGCCGAAACAAGAATCTCTTTCGGCTTTTGGCTTTCGGGATTCTTTCGGCATTATTTCGGCATTCTTTCGGCTTTTTTCTATGGGAAAATGCCTCCGTCTTCCAGGACGCCTGGAGGAGGCATTTTCCCACCGAATAAGCCCAAAATTGGTGGGGACCTTCCTCTAACCCTTCTCTAACAACCACCCAAGGTTCAGACAGATTGAACTTTGGGGGGCTATGTTATGGCCCCCCAAAGCAGGTCACCCCATCCTCCCATAAGAAAGCGAAGGAGCAGCATATTGTTAGCATGCTGCTGCTCATCTTCTTCATTATTTCCTATGGGGAAAAAATGAAGAGGCAGGCTTCCTTTGCCAGGGGTGGCATTTTGCATGCAAAATGCCCCCTTACCCTCAGAGGCCCTTCTCCCACCCCTCCTCCCACCCCCCACCAAGGCTCAGCCTGCTCCCACTTGGGGGGGCCATTTCATGGCCTCCCCAAGTAGGTGCTCTAATCTCTACCACTGACAGCTGGGGGAGGCTTGTGTTGCCAGGGGTGGCATTTTGCATGCAAAATGCCCCCCAACCCTCTGGGGCCCTTCTCCCACCCCTCCTCCCACCCCCCACCAAGGCTCAGCCTGCTCCCACTTCGGGGGGGCATTTCATGGCCTCCCCAAGTAGGTGCTCTGCTCTCATCTCTACCACTGACAGCTGGGGGAGGCTTGTCTTGCCAGGGGTGGCATTTTGCATGCAAAATGCCCCCCAGCCCTCTGGGGCCCTTCTCCCACCCTTCCTCCCACCCCCCACCAAGGCTCAGACTGCTCCCACTTGGGGGGGGCATTTCATGGCCTCCCCAAGTAGGTCCTCTCAGCCCCTAAAGTCCACCCCTTACAGCCCCACACAAACCCAATTCCCCCCCAGCTGCCACACACAGACCCAAATCCCCACATTAGCCCCTCACAGACCCAAATCCACCCCCACCTGCCCCACACCCATAACCCCAGGAACAGGCTGGCAAAGGCCAGCCCTCTCCCTTTGTTCCCTATGCTGGGAACTTCTAAACTCTCTTTCCCTGGGCAATTCTGCACAGCCCAGGGGTGCCACAATGGTGGGCACACTTCTGAGTGCCAGCTGGTCCCTGTGAAAGAGCACCTGAACCACAGACACCCTCCCTCAAATTCCCCCACCACCTACAGAGATGGCTGGCCAGCCAGCCCCATTGTTCCCTATGATGGGAACCAACTGCACAACAAAGAATAAAACAAGAACAACACAAAATAAAGTTTTAAAAAAATTATTTTCTCCCTTCCAAAGTACAAGTAGGCAAAGCATTATGACACATTACACCAGCAGTCCCCCACACAGAAAAATTAAAACACAACTCACTTAACATCAGAGAATCACAAAAGCACAATTCCTGTCAAAAACACTTTATTTCTTGAACAGCTTTAGGCTACACAGCAGGGGGGGAACACCAAAGGGCATGGAAGCAGTATCTTACACAAAAATAACACAACTCACTTCACATTAAAGAATCACCCCAAAAATTGCTGTCAAAAGCACTTTATTTCTGTAACTGCTTTAGGTTACACAGTAGGAAGGCACCACAGAGCAGGAAAGCAGTGTACTACACAAAAATAACACAACTCACTTCACATCAGAGAATCACACAAACACAATTGCTGTCAAAAACGGTGAAGTGGGTTGTATTATTTTTTGTAGTACATTGCTATCATGCCCTGTTGTGCCCTCCTACTGTGTAACCTAAAGCTGTTCAAGAAATAAAGTGTTTTTGCCAGGAATTGTGTTTTTGTGATTCTCTGATGTTAAGTGAGTTGTGTTATTTTTGTGTAAGATAGTGCTGCCATGCCCTTTGGTGTTCCCCCCTGCTGTGTAACCTAAAGCTGTTCAAGAAATAAAGTGTTTTTGACAGGAATCATGCTTTGTGATTCTCTGATGTTAAGTGAGTTGTGTTATTTTTCTGTGTGGGGGACTGCTGGTGTAATGTGTCATAATGCTTTGCCTACTTGTACTTTGGAAGGGAGAAAATAATTTAAAACTTTATTTTGTGTTGTTCTTGTTTTATTCTTTGTTGTGCAGTTGGTTCCCATCATAGGGAACAATGGGGCTGGCTGGCCAGCCATCTCTGTAGGTGGTGGGGGAATTTGAGGGAGGGTGTCTGTGGTTCAGGTGCTCTTTCACAGGGACCAGCTGGCACTCAGAAGTGTGCCCACCATTGTGGCACCCCTGGGCTGTGCAGAATTGCCCAGGGAAAGAGAGTTTAGAAGTTCCCAGCATAGGGAACAAAGGGAGAGGGCTGGCCTTTGCCAGCCTGTTCCTGGGGTTATGGGTGTGGGGCAGGTGGGGGTGGATTTGGGTCTGTGAGGGGCTAATGTGGGGATTTGGGTCTGTGTGTGGCAGCTGGGGGGGAATTGGGTTTGTGTGGGGCTGTAAGGGGTGGACTTTAGGGGCTGAGAGGACCTACTTGGGGAGGCCATGAAATGCCCCCCCAAGTGGGAGCAGTCTGAGCCTTGGTGGGGGGTGGGAGGAAGGGTGGGAGAAGGGCCCCAGAGGGCTGGGGGGCATTTTGCATGCAAAATGCCACCCCTGGCAAGACAAGCCTTCCCCAGCTGTCAGTGGTAGAGAAAAGAGCACCTACTTGGGGAGGCCATGAAATGGCCCCCCCAAGTGGGAGCAGTCTGAGCCTGGGTGGGGGGTGGGGGGAAGGGTGGGAGAAGGGCCCCTGAGGGCTGGGGGGCATTTTGCATGCAAAATGCCACCCCTGGCAACACAAGCCTCCCCCAGCTGTCAGTGGTAGAGATTAGAGCACCTACTTGGGGAGGCCATGAAATGGCCCCCCCAAGTGGGAGCAGGCTGAGCCTTGGTGGGGGGTGGGAGGAGGGGTGGGAGAAGGGCCCCTGAGGGTGAGGGGGCATTTTGCATGCAAAATGCCACCCCTGGCAAAGGAAGCCTGCTTCTTCATTTTTTCCCCATAGGAAATAATGAAGAAGATGAGCAGCAGCATGCTAACAATATGCTGCTCCTTCGCTTTCTTATGGGAGGATGGGGTGACCTGCTTTGGGGGGCCATAACATGGCCCCCCAAAGTCCAATCTGTCTGAAACTTGGGTGGTTGTTAGAGAAGGGTTAGAGGAAGATCCCCACCAATTTTGGGCTTATTCGGTGGGAAAATGCCTCCCCCAGACGTCCGGGAAGACGGAGGCATTTTCCCATTGAAAAGCCGAAAGAAAGCCGAAAGAATCCCGAAACGTTTCGGCTTTTTTCTTTCGGCTACCCGAAACGTTTCGGCATTCCCCGAAACGTTTCGGCATTCCCCGAAAGAAGCCGAAACACTTTTGTTTCGGCATTCTTTCGGCATTCTGAATGCCGAAACGCACATCCCTAGTCATGGGCTAGGACAGCCAAGCAGAGTTGTCCAAGTCCGGTCTGAGGTCACAGCACAGGTCCAAAGCCAGGAGTGACTACCAAGCCCAAAGTCCAGAATCCAAAAGCCAAGTCAAGAAGTCCATAGGTCATTTATCAGTCAGAGCCAGGGAGATCCAGAAGCAAGGTCAAGGCGCAGTCCAGAGGTCACATCACATGGCAAGGCAAGAGCAAGGCAAGATTCAGCAGAGCGGTCGCAGCCAGAGCAGGATTCTGACGTGTTGCTTCCACGCCTCCTGGTCTTCTGTGGCTGGGTTTTATAGACAAGATTAACAAAAGTGGGAAACCCCACCTGGGTTTTACAGACAGGCTGGGCTTGCAGCCAGCTGCTTGGGAGCTATCCTGCGCTCACTCCTCATCACTCTCAATAAGCAGCTGGTGTCTGGCCAGGAGGTGTGCACTTTGCCACCTCTCCTGCAGCTCCACACGCTGCTTTTGTCTGCTGCGCTGTCTGGGGCATCCTTGGCTGTGCTTCACCAGTGGTGTTGGAGCTGGAGGGCATTGGTGCCTCTGACTCAGCTGCTGACTGAGGACTTTGGGCAACTGGTGGCTGGGCTTCACTGGTGGTGGTGGTGTTGGAGCTGGAGGGTGTTGGTGGTGATGGAGCAGGCTCAGCTGCTGGCTGCAGACTCTGATTAGCCAGCAGCTGTTCTTCCTGATCACCAGCTTCTGCTGAGTCAGAGCTGGCTACACAGAGCTCCTCTTCTGAGGAATCAGGGCTGACTACACAGAGCTCCTCTTCTCCTGAGGAGTCAGGGCTGGCTACATGGAGCTCCTCTCCTTCTCAGTGAGCCCAGACTGGCCCATGACACCATGCCTGTGATAGACAAGAGGTTTGAATTCAGCATGCTTCAGTCACTGCACTGAAAGCTAGGAATGGTAAAGTGCCATTCATAAAGGAGCAGAGTGTTCTTTTTTTTCTTTTTGCAAGCAAATGTGCATTACCAGCAAATGAAGATACAGTTTGCATATAATAATTTGTACATATGTTACATACCGAATTTCTTTCGGGGAGGCACGAGCCACATGATTCACAGTGCTAGTGTTGCCAACCAAACAGGCTGATATATTCAAGGCCTTATTTAAAAGCCAGCTCATGGAAAACTTGGCTGCATGAGTTAAGTATTCCTTGCAATAAAAAACTACTTTTTGTTGTTTATAGCCCTTTCCCCCATTACTACTACGGCAAAGTGAAAAATGGATTTGAATCCAAAGAAATAGCATATCTTGGCACAGCAGCTTAAGTAGATTTCCTATTCACTGAACAGATAAATGAAGTCCAAGCAACGTGTTAGAGAAAATGCTGCTTTGACTGTTACTCCCTTGCCTCGTGATCTCCTCCACAGGAAATAGTCTATCACAGGTACTCACTGTCAAATCCAGTTTCCAGCTGAGAGGCAGAGGCCCCCGACTGACGTGCATTTGAATGCGGCCTCTTCTTTTGGTTCTCCCTCCAGTCGGGTTTCTCTTTTTGTACGTAAAAATGAAATGGAAATACATACGCCCGAAACAGCTATTCCTTTCACAGCTAGTGGCTGAGTGTGCCCTGGCAACACAACAGAAATAAATACAACTACAATAACGTGCATAAAGATATTTTTTTCCCATTTAAAAATGTACTAAATATCTACAACAAGGATTTTTTTTTAAAAAAAATACATTTCATTACGTGACAGTTGCATGCTGAGTTATCTTTACCAATACAGCTGACTGTAACTGATCCTCAAAACTTCAACACACTTTTAAAAAAAAATCCTGAAATTAGATTCTGTGGTGAAGGATGTTTAGAAATCGTAACATGAATGTAATGCCCCCAAACAGGGCATCTGAAATGTGCAAAAGGCCTACTGTATAAAGCTTAACACGTTTCAAGTGTTTAGATCACCCTGCTGGAAAACTCAGGAGCATAGCGGGGGAGAGGGGAGACTTCTGAGATGTCACTTCCTGTTTTAGAACAGGAAGTGATATCATGATACCTTAGGGATTTCCTGGAAAACCTTGGGACCAGGGCATTGAAAGTACCGCTTGAACCCATATGAGCCCACCTAGCAATTAAGAACAAGCCCTACTTTGTGCCCCCACAAAGTAGATAGATAGAGGTAGATGGCCGAGGATTGAATCCACCTCCCCCTTCCTCTGTAGCCTCAAATGCCCCCTCAAATGCTTCTCCTGGTGCACAGTGGACCCCCAGGAATGGCTTGGGGGGGGGAGTAGGAGGTCTGCAGTGGGAGGAGTGAGTCAGATAAAATCACGTCTCTTCCATTCACAGAAATCCTCTGCTGTATCCAGTCCCAAGAGATAACCTTTTTTAATGTAAAGGCTTCTAACTTATGGAACTCGATCTCCTCTTGCTAGCTTATACTTCATTTATCCAGCTTCCAAGATCAAATTCAAACACTTCTCTTCACCTAGGGTTTTATCTTTTCCTCCCCTCATCTCTTTGTTCTGTTTATAACATCAGTTTTATTATTTAGTTATTACAACCACAACCACAACATTCAATTTCTATACCACCCTTCAGGACAACTCAATGCCCACTCAGAGCAGTTAACGAAGTGTGTTGTTATTATCCTCACAACAAACACCCTGTGAGAGAGCTCCAGAGAAGCTGAGACTGACCCAAGTTCACCCAGCTGGCTTCAAGTGGAGGAGTGGGGAATCAAACCCGGCTCTCCAGATTAGAGTCCTGCTGCTCTTAACCACGACACTGAACAGTTTTCCTCACCTTCTTCCAAGAAGCTCTGGGCAAGCATATATGACTCTTGTCTTCATTTTATCCTTACATGGCCCTGCAAGCTGGGTTAGGCCGAGACAGAGCAACTAGTTCAGACAACTAGTTCATGACAATGTAGCAATTTTATCTTGGGCCTCCCCAGGCCTAACCCAACATTAACCTCTATACCACTTTAACAGACGTAGTGTCCCCCTTATTCCATATATATCGACCACCTGCTGACTGTTGTTGGTCTGATTTTAAAGCCTGCTATTTAATGTTTTGATGAAGATAAGTGTCAATTCTTTTTATAAAAAGTAGTCAGTGCTTGTTTTCCTTGTTAGGCACTTTGTGAGTCGTGTGGGTGAGAGGCAGAATAGAATTTTTAAAAATAAATTATGGAAATTGAATGTTTTAGAATGTGTTTAGAATATATTTTCCTTCCTCTAGGAAAGGACAAGATCACGTCCTTCAATTTCATTTAAGCAAGCGTATTCTTCAGTACCTGCTACCACACTCCCTCCATGCATGACGTAATTGCTGCTAGCATCTCAATACTTATTTACACTTTAGAGAATGTATGGAGGGGAAATCATGTAAACGAGATGTTACAGAGTAGGAATGTAGACATTTTTCCTCATCGTTGTTCTTTGTTATTTTCAAAAGCAAGCTAGAACAACTAATGCTAATCCATCCCAGAAACAGTGTTAACTTAAAAGCCAAATCCTGTCTGAACTAAGCACAATGGGGTTGTTCGTTTGAACAAAAAAATGGGCTCAAGATCAAGGCTTCATTGAATAATTCAGAAAGTACAACTAAGATTTCTAAAAGCACAAACACCACAAAAAGGATTCAGACCTACACTTCATTGTGATATGGAGGGGAAAATGCCTAAACAGGCTTGGCTTTTTTTCTGTCTGAGTCTCTGTTCCAATTCAACATGCTAGCCTTGGTCTGCAAAACCTAAACAGCTTGGTATTTAAAGACAACCACGTCTTCTTCATGTGGCGTTGAATCCTAATAGTCCCAAGATTCTTCCGGGCCTTGGAATTTGCCTCCACCAGAAATCCCTTGAACTTTGAACCCAAGCATTTTCTAGAGATGATGCCTAATGGTTAAAGTTAGATAGGCTTTAACCATTGACGTTGTTAAAGTAGGGCTATTTCCAGACAGCTTACTTGCCTCCGGAACGTTGTGCCATCTTGCGGGGAAAACGCGAAATATCACATTTTCTTGCGCGAGTTTTGCGCGACGTCATGTGACGTCGTGCAAAACTCGCGCAAGAAAACGTGATATTTCACGTTTTTCCCGCAAGATGGCGCAACGTTCCGGAGGCAGGTAAGCCGTCTGGAAACGGCCTAGGTTAAAGTTGTGGATAGTGATAAAAGAAAATGTTTTACCAGTCTGTTATTTCATTGGCATATACAGATGCTATTGTAAGACACTCTGAGGGCCAAGCTACACATGACGAATGACACTTGAACGGCAAGTGGATTGAGTGGAGGGCAAGTGAACAGGGAGAAATACACTTGCTGTTCAAGTGTCATTCGTCATGTGTAGCTTGGCCCTGATTCTCTAAGATGAGCGGATAGAAGAAAAGTAATTCCACACATATCAGGTATGACTTGGAACCCCACTTAATTTCAGCATGAAGTAATGGTTAGATTGTCGGGCTAGGAATGTGGGAATCAAGGATTATGTCCACATTCAGGGCCTAACTACATGTCATGCTGCCCACTCACTGTCTCTCAGACCCTGGAGATAAGAGGTGCTCTGTGAACAGCAACGACCTGTTGTCAGGAGATCACACTTTCTCTCTGAAATCCGGTTGCTGTGGGAACTGCTTGATACAATTAAATAGGTTAATTCTATATTTTTCTAACTTGTTTCGGAGTGTTGTATATTCATTTTGTTCTAAGATTTAGGTTTTCAACAACGTATTGACCTGTATAATGCCTGTTACAGTCTCATGGATTACAGAGCAATCCTAAACAGAGTTACTCCAGTCTAAACGTAATGGGCTTAGACCGTAGTAACTCTGTTTAGGATTGTACTAGTAGTGATTCTGGATACTTGTAGACATGTTGCACATGCTCAGTTGGGACTGCCTTTTACCATGTTTCTTAGTTCTATTTTTTAATGGCAATGCATTTTTTTTCTTCCATTGACATTCTTATAGATCCCCCTGAAGAAGCACAGATGAAATGCATAGGTGCAAAATAACCAAATAAAACAGTTACTTTCCGCATTGTTTTTGTCTTTTGCTTTATATGTGATAGGTAGTACCTTGAATTGAACCCAGTAATTGATGGGCAGCCAATGGAGTGATTGCAGAATAACTGTAACATGTATACTCTGCCTAGTGCCTGATAATAACCAGTAATAACCTCTAATCAGTGAAGTAAGTTTAGCTATTGATGCAAACTCCAAAACTTTTATCCTCCATCCCTCCGTTGTAGGCAATGTTGGAGTTTTCCATTTTTGTGCATACAGTACTCTTGCTGCTATAATCAAATTTAGAAACAAAGTTTCAAAAGTTCTTTCCAACTGGCTATCCATCATTCCCAACAGAAAAGTCTCTGGTTTCAACTGGATTTTGTTCTTCAAAATTTTCTGAATCAATGATTGAATCTGCAACCAGAAACTCTTTGCTTTCTTACATGTCCACCACATATGATAAAATGTCCCTTCTTGTTTAGTATATTTCCAACATACATTTGAGGCATACATTTGAGGCACCAGCTCTGTCTTTCAAAACTATGTTTCCCAGCTAACATTGCATCTCCCAACACTTGACAAACACATGCCAAAGCATCTCATGTAGAGAGACTCAGAGAGACAGAGGACAGTAGCAACTTAAATTTGGGTAAAGCTCCTTAGGCTGGAGGAAGGCTTCATACTTTGATGAGGGTCCGGCTCTGCTGCAGAGGGGTCAGTGCCTGGGGTAGGCTAGCCCTCCTGGGCTCCTCCTTCCTTGCAGAATCTCCCTGGTAGCCTCAGAAATGGGTGGGAGGGTTTACAGCCCCCTCCACATTGCCAAGCCCTGCTCCCTACAGTGTGGAGTCTAGGGCAGGCTCTCTCTTCCTCCCCAGATGCCCGTGGGAGTCCTCTTTTTAATGGATTTCTCATTGGGGCACCACACTCTCCAGGCACTGCCAATATCCAGCAGAGGTCTTCCCCTCCCAGGTGACTGACTCCTTCTGGCTCTATTCCCCTCAACCTAGTGCTCCTCCCTGTCTCCTCCCCATTCTGACATATCAGTAGCAATTACATATCCCAGACTTCCTTTGTGCAGCCACGACTGATACTGTCTCATACCCTGTCCTACTCAATCCAGTTCGCCTTTTGTTTGGCCACCATAAAATATTGCCACACAATTCGACCTGCCTAACCCATTTTTGTACCATAGATGCTGCTGAGACCATATGAGTCCATGCATCAAAATGCTCCAACAAGGCTTTACACCCAACAAGTCACAATCTTTGTGCTTCTTCACAGAGCCTCCTCCCTCACCAGGCTCAACTTCTCCTTATTCATTAGCACAACTCTCAGAAAGTTTTGTAGACCCAGTTCCCTAGCCTCTCTTATTTCTATTATTAATTGGAAGTGTTGGCTCCATCAATGGGGCAGACACTTGCTTTGTAATAGTGCCAGTAGGCACTGAAACGGCTTGAAGTTTTCTTTCCTTGGACCAGAAATCTGAATTCTGCTGGAGGGGATGAAAGACAGCATTCTAAAAAATTCATTTTCTAGCATGAGTCATGTTATGTTGCATTGGTAACTGAACTGGCAATACTTGCCCAGAGGTATTTATACCCTCTTTGTACCTAGTTTGTTTCTCTACTAAAGTACAATAATTTCTTGAGTTGAATGGCTGCTTCTTTAATGAGGTGTGCTGCAGTAGTCACTCCCTGGTTCATGCATTCAAAAAAAACACATTACTATTGCTAAGGAAATAAATAAGGTTGCACCAAGTAAAGTAGAGTGCTGGTGTGGTGTAGTGGTTAGAACATCAGACTAGAATCTGGGAGACCCAGGTTCGAATCCCTACACTGTTGTGGAAGCTTTGCTGGGTAATTTTGTACCATTTCATTTGTACCATAACAGTATCAATAAATTACAATTACAAAGAGGCATCTACTGTCAATTCCAGTTAAAAATCTGAGTAAAGCCATAAAGCTGGCAAAATAAATTCATACCCTCTCAGCCTAACCTACCTTATAGGATTGTTGTGAAGATAAAATGGAGGAGAGAAGAATTGCATAGGTTGCCTTGGGTCTCCATAGGGGACAAAGGAAGTAGGTATACATGAAGTAAAAGAGGGAAATAATTTCTTCTGCTCTTTTTCAGCTATGGGGAAAATATCACTTTGGGGCGATTTGTCAGGCATCATGTTGAAAGTGCTCAGCCACTGAGAGCAGTGCTGTGCCTCTTTCCCATGGTGACATCAGCACATAGCTGAATTTGATTTTTTTGATGCATCATTGTGAAGTTAACCCATTCGCAATGCCTAAGACCAGGGCTTTTTTTCTTGGAAAAGAGGTGGTGGAACTCAGTGGTGGGACTCAAGACCATACAATGACATTACTTTGGGTCAGCTGGAACAAGGGGGGGTGTTTTTTAAAGTTTGAATTGCCCTCGGCAAAAATGGTCACATGGCCGGTGACCCCGCCCCCCAGATCATCAGACAGAGGGGAGTTTAGATTGCCGCTCAGCAGCACGGAGGGCAATCTAAACTCCCCTCTGTCTGGCGATCAGGGGGCGGGGCCACTAGCCATGTGACCATTTTTAAGAGGTGCCGGAACTCTGTTCCACTGCATTCCCACTGGAAAAAAGCCCTGCCTGAGACCATCTGTGCAACCTGCTCCCCCACTTCAAAAAATCTAAGGTAAGAAAAAGAATGCCAAAGCACCAACAGATTAGGTGAAAATAGCAGCAGAGATGTGAATGAAGAGGAATGGGAGAACCAACAAATGTTTCAGCCTTTGTGGCTGCAGTACACTCACCCTGAACAATGAAGCTGGCAGCCATTTGGAGCTGCCTGAGAAATGGATTATTGCAATATTTTCCTCCTCGAATAAGCTGCAACAGAAGAGTTACTACACACTTAGTATTTTACTTTGTCACACAGATCCACTTTGAGGAACTGCAATGACTCAAGCAACTATATTTGCATGTGTGTTCTTATCAAAATGTTTGTATGATGCTTGTCTGTACATAAATCCAATACAGACTACAGGTTTTTTTTCATATTTTTTTCAGGATGTATCATTCAGGTCTATAAAGTCTGTTATTTGGTTCCAGTTGTTGCTAAAAAACAGAAACAACTAGAGATATAATAATAATAACAACAACAACATTTGATTTCTATACCACCCTTCAGGATGACTTAACACCCACTCAGAGGAGTTTACAAAGTATGTCATTATTATTCCCACAACAAAACACCCTGTGAGGTGGGTGGGGCTGAGAGAGCTAGAAGCTGGAACTGATCCAAGGTCACCCAGTTGGCTTCAAGTGGAAGAGAGGGGAATCAAACCCGGTTCTCCAGATTAGAGTCCCGCGCTCTTAACCACTACACCAAACTGGCTTTCTATATGACGTTTCTATTCCACATTTCTCCTCACGTGAAACTCAAGTCGGCATAGGTAGGATTCTCAGGAGATTTCTCATACTGACATTGACCAAACCTGGACCCATGAAGCTTCAGGAAAATTACCATTATGTACCTTCCAACCAACCTGGAACTGTTTCTTTTCTTCATTGTTGTCTGACTCCACTATGCCTGAGTTCCACTTCTCTTGAATTCTAGTTTGTAAAAGTGATTCTGGAATTGATGAAGAACAGTTACTGCAGCTTTCAGTTTATTCGCATCTCCCCCTTCCCTCATTACCAATATTTACCTTAATAATATTCTACAAAAAATACATAATCATATACATACGAAGCTGCTGTGTACTTAATCCCATCATTGGTCCATTTAGCTTAGTATTGTCCGCACTGGCATTGATCCTCCAGTATCTCAGGCAGAGAAAGGTATTTTCCCATCATGTTTGTCTTCATCTGAAGATGCCAGAGAATCTTGATATGATCATATGTATAGTTGCACTGAAATTCTGTGTTTGCAGTGCTTTATTGGTTATACATGGGCTCATATACACTGGTAAAGCCATGAAGAGACTTTCAAAAGCAGATCGTGATTCTGAGGTCCTGCTCTTCATTGAGAAAAAAATCCAATTTACCACTGAACTTGCTTAGAGTTGCCAGCCAGGAAGGTATGGGGAGTAGGAGCATTCAGGGGCAGAGAGTGGGGGAGATGGTATGGCATGACCTTCTAGGAATTCCCCAAAGTGCTATGGTAAAAAATCATAGAGATCTGGAGAATTCCTAGAGCATTGTATCCTCCCCGCCGCTCCGTTTTACTGTTGCTGCTGCACTGAGTGAGGCCCAGCCAGGGCAGCAGGGGCAAGACTAGACACACTTTCAGTGCAATCCTAACCCCCCAGGCAGCGCCGTCGCTCATGTGCTGGTGTAAATGGGGCAGCGCTGGATGGCACCCTATTGGCTTTTTCAGGATAGTCCCACCAGCGCCTGAGCATGGCAAGGCAAAATGCAGCGGCCCCTGGGAGGTCCCGCCCACCATTCCCCTGACAACCCCGTGTACACCAGCCAATGGCCACACCCCTCCTCTCACATCCAGGCGAGGGAACAGCAGCAGCACAGCCAATGGGGAGACCGCGATCCCCGCTGCCGCCGCCTCCAACAGGCCCCCATCAGAAGGCAGGCATCCCTGCCAGGGAGGGGGGCAGAGGTGACAGTGAAGGTCTAGATCGAACACCACCCCTCACCTGTCCAGCCCCCATTTCTGATGAGGCGCTCGGTGCACCTGCACATACCTACTTCCACTGCCACCCCCCAAAGAAAAAGGTTCCCCCCCTGAAAAGTAAGGCCAGACAGGCGGGAGCTGATCTCTGTTGCCTGGAGAGCAGTTGTAATTTCGGGAGATCTCCAGCTACCACCTGGAGACTGGCAACCCTAATTAGTCCCCAGGTTTTGGAGAAGCAGGTGGGGGGGGGAGGTGGGGCCATCAATGAGTGACAGGAACGCCCATTGGGAACCACGTGGGAGGCTGGGAGGCTGTTTGGAAATGAGGGTAATGAAAAGTGCGCCCAGACTTGCTGCCGTGCAATGTGAACACATCACTGCATCTCTACAAAGCGAGACCGGGGGCCGGACCTTGACAGCCATATCCCAGTACTGGGGAGATGTCCCCCCCCAGAGTGAACTGAGAGACCCTCCCCATGCCGAGCCCGTCCTTGCTTCCGCAAACACAACCCCCACCCCCTGGCAGCAGCTTTCCACCTGCACCCTGTCTTCCTGGCTTATCAGATGCCAGCCGCTCAGCCTACCAGAGAATGAAAGTCCTCAGTGCCTCCCCCCTCCATGCAGACATTCATGGGCCACAGTTCAATTCCCACCCCTCTGCCTGACATTACATTGGGGGAAGGAAGGGGGCGGGGAGGCTGAATGGGGTGCTGCTTGATATATTTGTGATGATGTGCGAGTGGAAATTTGTGACAGGGTGTTTAGGGAGAGGCTAATGACAATGTCAGTCAGACATGCAAACACAGATGCTAGTTGTGTTTCAACTCATTTTATTAAACTGGAAAAAGTGCCATTGTTTCTAGGCTGGAAAGAGAGCCAAGGCATTTCGCTCAGCCTCCCTTCTGCACTCCCAGGGGCAAGGCTGAGATGCAGACTGCTGTGAGATATTGCTTCCTGGGCTGGATCCGAATGTCACTCACAGAGGATTACGGGGTGGGGTGTGGAGGAAGCAGACATGCTTGGTCGGTCATCTCCCAGATGGGTCATGACGTGCCTGCGAGAGACAGACACACGTGGGCTTTGCCCTGTCCATGGCCGAGGCAAAGCCCGTGCTCCAACATCTGAGAAGTTGTACATAGTAGAGAGCAGCAGCTGCAGGAACCGGCTGATGTGAGACCCTCTGGCGAGGATGCGCTCTGCCTTGGGGTGCTTTTACCTTTAAGGGAGAAAACAAGCAGGTAGTTACGAACACCTGGTCAAGAGTAGTTTCCTGAGTAACTGCCTCTGGGGCAGGCAGGGGCTGCTGCCACCATCCTCTCCCCTGCCACAGCTAGCAGTCAGGCGAGTTCAGGTGATGGGGCAGCCAGCACAAATCAGCCAGCCAGCTTAGCCACTGCCCCATCTCCTTCTTACCAGTAAGTGCTACCTCGCCCCTTACTGAGATGGAACTTCAGAGTCAGATAACCTGCAAGGAAACATGAGTGGCTATTGTCAGTGGCTATTGTTTGCCCTTCTTCCCTTCAGCGAGCGCAAAGTTCTCCCAATTTTCCCGCAAAGTCCCCAAAGTGCACCCAGTGCCTGCCACCGTGGGCACCCTCTCTCCCGCCTCGCGTTCAAAGTGCCCATGGCACACAGCAAACGGGCAGAGCTTCCAGCCATGTGCTCACTTACCTGAGAGCATGGACAGCGCTGGCCGGATGTTTTATAGGGTGCATTTGCGGGTGATTGGGTGCAGGGAGGAGGGCTCGTCCATGCCGGGAGTGCACGCTGATTGGTCCCCATGATACTTCCCATCCTATGCTCCTTTGGGCCACGGGGGCAGGGCGGGGCGGGGCACTCAGAGAGGGGGCCGAGTTTTCGCCGTTCAATGGGCGCCTATGGGCTATGCCTTGTTCTTTCGTGGTGTAGCTCTTTTGCACCACTGTGGGCATTCCTGCTTCTGGAAGGGTTTAGGGAGCAAACTAACTCCGGCCATGCCCTCCTCCCCGCCCCCTCCTGCGCCGACACAGGGCTCTACGCTGCTTCTCTGCCTCTGCTCGGCCACCTCTCGCTTGCGGTGGCACCAGCCCGCCAGCGGTGCTGCGCCTCGTGCCACTGCTGACGGAAGGGCATTTACGCTCACGTAGGAGCCAGTTCCGCCGTCGCAAGCCTTAGTTCGGTTCCTATTCACTTTCCCTGCACCCCTTAGGATTGCACTGCCCATGTAGTGAACACAGAAAAAAAATAAGAATGCTTCAAGGCAAAACAGAATATCAGATTTTGTTGAGCATCTCTTTCAATTAGTATCGTTCAATTAATGGCAAGATAGAGCACTTGAGTAGAGAACGTCCAGGTGGCTCACCAACATTCTCAAAGGAAGGTGTTTTGCTGCAAAGCACAGCCACTTGCCACCTGGGAAGAAGGCGGAGATCAGGTGTTTTAGAAATGGAATATGCATTATTGTTGATTAATGATTTCTAATGTGCCTGGGTGCTCAGGCTGATCCACAAAGCTGTTTTCTAACCCTACCCACCTTTTGAATGTAATAGTGACTGCTCAATATTTAAGAATTATCACACTTATTCTCTCCTTAATTCTGGGGAAGGCATTGCTTCCAGTACTTTGTAACACATTTGCTTGTTAGCTATTAACCAGTCAATGCAGGAGCTCTCGCTTCCCTCTCCCTTCTGCTGGTATATAGGAAATTACTCAGTGCGGAAGTTGTTAGATTGGCAGGCCAACAAGGAGAAGCAAGGCCTCTGGATTTGTAAGTGGGAGGTACAGGCAGAATCATCGCCCAGTGCAGGAACAGTCAAAAGCATCCCTGACAAGTATTTATCCAGCCACTCCTCGAAGACTGGATCATTTGGGTCAGTCGGCAAAGTTCTTTTAAAGCATCTTTTTAGGAAGAACCGATAGTAGTATATTCAGCATCATTGTGAAAGGAAGTTTTGAATTATTTTTCGGAAGTCTGAAATAATAATGGGCTTGCACTGTATTTCTGTTACAGAAAGGTAAAAAATGGTTGAAAAGACACAAAGAGAACTGCAAAGCTATTAATTATCCTAACATTTCAAGTATCAAGCCTGCAGATATAGGGCCATCACGGTATTTCAAACAATGTCATGGAAATAACAGAAGAGCTATTTTTATGACACATATATTTTTAAATTTCCCCTTCCCCCTTAAAAAGTTTTATGGTGGTTAAAAAAAATAGTAATAGATTCTAAAATACTTTCCCTTCATGCTGAGCATGTAGCCACCAGAGTCTTCCTTGAGGTTTCCCCCCTTCTGTATCATCATTGCAGTTTCCCTTCATATACCACCAAATATTTAATTACACAGTTGGACAATTTGTGAAGTTGTAGTTAGTTAATGGAAACCAATAAATATTTTTCATTTGATGGTTAAAGTTCCTCACTGTGAGACTTAGTTTTGCTTAAAACAAATCAGAATGTTTGTTGACTCATATCTCCTTGGTTCTAGTTCAATAATAAATATGTACAATTTCCTCATTCTGGAACATGGTGCAAGAAAGGTTCTTGATGCCAATGGGCTTTTGCAGTACTGACTCTGAACATTTTTTTTCATTTAATTGAATAGGTCACACGGATTTATCTTATTAAAGAGTAACATTTTTTTTTTAGCTTTAAGTTGATGAAAGATACCTAAGGCCGATATAAGTCAGGTTCCAGGTAGGAATCACAGATGCTTCTTTCCATACAGTTTAAGATTCCCAGTCCTGCAGAACAGATAGCCTTTTCCAGATGTTGGCGGTGAGATAATGGATGCAAATGTACACATATTTGTACCCCATCAAGAATCATGGGCCTCTGATAGGGTTGCTAGATCCTCTTACCCTCCCAGCAGGAGGGGGGATCCAGCATTTACGATGGTTCTGAGAGTTCCTGCACAATGATGTCACTTCCGAGAAGTGATGTCATTGCACAGGCACTGGGTGCGTGCGTGCTTTGCAGGGGGCTGATTGGGGCCCCAAACAGGCCCAATTCGGCCCGTTTGCGGCCCAAATCAGCCCCCTGCAAAGCTGGGAACTCTCTCAGGACAGCACGATTACTTCACTCCTGGAAAGTGACATTGTCACGCTTCCCTGGGAGTGCGCCCAAGAGACCCATTCCTGCACCTCTCCCCTGCCAGCAAGGTAAGTGGTGGCAGAGGGCAGAGGGTGGAAGCAGGGGACCCTCTGCTCCCACCAGGGGAATGGAATCCTTAGCTCCCAATTGCATAGAAAGTCACATAAGTTCTATTTAAGTATTGAAATTAATGCGTGTAGTGTAAGTTAGGGTGGAACTTACTGTCATGGTCCAATTCTCCCTCTTCACACATTCATTCTCCACACCCCTTACAATGTCTTATAAGGGCTATAGCTGTAGAAAAACATCTTGGCACCCACTGAAATGGAATGATAATAGACTCAAGATAGACAAATTGTGAAATTCACTACCAGTGGACATAGTGATGGACATAGTACAGAAAAGTTTTTTAAAAATATTATGCAGATTCTTGGTGAATTGGTTGATCAATGGCTACTAGCCACTGAATATGTGGGTTTCTTGAATGGCCCAAATAACAACCCCCTTGGGACCACTTCAGGTTGAGAATATGGTTTGGGGGAGAGATTGAAGCCCCCTCTGTATAGACACAACAGTTGCAGTCTAAATTGGGTGCCATGGATGCAGGAATTGAGGAAAAACTGGCAACTCAAGTGTAACTGTTGCATAGGATCTGGGGTTGGGGACCTTGCATTCAGCTTGTGTGCTCTGAAATATCAGCTCATATTTTATAGGAATGGATGCAGTCAGATATCAGTGATGGTTGTTGTGGATTTTCCGGGCTGTATAGCTGTGGTCTTGGCATTGTAGTTTCTGACGTTTCGCCAGCAGCTGTGACTGGCATCTTCAGAGGTGTAGCACCAAAAGACAGAGATCTCTCAGTGTCACGGGGGGAATGGAAATATGACACTGTGACACTGAGAGATCTCTGTCTTTCGGTGCTACACCTCTGAAGATGCCAGTCACAGCTGCTGGCGAAACATCAGGAACTACAATGCCAAGACCACGGCAATACAGCCCGGAAAATCCACAACAACAATCGTTCTCCGGTCGTGAAAGCCTTCGACAAGATATCAGTGAATTCAAATGAACATTCCTCACTTGTAGGCTTCACCACTTATCACCTCCGAGGGGAGCAACCGACTGAACAGAAGGTTTGTATTTCTCAGCTTCTGCTGCTTGTCCACGTGCATATCCTCCAGTGGCTCCACTACCCATGAATCGCTTCCTAATTGCGAAACATCTCTTCCAGTTGAAGTCTTAAAGAAAAATCAGTGCTCTTGATGTTTTAAAAAAAGTGCCACACAGTTTCTGGCACACAGCAGATGTGTGAGATCTGAAAGCTATTTGATGTTCCACAATGCAGGGATATCATGCAGTGGAATCATCAATGTTATCTTGTGATTTTCAAGAGTAGCTGTGTTGTTAACTTGGGGCTGATGTGAAATACTTGCAGAAGGCAAATGTATGAGTGTGTCTGACTCCTTGAGATTCTACGAAGATATTTCATTTCTTAAGAGTTAACTTAGCACTAGTTTGCTTGTTTTTTTCAGAATTTTGTCTCAAGTCCAGATCGACTGATTTTTCATCCCTGTTTTTTTTTTTAAATCATGATTTGCATCCAATTCTTGTTTTTTCAAGAACTGCCTGCAGCTTCCGAGGCAGAAAACAAAATGCCTCTTCTTTGTAAAAAATACCTTAAGGCAGGGGTGGGCAATTGTTTTGGCTCGGGGGCCACTTTGTGGGACCGGAGGTTAGCGGAGGGCCGCACCTTTTAAAATGATTGCATTCATTAGTTAACTTTGCATTTCAGAAAAGGTATAAATTGTATCATAAAAATCAATAAATATAAATTAAATAAAATAGTGGTAGTTTTATTCAATTTATTTATTGTGCTAATTTCATATCATCTATAGCTGCAAGCACATTTAATTTTAGAATCAGTTTAATGAGACAAATGTACCCTATCACACTTTTCTACTGTCTTGGTGGGCCACAAAAAACTCTGTAGCAGGCCGCATGTGGCCCACGGGCTGCAATTTGCCCACCGTTGCCTTAAGGCAATCAGAGAGCTGAGAGAGGATGAGGAAGCTTGTATCCAGGGCTTTTTTTCTGGGAAAAGAGGAGGTGGAACTCAGTGGTGGAACTCAAGACCACACAATGACATCACTTTGGGTCAGCTGGAACAAGGGGGGAGTTTTTTAAAGTTTAAATTGCCCTCGGTGAAAAGACAGAGGGGAGTTTAGATTGCCCTCCGTGCTGCTGAATGGTGCAGAGGGCAATCTAAACTCCCCTCTGTCTGGAGACAAGGGGGCGGGGCCACTAGCCATGTGACCATTTTTAAGAGGTACCAGAACTCTGTTCCACCACGTTCCCACTGAAAAAAATCCCTGCTTGTATCCCAGTGACATTACCTGGAATTCCTTGACAAAGACCAACAAAAAGATGACATGGACGATCTCATTCATTTACTGCCCCTTTGGACTAGTTCTTTCTGAACTTGAAGGTGTAGTGTCTTTGTATGAACATACAGGAGAAGTTCTTGGTAGAGTGGAAATGGGAAATTGGCCTGTGGTTTGAAATTGGATGCACTCATTGACCATGCTTAGGCTATTCGAAGTAGGGGCAGCATCCCTTTTACCTCCTTCTGTCTTCACCACTAGGTGTGTATGTGTGCAGGGAGTGGGGGGAATCTGAGAAAAGATTTCTGAGTCTTTAGTTGCTGTGAACTAGTATTTTGGAAAGCTCTCGTCCAGCAAAGCGCTGTAGCATCTGGGCATGAGTGATGGGAGAACTCTAGCCATTTCTCTCCAGAATGGAACTGGCAGTTACAAACAATGCTGAATAATGCTTGAAGTTCTCTTTTTTCTCAAAATAGTAAAGAGTCCAGTAGCAGCTTTAAGACTAACCAACTTTACTATAGCATAAGCTTTCGAGAACCACAGCTCTCTTTGTCAGATGCAACCGTTAGGTTGCATCTGACAAAGAGAGCTGTGGTTCTCTAAAGCTTATGCTACAATAAAATTGCATCTGACGAAGAGAGCTGTGGTTCTCGAAAGTTTATGCTACAATAAAATTGCATCTGACAAAGAGAGCTGTGGTTCTCGAAAGCTTATGCGACAATAAAATTGCATCTGAGGAAGAGAGCTGTGGTTCTCGAAAGCTTATGCTACAATAAAATTGCATCTGACAAAGAGAGCTGTGGTTCTCGAAAGCTTATGCTACAATAAAGTTGGTTAGTCTTAAAGGTGCTACTGGACTCTTTACTATTTTGCTACTACAGACTAACATGGTTAACGCCTCTAGATCTTTCTTCCCAGTAGTTCAAAATTTGCTTGTAATTTTCATTTCCGTGTCCTTCCCCAGACTTGTGCCTTATGGATCCTGAAATGCATTTACCTGGAAGGTGTTCCAATGCCAGTAACCCATGTGGTTCCAGTCGTCTCTCCCCTCCCCCTCCCCCCCCCCCCAATATATGAATCCTACACTGCTCTGGCAATGTTCCAGACACCAACGAAGTAGGGAAACATAATTTTCTCAGGTCATCTCATGTTTTTGGCATGGACCTTAGGAGTCTGGGGACACTACATTGCCATAGCCACACAGCCAGTTTGGTGTAGTGGTTAAGAGCAGCGGGACTCTAATCTAGAGAACCGGGTTTGATTCCCCACTCCTCTGCTTGAAGCCAGCTGGGTGGCCTTGAGTCAGTCACACAGCTTCCCGGAGCTCTCTCAGCCTTATCCACCTCACAGGGTGTTTGTTGTTGTGGGGACAATAATAGCATACTTTGTAAACCGCTCTGAGTGGACGTTACATTGTCTTGAAAGGTGGTATATAAATTGAATGTTGTTGTTGTTGTTCTTGTTGTTATTATTGAATGGGGAAGAGATCTTATGCCGCAGCAGCTCAACCAGAGAAGTGTTGACACTTCCATCATGTTTGTGTGCTACTCAGGCAAGCATCATAAATCCTCAAGGCTCACATTCCAAATGCAAACATTGCAAACTTTGACAATACTATTCAGGCGTTGATATTTTCAAGAAGGAGAGAGAGTGAGCAAATATTGTAAAGATGTTGATTTGGAGGGGTATGACAAATTCAGAAATTATGACCATGGTGATATAATTTTTAAAAACTGTTTTTAGTTCTATGTTTTTAAATGTTGATACATCTTTAAGAAGCAAGGCGGGCTTACAATGTGGCTACTTTTTAATGTGGTTATATTTTTAAACTATAATGAATGGGTTTCATTTCTAAGGAGATTTTCATTCTCATTGAAAATGATTTTTTGCCCTCATGTAGAGTGCATTACAACAGTTAGTACTACCATAGATGTACTTGGTATTGTATCAACATTTAATTTATACTAAGAATCCATGCTAATTATTTACTTTCAGGCAACAAACATAATAATTGCATGGCACAAAACATAACAGCATACAAAGGTTTTAGGAGATTAGTAATTCAAAAGAACACAAAAGTTCATCTTATTAGGAGAATATTGTATTCCATGTCAACATGTCACAGATGCCCACCAGTCTGGTCACCTTTGACTCTGACTTCAGCTGTGATAATTTCTTCATCTTTGTGAAGATATGGAAAAACACAACAAATACATTGTGGAACACTGAGTTACACTGGTGTCTGTATTATTTATTGTTGTGTAGAGCCTAAGTGCATTGTTGTGATTGACACCAGCTTGTTTTCTTGAGAAGAACAAGTTGCCATGGAATTGGAAGACATGAGTGAACTTTGTATACCGAAGAGGAGATAAGGACTTTTTCAAAAGAGAAGGGGGAAAAAACATGCACTGGGACTGGAGAAAACTTTATATACTGAGTATATATACAGTATATATACCGAGACTCTATAATAATAACGACAGCAGCAGCAGCAGCAACAACAACATTCAATTTATATACCGCCCTTCAGGACAACTTAATGCCCACTCAAAGTGGTTTAAAAAGCATGTCATTATTATCCTCACAACAAATGCCCTGTGAGGTGTGTGGGGCTGAGAGAGCTCCTAGAAGCTGTGAAGGTCACCCAGTTGGGGGAGTCGGGAATCAAACCCAGTTCTCCAGATTAGAGTCCCACACTCTTAACCACTACACAGAACTGGCTCTCCAAAAAATGAATTTTTTTAAAAAATAAGTCTTTCTTGAACCCAGTTTTTATGTTGTAATATTCAGTTGAATTGAGAAGGGTTACCCTTCTTGTAGTGAGGTATTATCAAGAATGGCCTAGATAAGTGAATCTTCTCTAAGAGAGCTTTTCAGTCTAGAAACTGCACCTCCTCAGAATAGCAGTATCTGACAACAAGCTGCTTAACACAGTCCCGTGGTGTCAACAGTGAGCAATTCTCTTTGATACTCCTGTCCTCCTTTGGGTTCTCATTTGGTTTATAAATGATATCCCCCTCCGTAAGCCTGCAACAACCATTATTAATATTTAGAACACAAGAAAAATGCTTCGATGTGTCTTTGAATTTAAGACAGAAAGTCTACAATCCTAAAGACGCTTTCCTGGGGGATAAGCCCCATTGAATAATATGAGACTTCTTTGCAAGTAGACCTGCTTACAATTGCTCCCAAAACAACATTAGTCTTTTCAACCAAAAGGCTTGTTCGTTCTCGCTATCCATGTTCATTCTCACTATGATTTTCATATTCCTTTATTATTTTACATGCATTTCTCTTTCCAAATTCCAACCAGTCATGAAGGATTAGTCTGCTTAGTTGAAAAATGTTTTATTTAACTAGTAGCAAACACCAAGTCATTCAGTTCCTGTTTTATCAGAACAAAACTCAAATATCACTGTGTTTAGTTTCTTTCTCGGATGCTCAAAGATTCTTTTGTGATATGAGGACATTTTATGTATCAAACATCAGTCTGACAACCTAAGTAGACCAGTTACATGCGGGGGACAGCTATCAATGACTGCTTGATATCACTTCTGGGAAAACCTGGAATTAACATCATGCCTCTCTAGGAATCAGCAGAAACCATATAGTTTTACCATAGTGTTTCTGGTAATTCCTAGAGAGGTGTGATGTCACTTGTTGGGTTTTCCTGGAAGTGATATCACTTTAAAAAAATTATTTCTCCTGCTGGCTGCTGGAATGCCAGCAAGCACAGGGCAACCCTACAAACATGTGATGAATAAGAAATTATGAAGGACAAATTGAGCCTATTGACCATTATTTCCTTATTTTAATGTTACATAAGTTAACTAACAGCAAACATTTATAATCCTCACCTTCCACCGAGGAGGTCAGTATCTGTGAGCTGCAATCATTTTGTCTTTTTACTGATTCCCTTGCTTCAGTGCAGGTGCTTTGGAATTAACAGAGATAAGAGGGGATATTGTCGTAGCTGACAGAGCAGGAGATGGACTGGGCGAAGGGTCAGTTAAGCTCATATGTTATCAACATCCACCATGATGCCATGAATTGTTTGGTTAACTGAAACTCCACCATTCTTCTACAAAGCACTGTGATGATCCATATTACAATTCTTCGGGCAATAATTTCATTACAAACTGAATTGGGAAATTTCTGGAGATTTCAGTGTGAAGCTTGAGGACGGCAGGTTTTTGGCAAGAGGGGGGAGACTTCATCAGGCTATAATGCCACAGAATTCACCTCTCTGAGCTGTGCTGCTGAATTGGGAGAAGTATCCGATACTGCTCTTAAAAATGTATTTTGCTAATTGCATGACGACAGTTTAATTTTGTTCTGCAGAGCAACTGATGTTGTGTTTTCATCCTGAAAATCCAATGAGCACACAGAACGAAATTTTGCCCCCTTTGATTTAATTCAGTTCAAAAGGCTCTGAACAGAACTGAGTTAGGTAGGCAAATTATATCTTGCTCCAAATTTTCTCAATGGTATAAGCTGTTTAAAAGCAATTGTAATAGAGCATCCTATCTGTCCAGCATTACATTTAAAAAAATTAAATTCGCCTTTAAAGCCATCCATTTTTAAGCTGCGCTAATTGGTCAATATGTCCTTTGGCTCAGCATTTATGTTTCTATGGAACTTTAGAAATAGAGGATCTCCTATTTTTTGGGTTGGATCAAGTGCAAAAAAGACCACATTAGCCACATGTACTGTCAGACTTATTGTATCCCTACTTGCATTTCCACTTGTGCAAGTTCTTGTACAAACAATTTCTGGGCCTCCACGGCAGCTTCACTCATCTGAACAGGGTCTCCTGCCGGTACCAGGCTGCACACAGGTGAAGTCAGCAGTAGCCCATACACGGGTTTTCTCTGTGGTGGCCCCTATCCTGTGGAATGACCTGCCCGCCCCCACTCTCCTGGCTTTCCATAAACAATGGAAAACCAAACTATTCAAAAAGACTTTTTACTCAAATGGGAGGGCTGCGTTGTAGGGATGGGGTCTCAGGTGCCTCATTAACAAGTTGGGGATCATAGACTTCATCACCATTTTTGCCTCATATATTATCAGCTGCTTTAAATATGTACTCCTATGTACAACCATCGCGCCATGCTGTCTAATGTTAGTCCTAGAACTGATTATGTTTTGCTTCAGTATCTCTACTATGTCTTGACTCCTTGCCAATGCTATGCCTTTAAACTTGTATATGTTTACCTTAGGGTATTGAAATGTACTTACTTGATACTGATTGTATTAACCTCATACTGTGTAATCTGCCTTGAGTCTCAGTGAGAAAGGCAGACTATAAATGACGTAAATAAAATAAATAAATAAATAAAGCTCTAGGCACTGCATAAGATCTTACCTAAGCAAAATGGTGCTAAATCTGTTTATGTTTCTGCTTGCACATCGCTGGATCCTAGCCTGAGTACCTCTTTACCATGAACCAAAGTACACATATCTTGTGGTCATTTAAACCAGTTTAAACTTGAGCTCCGTGGTGGAGAAAATAATTTACTTTTTATCTGGGACAGACCCCTATAGTCACATGGTCTCTCTATGCACTGGCAGCTAAGAAAATTCAAACTAAAGCTGCGTCTGACCTGGCAGTTATTTTAGTCTTTAAAGCATTCATTTTTATGTTGTGAGGTTTGCTCAGTTTTTGTTCTTTTAAATTCTGTATGGTCTTGGTATTCTTTTTTCAAATTCCGGTGTCTTTTATGTTAAGATTTTAGCAGCCTTTAGCTATCAGTAATAAACAAACTTTTCAACTGATTAGTATGGCAGAGTGAAAGTACTTGTTCCAGTGATAAATGGGGTGGGGCGGGGAGGGGAGGCTTTCCTGAGACTAATTTTTTTAATTTGTTCAAGTTCATTGGTTTCAATAAGCTTCCTAAGTAGCTGTCTTGGGGAGCTGGTATAGCAAGATGGCTCAGAAAAGGAGCTGTGATTCTCAGCTCAACTCTCCTGTCTGCTGAGTCTTCCAGGAGTTTTAAGCAAGTCACTTTCTCATAGCCTCAGTTTCTGCATCTGCAAAATGTGGGTAATAATATTAGCATAGCTTACAAGACTCTTGTAAGGACTACAAGAAGATAATCAGCTGCCTAGGGAGGTGGTGAGCTCCCCCTCACTGGCAGTTTTCAAGAAGAGGCTGGATGAATACTTGTCAGAGATGCTTTAGGCTGATCCTGCACTAGGCAGGGGGTTGGACTAGATGGTCTGTATGGACCCTTCCAACTCTATGATTCTATGATTCTATAATGTGTATAAAGTGATTAGAATATGGACAGTGCTCTCTAAAACATGAAGTGTTATTACTGAGTTGTATCTTGTCATGCTACTCCGCTGAGCATGGAGTTTTTTTCTAGTGGAAGATGCCTTCCGGAAGGAAAGCCTCTTCTGCCAAATGAAGGCTTCTTCCAATAAAGAAAGTTCCACATTTAGCTGAGTGGAATGATAGGACAGAGGAGAGGCAGTGGCTCAGTGGTAGACCATCTGGTTGACATGCATTAGTTCCCAGGTTCAATCCATGACATCTTCAGTAAGGAGGCGATAGTAGATGATGTGAAAGACCTCTGCCTGAGAGCCTGGAGAGACACTGCCCATCTGAGCGGTCAGTTCTGACTTGGATGGACCAAAAGGCTGATTCAGTATAAGGCAGCTTCATGTCTTCGTGTGAAACCATCTCTTATGTTCTAGCTACCAAGATTTTTACCAATGTATTATAAAACACGAAGTTCACTATTAGTTGATGTTTCTCGCATGACTTTATTTGCATTGGTTGCTTTTTGGTGTTGGCTTTGGCACAACAGCTGAGATTATTGTAGAAAAATCTTGCCCAAAGAAATTCTTATTTAATCATAGGTGATATCTAGGTGTATTTTACTTTTGGAGTTGCCCCCTCAAAAGCCCTATTTAGATTCTGGAGGGGGGTGGAGCTGCTGGCACTGTGTGTCCCTTCAAGAGCTCTAGTACAAATTAATCCTTGGGGCTCCTGGCTAGAGATGGGCACGAACAGAAAAAAAACCGAACCTGATGTTCGTTGTTCATTGCCATCCATGAACAGGTACTCATGAACAACCACGAACATGGGCCTGTTCACGAACATGTTCATGGTTGGCTGTTTGTGGGGGTCAGCAGGCTCTCCTCCAGCCATCATCCAAGTCAAGATCCCTACTGCACCACTCCCAGAAAACTTACCTGAGCAGGCAGCAGGAAAGGTACCAATAATAAATAATAGCTTTGCCCAGAGCCTGGCCGCAGCCCTGGAACTTGAAGGGGTAGATCCCTATCTCACCACACACAAAGAAAATTCAAGCTCCAATGCACTCTCTCTATCAAAATGCCAACAGCAACTGTCTCTCTCCCTCTCCACTGTCTTGCAAAGTCAGAGCTGGGAGCCCCCCTCCCCCCTGCTCTTTGCTCCCTTGTTGTAACAAATTTGGAGCTCTGCACTTGAAAGGAAGACCTGCCTATCAAGCTAAATTGGGCTTAGATTGGGGTTTCCAGGGCAACAGCAGGAGTTCAGACAATCCCTGCCTAAGTTGCCAAGGGAATTGATTGCCCGTGCCAGACTGTCTGGCTTGACGAACAGCAACGAACAAGACTTGCAAAGACCACCTGTTCGTTTAGAATGGGGCCTCACGAACAGCTTGTTTGCGAACAGAAGATTGGGCTGTTCGTGGCTTTTGTTTGTTTGTTTGTATTGCTGTTCATGCCCATCTCTACTCCTGGCATCTGGGAAGTAGGAAGAATAAAGGCAAGATTGATGGTTGTTGTGGGTTTTCCGGGCTGTATTGCCGTGGTCTTGGCATTGTAGTTCCTGACGTTTCGCCAGCAGCTGTGGCTGGCATCTTCAGAGGTGTAGCATCAAAAGACAGAGATCTCTCAGTGTCACAGTGTGGAAAAGATGTAGGTCATTTGTATTTACTCAGGAGGGGTGGGGTTGAGCTGAGTCATCCTGTAAGAGTTTCCCAGGGTGTGGAATGCTAATGGCGGGAGGCTTCACTGTATCCTGAGGAGGTTCTTTTGCATATGGATTGGTACTTGATGTGCTAATCTTCTCTGCAGGGCTATTGTCAAGGATAGAATGTTTTGTTAGCCTGGTGTTTTTCAGAACTGGCAACCATGCTCGGTTCATTCTTAAGGTTTCTTCTTTCCTGTTGAAGTTTTGCTTGTGCTTGTGAATTTCAATGGCTTCCCTGTGCAGTCTGACAAAGTAGTTGGAAGTGTTGTCCAGTATTTTGGTGTCCTGGAATAAGATACTGTGCCCTGTTTGAGTTAGGCTATGTTCAGCCACTGCTGATTTTTCAGGTTGTCCAAGTCTGCAGTGTCTTTCATGTTCTTTTATTCTTGTCTGGATGCTACGCTTTGTGGTCCCGATGTAAACTTGTCCACAGCTGCAGGGTATACGGTATACTCCTGCAGAGGTTAGGGGGTCTCTGCTGTCTTTTGCTGATCGTAGCATCTGTTGTATTTTTCGGGTGGGTCTGAATACTGCTTGAAGGTTATGCTTTTTCATAAGCTTTCCCATCTGATCAGTAATTCCTTTGATATATGGCAAAAACACTTTTCCTGTGGGAGACTGTTTTTCTTTGGTTGTTTGCTTCATCCTGGGTTTGATTGCTCTTCGGATTTCATTTCTGGAGTAGCCATTTGCCTGAAGAGCGTGGTTTAGATGATTAATTTCCTCATTTAGTAAGTGCGGCTCACATATCCGTCTTGCACGATCCACTAATGTTTTCATTATGCCTCTTTTCTGTCGGGGATGGTGATTGGAGTTTTTGTGTAGGTACCGATCAGTGTGAGTTGGTTTCCTGTAGACCTTGTGACCTAACTGAAAGTTTGCTTTGCGGATGACCCAGGTATCCAGGAATGGGAGTTTTCCCTCGATTTCTTTCTCCATGGTGAATTGTATGTTCAGGTGGATGTTGTTGAGATGATTCAAAAACCCCATCAATTCTTCCTCCCCATGGCTCCAAATGATAAATGTATCATCCACAAACCGGAACCATACACTAGGTTTGTGGGGTGCCGATTCTAGAGCTGTTTTTTCAAAATGTTCCATGTAGAAGTTTGCTATAACTGGGCTGAGTGGGCTCCCCATGGCCACCCCATCCATCTGTTCATAGAATTCGTTGTCCCATTGGAAGTAACTGGTTGTCAGGCAATGGTGGAATAAGGCTGTTACATCCTCTGGGAAAATCTGATTAATAAGTGCAATGGTGTCTTTTACTGGAACCTTGGTAAACAGGGATACAACATCAAAACTGACAAGTATGTCTTGTGGATTGAGTTTCAGAGAACTGATTTTGTTGATGAAATCTGCTGAATCTTTGATGTAAGACGAGGTTTTCCCGATGTGGTCCTGCAGGAGATCTGCCAGATGTCTAGCTAATTCATATGTCGGTGAACCAATGGCACTCACACTGGGTCGGAGTGGGACTGAATCCTTATGTATTTTGGGGAGTCCATATAGTCTAGGTGGCTGTGCTTCAGTCTTGCATAGTTTTCTGTGCGTGTCGGGATGTAGTGAGGAATTCTTGATCAGCGCATTTGTTAGCCTAGTGATTTTGCAAGTGGGATCTCGTTTTAGTTTTTTGTAGGTGGAGGGGTCCAGGAGTTCCTTAATCTTCTTTTTGTATTCCTCTGTTTTCATGATCACTGTAGCATTGCCTTTATCAGCTGGTAGAATGAGGATGTCTGGATCTGCATTGAGGGTCTTGATGGCATTTCTCTCCTTGCGTGTGATATTGCTGGTGGGAAGCTTTGCCTTTCGTAGAATCCTGGCTGTCTCTCCTCTTATTTCCTCAGCTTCCTCTTCAGGTAGATGACGAATGGCAGCTTCTACATTTGCAATGATGTCTTCCACAGGAATTCTGGTGGGGGTGACTGCAAAGTTTCCTCCCTTTGCCAAGATGGAGGTTTCTTCTGGTGAGAGTTGACGGTCTGTCAGATTGATGACAATGCGTGCATTGTCGAGCATGGGGCTTGTCTGTCTTTTTTCCTGTAGTTTGTTAAACTTCTGCTTCTGTCTGGATGTGTGGTTGGTAAAAACTTGTTCCATCTTCCTGTAGGTGAGATTATCGACCTTGTCCCAATCCTGACTTCTCATTTTATGGCTGGTGTTGATATGCAAGCAAAATAGCTCCTTGTCTGTGGCAGCAAGTTCTCTGCGGGTAGTGTGGATTCTCTCACGTAAGAGGGCCTGTTCTAGACGGTCATAAATGCGGTTCGCCTGTGTGGTTTTGAAGATTCTTTTAGTTGTGAGAAAAGATGGAATAGTTCTTGTGTCCCTGCAGCGTAGAAGAAAGGTTAAAGAACAGAGTAGATGTGCTTTCTTGTTCCGAAGTGTTTCCAATCTCCGGGTCTGTTGGAATGTTTCCTCCCTGTAGAGGTGTTCGATGTAAGGCAAGATTACTTCCAAAGGAATATGGGGACACTACTGGGGGGGATGCTCAGAGAAGACAGGTGAGATGTCCTTTGTAAGCTGCAACTCAGCAACTCAGGAGATGTATATTTTATACCTGCTGCTGTTGAGTGAGTCTGTAGAGAATTTAATAGTAATAGTAATAGTAATAGTAATAGTAATAGTAATAGTAATAGTAATAGTAATAGTAATAGTAATAGTAATAGTAATAGTAATAGTAATAGTAATAGTAATAGTAATAGAAGAAGAAGAAGAAGAAGAAGAAGAAGAAGAAGAAGAAGAAGAAGAGCATTCGATTTATATACCACCCTTCAGGATAACTTAGCGCCCGCTCAGAGTTGTTTACAAAGTGTGTTGTTATTATCCTCACGACAATCGGGTTAGATCATGTTGGGCATATGGGTCACTGTTAAAAGTTGCTGCCTCTGGAACTGTTTTTATTTTTTTAACATAACTAATATATATAATAGATTTTAATGTGATTTTTTTTTCAATATCTAACATAAACTACAGAAGACTACAAAAGTATAAAAGGGAAGGGAAAGAGAAAAAGAGGAAGGGAAAACTGGGAAAAGGGAAAATCAACATACAAACAACAAACACTACACTACATGTCTTGTATTCCCTTCATACTGCAATTTTTCTTAAGAGTTAACTTTCTAATATGCTATCAGATTGGTAGGTCTTATACAATACAGATTATATTCAAGATCAGCACTTCTCCCCCCCCCCCAGATTTTAATGTGATTTTTGATTGATGTTACCCACTCCGAGCCCGCTTGCGGGGAGAGCGGGCTATAAATTTAATAAAATAAATAAATAAATCACCCTGTGAGATGAGTGGGGCTGAGAGAGTTCTGAGAGAGCTGTGATGGACCCAAGGTCACCCAGCTGGCTTCAAACAGAGGAGTGGGGAATCAAACCCAGCTCTCCAGTCCTGCCGCTCTTAACCACTACACCAAACTTCCCAGGTGGGTGCAGCATCTCACTTTTGGCTAGTATAACTCCATTTGGAGAGGAAATGATTAAAAGACCCATAGAGAACTTGAACCTTCAAAGAACATCAAAGTTCTTGGAGAAATCATTAGTTGGGCAAATGCAACAGGATCAACCCCGCCGCTTTTTACAATAGTACGTAAATAATCAACAGGACATTCACTCTGACTTCAAGCACAGGTTTAGTAGCATATTTTCTCCCTTCTTGCAGATCCACATAACTGTTCACCTCTTCCCAACTCTGCTGTCTGTGTTCAATATGGTGCATTTCCTTATACATGTAAATATACAGTGTTCACTGTGGGAATCTTGGATATTCCTTTCATCTCTACTTCTGAAGAAGCATACTTAGGATGAATCCTGCTGCCTGCCTCACTCACCGTGGCTAACGGTTTCCGTCCAAATGCGTCTATGCAGAAGCACATTTTATATGCGATATTACTTGGCTTTTCAGGAATCATCTGATTAATTTCTTCGATTTACCGTAGTTTGCTCGATAAAGGAAAGAAGCTGGGATTTTTTCAGTCCATTCAAGACACAAAGATGTTTAGGTACAGGCACTCCAAACATTTATGTATTTATAAATCTTTTGAGATTCTTCTCCAGGGAATATAAACAAATCTATTAGATAACAGTATGTGTAAAAATGATAATGACCCCATCTACACCAGGAGAGCCAGGAATACAAAGATGCTTTGTATGGATAAATGAAGTGGTTTTTGGAGCAAATGCAGATACTATCAGTCCGCACTGCACCACAAGCATGCATACTTGAATATGTATGGTCACACCAGAAAGCTGGGAAAGTGCACTGGAAAATATCTCCCAGCGCGCATCCTGTTGAAATCACCATGACATAGTTCTCTGAAAAGGACGTTCACTTTTGAAAACACTACTAAATGGCAGATTGGAATGAAAATCTTCAAACTCTTAAAGGCAGAGCACATATTCAGCTGCACGTTTGTAAAGCCTGGCAAATATCTGAGATATAAAGTGGACCAGTGGCTAATTTATATCAAGCCACTGTTCAAGGGGGATACAAACCAGCGCACATAATTTGAAATGTCTTCTTGCTATTTTGTTACATCTACTCGTTTTTAATTCATCTTCATGAAAATATTTCTCTTCAGTTTTTAAATTGTTGATGGTAGACTTTATCAACTGATGGCAAGTGAATCACCTGTTTTTAAGTTATGCTGGTCAAATAACCATAATAAATAAACTAAATATATATATATCCAGCTGCATCTTTTCCATGACAGGCAAACTTTGCCTTTAAAACTTCATTATTTCAACATGTCAAACCAGCAAATAGAGGGTGAGATTATTATTGGCTGCTGGGCAGTGGCATAGTGGCCATTTTCACACTGTTTACCGGCCACAGAACATCGTGCTGAGCTCCTGGAATGACAGTGTCTTCCTGGCGCGATTTCGCACAAGGAGACGCTGTTGGAGCTCGGCGCGATGTTCCATGGCCAGTAAGCAGTGTGAAAATGGGCAGCATCTATTCAAGGAACTCACATTACCTGGAAAAACACAGAAACGACTGGTGCAGCTTTTCCAGCAAAGAGTATCAGTGTGGTGGGACCGGACTGCAACATCCCCCAGGCCCAGGTTGCTATGCTACCCCCATGACCAAGAAGCCAGGCAGCCCATTTGCCTCATTTTGCTCTTATCTAGCATGAAGCTTGTAATCTTGGGGCCTCAAAAGCAGCTGAAAGCCTTTCTAGGAATCCATAATTGCTCACTTTAATATTTGGCTGCCTTGAAATCATTCCAAGTGCTGTCCTGCAGGAAGAGAGCTCTTGCTCTGTTTTCCAGGGCCGTTTCCAGATGGCTTACCTGCCTCCGGAACGTCGCGCCATCTTGCGGGGAAAACGCGAAAACGCGGCCCAGGTCAGCAGAGGGTTAAAGTAAGCCATTATGGATTCCCCACCCCTGTTCCATTAAGGATTGGTTAGCTCACACCCGTGTGTCTGTCTCTCTCTTTTAATTATTTAAACATGGGTGGAATCTTCTTCCAGGAACCCATGGTGGCTCCAGCCAACACTGGTTCCAGCACTCTCTGCAGACCCAGAAAATGGAATGTGGATGGATGGACTTCGGGTTGCCATTAACCAGCACAGCACTGACTCAGCCAGACAGCCAGACACTGAGAGATCTCTGTCTTTTGGTGCTACACCTCTGAAGATGCCAGCCACAGCTGCTGGCGAAACGTCAGGAACTACAATGCCAAGACCACGGCAATACAGCCCGGAAAACCCACAACAACCATCGTTCTCCGGCCGTGAAAGCCTTCGACAATACATTAGACAGCTGGAATGTTTAAAACTCTAATTGCTGATCAACAACCTAACATAAATTAGTTGGTGCACTCCGTTGGCATTTTTCTTGAATAAATCGGCAACATTTTACCTTATTAATATTGCATCTGAGTATTACCCAGAATCCGGTTCTCTGAATTTATTTTTGTGGTGCTGCTAAGATGAGCCAAATAGCAATTGTGTCTTATTAGATATGTGCAACTTTGATGGTTATTATGTACATTTTAATTAATGGAGAAAATACATTTCTGTCACAGGCCTGCAGTTGTGTCAATGTCTTTGTCCTTTACAGTAAAAAAGAAAAGAAAGAAAAAGATCTTTTGTGATTTCAAAGCATGAACTGTTGCATGAACACCAGCCCTCATCTTTATTAACTGCAGAGTAAAATGGCCATCATTAACCACTAAATTGGAACTGGCACAAAGTATTACAAAATTGAATCGGTACTGAAAACTACTCAATTTATGAACATTAGTTTAAAGTGATGCTTCGTCAAGTAGAATATAACTTAGGGCCAAATGCAATGCTCTGGTTCTGTGACCAGAATCCCCTGATGAGTCGTCATGATGCTGAAGAAGGTCATTCCCAAATGACAATGTTCTCCACCTAACACTAGTTTAAGCCCCAGCTGGGGAAAAGACAGAAGGACAATCCCTTCCCTAGCACCATGGTCCTCATTCATACTGGGTCCTGCTACTTCTTAAGTCCAAATAACATGTCAGAGTTCTGATAACCATACCCTATTGTATGGTTATTGAACCATAGGATGGTCATTGAACATCCTAACTGGGGTCCACTATTATACTTGCTTAGTGAATATGTTAGCTGTTTAATATATTTTATTTCTCTTACACTGTGTAATCAGCCTTGGATCTCAGTGAGAAAGGTGGACGATGGATGGATGGATGGATGGATGGATGGATGGATGGATGGATGGATAGCAATGCTTGAACTGATTCAACTCATATCTTGTATGCCAGTCGTGGAAAGGGATCCAATTTTTCTGCAGATTTTTCTTCGGTTTATCAACCTGTTTTTGGCTGTTGGTCAGGCTGTTTCACTGTATTCCTTCCCAACAGCACAATATGGTGCAACTGACTTTTTGTGCAAGCTTTGTCTTGCCCAGTCAGATTGAGTTTCCCCCCACCCCCACCCCTCTGCTGCACTGTTGCTCTGCTCAGCAGGCATCTGGTTAAATAGATAGTTACACTGATAATCATGTGTCCTATAGAGTCTCTCAGTTAGCACTCACAGCCAAAAAGATAAGATCTAAGGTGGTACTGAATGAGGCTGTTTCGTGACCCCTGGGATAGTTTGGCATACTGTAATGTTTTAATTAATTTTAGTAACCTATATAAACTGTGATAAGGGACTTAATTGTTTATTAGTCAGTGTTTGGTGAATTGTGACGGCCTATGGCTATAGACAATAAACTCTTTTGACTGTGAATAGATAGTTAAGGCAGTCATGAATAAATACTGCACTTAAAAAAAACTATCTACTGTTCAGTTTTCATTTGAGTAGTCCTTAGCAATGTTCGTAGCTACCAATCTGTTTTGATCAGCAGTGTTTTCATGCAGGTGCAGTTTTCAAAGCCCAGGCAAACCTGTTGGACAGGCGTTCATGCCATTTGGCGCAAAACCAAACAGAGTTGCTCCATTTACATTTGATCATCACAGTCAAACAACTGACAAAGAAAGCTGTGGCACTCGAAAGCTTATGCTACAATAAAGTTGATTGGTCTGAAAGGTGCTACTGGACGCTTTACTATTTTACAGTCAAACGAGGTACTCAACTGTCGGACATGTTCCCCATGAAATTCACACAGCATCCCTCCTATTAACGCAGAATTTCAGTGGCACATAGACAATTATTGAATGATATTTTCATTAACTTAGCCAATGTGCTTGCTTATCAGACAGCAGTTTATTGCGCTGTTTATTCTCTTGGAAAGAATGAATTAGCACAAAATGAGGAATGTGAGGGCCAAACGGCACATTACCTGCAAAAAGTTCTAGACAGGTGTTTAATTGTGATCACTCTCTTCCACCACTGCTCCTCTGCTCAAACCTGTCCCATCCCAAGCTCATGTTCATTGAAATATCTGCCTACTGGGGCTTCCTTACTCATATTTGCATGTAGCATGTAATTTTCCTCTTATAGAAAATGAGACTGGTTTCACATCCCGGAAGGCCAACAATCAAGGCACAGAGACCAAGGTCCCTTTCCTGCCTCTGACTTTGGAGTTTCCCTTTACTTGCTATCTTTTCTCTATGGTTCTGGCCATTTCCACATGACCTTAACAGGACAGCCCACTCACTGAATGCTGCTGACTTTTCCCCATCACTCCACATGTCTCTGATTTCAAAATGGTAGCAGGCTGTTTGGCTTCCTTTTTTTCAGTGCCTGAGAACACACTTTCCCATAGTCCCTGAAAAGGCGCTGACAAAACAGAAACCTGCTACCATTCTGAAATCGGAGATGTAAGGAGTGAAGGGGAAAAGCCAGCAATGTTCAGTGAGTGGGCCACCCCCTTAAGGACGTGTGGAAATAGCCAGAGCCGTAAAGTATGTGGCAATGGCCTCTATCACAGCCTTCTATTAAGTCTGATACTTTACTTATTACCTGATTTGATATGTTTTAATCGTACGTTTTTAACATCTGTATTTAGCTACTTTTGTGAACCATTCTGAGCTTACTTGTGGCGAGGGTGGGATATAAGTGTAATAAACTGAAACGGAAACCCTCAGCTCCCCCAGTGCTGTTTTTCCTTCAGAGGCTTTAAGGGAAGGTATGGCAGTTCTCTGGCTACTAGCATTTTCCTGCTGCAGCGCGGATACAAAGAATGCAGCACTAACTTTGAGACATGTGGAATCCCTGCAGTTACTCAGGGGTGAGGCAAGCTCGCCTTATAACAACAACAACAACATTCGATTTATATACCACCCTTCAGGTCTACTTAACACCCACTCAGAGCAGTTGACAAAGTATGTCAGTATTATCCCCACAATAACAAACACCCTGTGAGGTGAGTAGGGCTGAGAAAGCTCCAGGAAGCTGTGACTGACCCAATGTCACCCAGCTGGCTTCAAGCAGAGGAGTGGGGGGAATCAAACTTGGTTCTCCAGATTAGAGTCCCACCACTCTTAACTACTATACCAAACTGGCTCTCCTTTCAAATGCTTGGAACCACTTTTACTTACTTCAAGAGTTCTGAGGTTTAAGAGTTCTGGTGCAAATCTAGCTCTGTTCATGTGAAAACCCAGGACAGTTAACCTGGGTCACATCTGTGGTTTAATTACAGCTTCAATAAACAAGGGCTGGCTGCATTCAAATGCCACACCTATTGCTACTGAGAAAAAGGAGTCATCCATTATTTCAGCAAAGGGGCACATATGTCTTCTTGTTTTATCATCTCTACATGCACACCATGCATGGTTCATTATATTTTGCAACTTCAAATAATGGTTCGTGCCATTTTAGATTCCATTAAGAGAAGCAGAGAATTCAAATCATAAGTAGTAATCATTCAGATGTCCTCCCCGCACCTCAGTTAGATTTCATTTGGAGCACAGGGTCCTGTTCTGGATGCTGCCAATTAAGAAAGATGCAAACGAATGGGAACATATTCAGAGGAAGGCAGTGGAGATGGCCAAGGGTCAGGAGAACAAGTTCTACAAGGAGAAGTTAAAGGAATTGTCTACGTTTCACTTGGAACAGAGAAGACTAAGGGAAGATGTGACAGCTGCCACATAGAAGAGGGCAAAGATCTGTTCTCTGTTGTTCCAGAGGGCAAGACTAGATTTCACTTGAACATTAGGAGGACATCCTAATGGTAAGAGCAGTTCAACAGTGACATCAGTTACCTTGGAGAGCAGTGGGCTCTACCTTTGATGGAGGCATCCAAGCAGAGGCTAGGTAGCCATCAGTCCGGAATGTTCTAGCTTTGGGTTTCCTGCATTGAGAAAGTGGTTGGACAAGACAGTGGCATAGCGTGGGTTGCCAGCGCCCTGGGCAAGACAAGTCTTGCATCTACCCGGGGTGCTCTCTCTCTTGCGTGCGCACACTCCCAGGCCTGTGCAATGACATCACTTCTGGGAAGTGATGTCATTACCATTAGGATGTCATGGCATGGACGCCCCCAGGAGCGCTTCTGCATTCTGCAGGGTCCCACTCCAGGCTGATTTGGGCCACTTGCCTCCCTGCCCCTTTCCTGGCAGCAGGCCACCTCGGTGGCATCATCATCAGCTCAGCTTGAGCCAACAGTTTGGGGTGCTCTTCGTCCAGCAACTGCTGCAGCAGCTCAGTGCCCAGCAAGCCAGCAGCCCCATTGGTGCGCAGGAGGCCAGGGTGGTGTGGGTGGCCTCCTCACAGATGCAGCACTCCTTGGCCAGCAGCCACTGCAGCAGCTCGGTGCCCAGTGAGCTGGCCACCCTGTTGGCACACAGGTGGCCAGGGTGGCGTGGGCACCCAGGGCTGCACAGGTGCCTACAGATGCAGCAGAGTCTCTCCTCAGCCTCTCCATTTTGCGCCCCTATGAATTTTGCACCCAGGGCAGCCATCCTCCCCCCCCACACACACACACACACTATGCCACTGGGACAAGACAGGCCATTTCTGACTCTATGATTCTGCGGAAGTGTTGCCAGCTCATTTTTGGGGAATTTCTTGAGATTTTAGAGGTGGCGCTTGGGGAGGGCAGGGGTTGAGGAGAAGAGAGACCACAGTGGGGTATAATGCCATAGAATCCAGCCTCCAACTTCCTCCAGTGAGTTTACT